>NC_042620.1:175003426-175309587 GCF_901001135.1 Rhinatrema bivittatum | reverse complement strand
TCTAAGTGCCCCTTTAACCCCTCGATCATCTAACGGTCCAACTGACTCCCTCACAGGCTTTCTGCTTCGGATATATTTAAAAAAGTTTTTACTGTGAGTTTTTGCCTCTACAGCCAACTTCTTTTCAAATTCTTTTCAAATTATCTTGGTTCAGTACCCGGTGGAAATGATTTGTCATACAGAAAGGATGTTAAATGATATACCCCTTTATCTCCTACCAGTCTAGTTTTCCACTTTTCCCATATTTGAAATAACAGCTGCATAAAGGGAGAGAGGTCCTTGAACTCGCTACGTCCCTTCTGCCATGCCCTAATGTGAAGGGGAAGCTGATGACTTGCAGGAGAGTCTATCCTGGCCCATGGTTTAAGTTTGAGTGGATCCCCTGATTGGCACTTAAGGAACGCGCTCAGCTGGGAGCAATGTTCCCTCTAATTTCTGACATGCTATGTGCGCAAAAATTTTGTTGTGTGCAACTTTTCCGAAACTTAACTTAATGTTGTACATCCAAACTTACAACTCAGCCTAGTGGAGTTAAAAAAGAAGTGAAGACCACGTGAAATGTTAACATGTTTATATACTTCTTATATACTTCTTAACTAAAGAGGCTACTAAGGTATAGCAAGTAGAAAGCATTAGGGATGTGAATCGTTTTTCAACGATTTAGATTATTGTCCCGATAAGGTTTAAATCGTCATTAATTGGTAAAGAGTGCGATACAATAGAAATTTCCCTGATTTATCGTGAAAAATTGGTTTTTTTGTTAGCGTGCACTAACGGGTATCAGGGATAGGGCACTGCATGCAGGAAGATCACAACACTCCCGGTATCAGGGATAGGGCATTGCAAGTTAGAAGATCACAGCTCTCGAGATCCTGCACAGGGCAGTGCAGAGAGGAAGATCACATCACTCCCGGTATCAGGGATAGGGCACTGTATGCAGGAAGATCACAACACTCCTGGTATCAGGGATAGGGCATTGCAAGGAAGAAGATCACAGCTCTCGAGATCCTGCACAGGGCACTGCATGCAGGAAGATCACAACACTCCCAGTATCAGGGATAGGGCACTGCATGCAGGAAGATCACAACACCCCCAGTATCAGGGATAGGGCACTGCATGCAGGAAGATCACAACACCCCCGGTATAAGGGATAGGGCACTGTGTGCAGGAAGATCACAACACTCCCAGTATCAGGGATACGGCACTGCGTGCAGGAAGATCACAACACCCCCTGTATCAGGGATAGGGCACTGCATGCAGGAAGATCACAACACCCCCGGTATCAGGGTTAGGGCACTGCATGCAGGAAGATCACAATACTCCCGGTATCAGGGTAGGGCACTGTGTGCAGGAAGATCACAACACTCCCAGTATCAGGGATATGGCACTGAGTGCAGGAAGATCACAACACCCCCGGTATCAGGGATAGGGCACTGCATGCAGGAAGATCACAACACTCCCGGTATCAGGGATAGGGTACTGTGTGCAGGAAGATCACAACAGCCCCAGTAACAGGGATAGGGCACTGCGTGCAGGAAGATCACAACACCCCCGGTAACCAGGATAGGGCACTGCGTGCAGGAAGATCACAACACTCTCGGTATCAGGGATAGGGCACTGCGTGCAGGAAGATCACAACACACCCGGTATCAGGGATAGGGCACTGCCTGCAGGAAGATCACAACACTGCCGGTATCAGGGATATGGCACTGCATGCAGGAAGATCACAACACTCCCGGTATCAGGGATAGGTCACAAGTTCTAGTCACATTGACTGATCACATTACTTTTTTGTCAAGCTACCAACCGTTTCCATTTCCCATCCCCCATATATTGCCAGTGGGAACCTTGGTAACATCAATAAATAAGAGGGCAGCCAATAGGAATACATATTCATTCCTAAACTGACCTTAACTGCCCTGAAAAGTGTCAAATTGTATCATTTTCTGTTAGTGCGCACTAACAATGGTTAGTGCGCACTAACTTCCTGTTAGCGCGCACTAACTCCCTGTTAGCGCGTACTAACTCCCGTTAGTGCGCACTAATCGGAAAAACCGAATTTTTTACTAAAAAATCGTGCCAAACACAATTTTCTTCTCCTGCCAGATGATTTTGATCGTTAAGACGATCGGGCACACGATTCACATCCCTAGTGCTCCAGAATAGGAGTTTTCTAATCAATTGTCTTAAAACTTGTGAGAAAAGTTCAACAGAAGAGGATAAAAACTCTAAGGTATCTGGAAATACTGACGAGACTGGATAGTGGCACAAAAAGAGGCATGAGTAGTCCACAGCTTTGTAAAGAAGGCATCCTCCTTGCTGCAAGAAAGCACTTCAATCTCAGACACATAAGTATAAAAAACCCTCCCAAAGATGAACTGGGCCTCTTCAAATCACCCGAAATCCAAATCTGTCTGGTCTACACACCCCGAGGCCTACTAGAGCACGACCTATCACCTTTATTTATTTATTTATTTAAAAACTTTTCTATACCGTCATTTAGTGATATACCATCACAACGGTTTACAAATAGGCACATAAATAAATTCAAAATGGATGGTACTTTAACCAGAGGGTGCCGCAGTTATTCAGATACATGATTCAATATTATAAGCTATATGTAAATAGAATTCATTTCAGAAAACATAAACATTGAAATCCCAGCAGTCATACTCGAAGATTTTAACCTCCATGTAGACTCCACCCACCTATTCCCCTCATGCGACACCTTCCTCAACTTGCTCCAAGCCATTGGCTTTAGACAAATCATTGCAAACCCCACTCACAAAGCCAGTCATATTCTAGACCTCATATTCATCAACTCTAGCATCTCCGCACCTAACTCACCTGCCTGCACCCCCGTACCATGGTCAGATCATGTCCTCATCAACACCCATCTATCCATAAACACCCTAAAACCTAGAAACACCAGCCCCCAGACATACTTTCACCTACAGAAAACCCTGCACTTCTGAGGACCTCATAACAGCCCTCTCCATATCCCTCCCGAATCTCAACTGTTCCTCCCCAGAAGCTGCCCTCAGCTCCTGGAACAATCTCACCCTTAACATAGCCAATGAACTATGTCTCCTTATCAGCCAAGAAACACATTGTACCCCAAAAAACCCCCCTTGAAACACACCTGAACTCAAAACTATGAAAACCAATCTCTGTATGAAAGAAAGAAACTGGCGCAAAAACCCCTCCCCGCATCTAGCGGCCATATACAAATCCTCCCTACACACCTACAGACTTGCCACTCTCAATGCGAAACGAGATTTCTTTGCAGCCAAAATACACAATTACATGTACAACCCCAAAGCTCTATTCTCCTTTGTCTCTGACCTTACGAAACCTACACCCCCCAGCATCCCTGACAAGGAAGCCCCCCAAAAAAGTGAAGAGCTTCCCTTATTTTTCCACAATAAAATAGCAAACATCCTTCGTAGATTCCCCAACAACCCCCTTTCCGTACCCATCACCTCCACCACTACCAACACCAATCTTAGCTCCCTTGACCTTACCTCTTCAAAGGAAATAGAATCGATCCTAAAAAAACTTAAACCAGCTTCTCACCCCACTGACACCATCCCCACAAGAACGCTCTTATCTATTCCCAACGCCATAGCGAAACCTTTAGCTGACATTATCAATTGTTCCCTAACCTCGGGCTTAGTCCCAGACTCTCTGAAACATGCAATTGTCAAACCCCTCATCAAAAAACCCTCTCTGGACCCCCAAGACCCTTTGAACTACCGCCCCATTTCCAATCTTCCATTTATCGCCAAAATTATGGAAAAAGTGGTTAATACTCAACTCATGGACTACCTTGATGATAACAATATCCTCCACCCATCCCAGTTTGGCTTTCAAAAAAATCTAAACACGGAAATCCTCCTCCTTGCCCTCTCAGACACCCTTCTCTTAGGCATGGGCCAAGGACAAAGCTACATTCTGGCACTCCTTGACATCTCCGCCACATTCAATGCCATCAGTCACAACCTCATGCTTTCCCACCTCGCCGAGATTGGCATCTCTGGTACAGCCCTGCTCTGGTTCGCCTCATACCTAGCCAACAGAAAATTTTCTGTTAAAATCGGCAATGCAGAGTCCCCCCACCACCCCTTTTCTCAAGGAGTCCCACAAGGCTCTTCCCTCTCATCTACTCTATTTAATATTTACCTCCTTCCCCTCTGCCACCTCCTAACCAATCTGGGGCTCAAATTTTTCAACTACGCCGATGACGTACAAATCATCATCCCTATACAAAGCTCCTTAATAGACACCCTCAATTTCTGGGACAAATGCCTCAACTCGATAAACAACCTCCTCTCAACCCTCCAACTAGCCCTGAATTCCTCAAAAACAGAGCTACTACTCATAACCAACTATCAAACCCTGAAGCCGGCACTTTCAACTCCATTGCCACTCAACTCTGCGCACGAGACCTAGGAGTCCAAATTGACCAATCCCTAAACTTTAAAAAACACATTAACAAAGTACTGAAGGAAGGATTTTTTAAACTCAATGTCATGAAAAAGCTTAAACCCCCTTCTCCACTCCCAAGATCTTCGCACTGTCATTCAGTCAACCCTCATATCTAGACTCGACTACTGTAATTCCCTCCTCCTTGGCCTCCCCTACACTACCATCAGACCCCTACAAATGCTGCAGAACACGGCAGCAAGAATCATTGCCCATGCATGCAAATCAGACCACATCACCCCTATCCTTAAAGACCTACACTGGCTCCCCATTCCCTCCCGTATCCTCCACAAAACACTGACCATCATTCACAAATCCATCTATTCACATAACTCTAACTGGCTAGGCGAACCTTTCACTCTCGCTCAACCTAGCCACCCCACTCGAACCAATCGTTTGGGTATGCTCCAAATATCCTCGCTCAAAAAAGCACACCTTTCCTCAACAAGAGACAGAGCCTTGTCTATTGCGGGCCCCACCTGTTGGAACAAACTACCTCCAAACCTCCGTCTTGAGCCCTGCCCCAAAAATTAAAAAAAAAAAATTAAAGACCTGGCTATTTAAACAGGCATACCCAGAATAGGACCCACTCCAGCCTCTCCCCCCACCCCCCCCCCTTCTGCTTTGACTCGGATATGATCACCTTGCCTTGCCTTGTCTACCTATCTGTAACGCACTCTCAGTTTACTATTTAACTATTTAATTACCTTGCATTTGTTGTTGACCTCATTGTTATGCCTTAGTTGTTAACTTTAACCTCTCTCTGCCTCACCCCCTAGTTATCTTCCCTCCCTGTCCCAGTTCCCCCCTACCTTGTTCGATGTAATTTCTATCTTTTGTTTTATGTAAACCGATATGATGTTCACACGAATACCGGTATAGAAATGTTGTTAAATAAAAATAAATAAATAAAGGGGTACCAGCATGGCAGAATTTCATCAAATTCATGTGAAAGAATAAAGAAGCAGAAAAAGTGTGAAGAATACCCCAAGACTCTTGAAGAGTTTACCAGCAACAGTGCCATGACCGCTTGATGGCATCTCAAGTAGCAATCTGGCACCAAAAGTGACATTAGTATCCTCAGGCAGCATGAAGGCGGAACAGAGCAGAAAAGGTGACAGTAAATCCTCCAATGTAGGCACTGAGAAAGGGGCCAAGCAGCACAAAAAAATGGCTTGAAGATTCCAAAGCACCATGAGAGGTGCAAAGCAACACTGACCCCCCTTCCCCCCCCCCCCCCCGCCCCAATTAGCATGGTGTTAGGTCTGGGGTCTGACATCAAGGCAGTGTGGCAAAGAGAATTCTAAGGCCTGGGCATGGAAGTAAAGCTGAGTGGCATAAAGACCCCAAGGTGCAGGGTGGAGTTTAGATTTGCTTATAGAATGTGCTTTGCAAATGAAAATTATATCACATTCAAGGCAATGGTTTATCTAATGAATGTGGTGTGGTTTCCCTAGAAAGTGGTGAGGACTGCTTTATTTATAAACCATTTCCCTCATTATTTAGCTGACCTCAGGCTGTTCCATCTCCTGATTTTCTGGTTTTGCATGAAATATCTCACACTACTCTAACTTATCACATTCAGAACAGCAAAATGATTCATCTTGAGCATTTTTTTTAACTTATGCTTCTATTTTGTCCTGCAGAATAAGGGATTTTTGGAAAGAAATACCCCAGTATAATCAATCATTCTCAATGGGGGGGGTAGGAGAACCAGGCTGAGATTTTAGGAGGACAAACTGTAGTGATCGGTGTAATCAGGATTCTTTATTGGTGTTAGCCCGACTCTGGCCGAGTTTCGCTCACGCAGGAGCTGCCTCAGGGGCTACTGTACCAATGGTTGCTTGAATGATCTTATATGAATAATATGAGAACTTCACATATCAATTAAGAGTGGCGTTCATTTATTTATTTATTTTTTTTAAACATCATTCACACTCTGATTTGCAAAGTTACTGTCTCTACGTTGAGTCAACTTACCATAATTCCAATTGATATAATGTGAAGTTCTCATATTATTCATATAAGATCATTCAAGCAACCATTGGTACAGTAGCCCTGAGGCAGCTCCTGCGTGAGCAAAACTCAGCCAGAGTCGGGCTAACACCAATAAAGAATCCTGATTACACCGATCACTACAGTCTGTCCTGCTTTTCGGCATTATTGATCGGCTTCCGATTTGTTTCTTGAGATTTTAGGAGGAAAGGAAGAACTATGGAAGTTACAGGTACCTCTGTGCCCTGGTAGTGAAACAAATGTCTTTTAATGACTTTTTCCAAATGTTTTTTCTGGAGACAAAACAGCCCAGTACAACAAACCAAGAAGAAAGCACGTATGGGAAGAACACCACAAGGTTCCAAAAGAGGACACAAGCAATGTCTTGGCATGTCAAGTGGCAAACTGGCTCCCAAAGTGTCAATAGCATCCTAATTCAGCACTACTTTTCGGTTCTTGCTGTTTTTCCTTTCCCTATCCCTGACAGTATAGATTCTGTCACTGGGATGTGAGGATTAAAATTATGCAATATTTTGAAATGATATTGCAATGCCCACTGACTATGTCAGTGCCATGCTGATGTATGTGTGTGGGCAACACAGAGACACTGCTGCACTGAGTGACACACTGCTGGCACTTGTTCTCTAACATTTACAGGTTCCCAATACAGCCTGGTATGATTCAGGCTCCACTCTGCCCTCAATGCTCCCCTTGTGCTCACTGCCAGCAATGTCTACTACCCACTGCCCAGGCAGAGACAAAATCAGTACCAGCTCTGCAAGCAACTCAACAGTTTGTTTCCATTTACCACAAAACAAAATAAAAAGGATCAGTAAGCAATACAAGCCTGATCTGAAACACAGCTTCAGACACAGCGCTACCTAACTGCTTTCCACTTTTGTGTGACTGACTGGCACAGAGACAGACTGTAAAATGGGCAGCAGAAAAAAAATTGATTGGGAAAGTAAACCTAGGGGGTGCACACTTGTGCACCTTGCGTGCGCCGAGCCCTAGGGGAGTCCTGATGGCTTTCCCTGTTCCCTCCGAGGCTGCTCCAAAATCGGAGCTGTGGGATTGTGAGCTTGGCTCCTGATAGCTGAAAGAGTATGTCAGGGGTTAAACTCTATCAACACATCCAACTTCCCCTTTCTCGGGCCTACATTGAAGGCAGCAGAATTGTGTAAGCTTTAGCCTGCCACTAGCTGAGACAGGAAATCTGTCTGACAATCTACTTGCACCAGACATGCCTGCACCAGGAATAGAGCTCAAACTGTTGCCTACTTCCTCTTACACTTAGTCAGCTAGTTTAACACATCTTAAACTGCTTCAATGTCCAGTTTATGACCTTTCCCCTCCCGGCCTGCCAGCTTACGCGTAGTCAGCAAAGGGCCAGGAAGGACATTTATGGTATGACGCTGTAACTGCGAATGAATGATATATGTATTTGCAAAGAACCAATGATGTGATGACAAATCTGCATGCTATGCTATGCTATGGAATTATGTACAATAAAAGGAGCCCCAGGGAAGGAGGAGGGGAGGTGAACTTCCCGGGAGCACGCTTCACCACGAATCCTGCCTGATGTGTCTTCATTGCTGCAAAAGGAGCGGTCTCAGAGGGAACTTTCCTTCCACCTCCCCCTCCCTAACCCACCCCCCAGCTCTACCTAACCCCGCCCCCAATGTTTGGCAAGTTGTGCCTGCCTCTGGGCAGGCGTAGGTTGCACGCGCCGGCCAAGTGCTGGCGTGCGATCCCCTGGCCTGAGGCTCTACGGAGGCCTCTGGCCACACCCTCTGCCCTGCCCCAGACCGCCCACACCACCACCCCTTTTTTCAAGCGCGTGTCGCCGGGCCTAGGCAAAATAGGCTCGGTGCGCATAAGGCTTTTAAAATCTGCCCCAGTGTTTTCAGAATACATGCACAGCAAAACTCTGACATGTTCAGTCTTCAAGATCAGGTCACTATATTTGATGCTCTGCAAGAGGTCCAATTGGAAATTTGCTTTACTGAGATACATCATCCCTGTTGTCTCCTTGACAATATGACCATCCTACTCAGGACTCCTTACTGCCTGTTTTACATTTTGTATCAATTTCTAATTGTATACCTGTTGCTCTTCCTATGATTTCTATGAGTCCATTGATTATAAAGGCCAATAAAAATCAGTGAATGTCAAATGAATGAAATGAATAGGATTCATTTAATTCATGGGGCCCCCTCAATTTGTTTCAGGGCCCCCAAAAAGAAAATAATTTGCCCCTTTCTGTTTCATTTTTCTATTTCATTTTAAACTAATGTACATGCCTAGAACTGATTAGACTCAATAGATCAAGGGAGCAGACTGCCAAGGAGGTAGCCTTCAGAGGACTAGGAAGATGTCATAAGAGGCAATGGCTTGATTGAGGAGGGTCTCGATAATCTGAGGGCTAACACTTAGGTGGAGGCCAACCATGTATACAGTCTGGGGCAATCCATGTAAACTTAACAGCTTGGACAGTGATAGAAAAGATGTTTTCCCCCTAGGATTTGGATCAACCTGTATCTGACTCTTCTGATTGAACTTCCTGAAAGACCTGGTATTGCAGGGAATGGAACAGTGTTGCTTTCTGTGGATGAACAGGCTATATGTAAAAAGTAAATGAATTGTTTTACTGCAAGTGTCTGACTGTGGCTGTTTCCAGGGATATAGTTGTGTCAAGGACAGGCCATCTGTAATGGTGAAATCACAGGTGAAGTGGATTTTTTTGGCCC
The DNA here is from genome assembly GCF_901001135.1 of Rhinatrema bivittatum. Taxonomy (NCBI): domain Eukaryota; kingdom Metazoa; phylum Chordata; class Amphibia; order Gymnophiona; family Rhinatrematidae; genus Rhinatrema; species Rhinatrema bivittatum. Next base: position 175,300,357 of record NC_042620.1, on the reverse strand, counting down.
TTTTCAGTAGTGTTTAAGAATCTTCCTAAAGATGTTTGCAATCCATGTGTAAGATTTAAGACTGTGGGGCTCATTTACAGTGACAAGTGTAAAAGTGCCCTGAGATAGCACTAAACACAGTGCCTTAATGAGCCCTGGTATTAAAACTTACACCAAGACTATTTACAAACCAGGTGCAAATTAATTATATGGGAAGTAGCTGAGGCACAATTGCAGCTGTTAAATTTTTCTGTGGTGCTATTTATAAAAGCAGAGTAAAGTCATTCTTTTAGTATCTTTTAAAAGTTTGTGGACTCTAGGCAAAATGCGAGAAGGGACACCAGAGTTTTGAGATGTCAGTTTCACTTGTGCTAGGCTATAGGTAAATTTTAATTTAACAATTCCAGAATTAACACCCCTATTCACAAAGGTGCACTAAGAACTAACATGCCAAAATGTGGATTTATTGACAGCAGACTCCATTATTTTCAATGTTGCCTGTTCATTAATAATGTGGACGTCAGTGCATGAACCCTTCGTGATGAGTTTTAAAAGCCCGGTACATGTCAAAGCAGGGAGATACGTGCAGAAACTGGGCCTGTGTGCGCCGTCCGGATTTTAAAAGATGCCTGCATACTCATGTATCTCCTGGTACATACACACAATTTTTTTCTTGAAGAAAGGGACGGGGTAGGTGTTGTCTGGGCAGGGCATCGGTGTTCCAGGATTTATGAATGAAACCAGTGCATAAACATTTATGCACACAAGCACTCGCCGGGGTCCCCTAGCACGTAACTTTACTTCTGCCATGGATGCCATGCAAGTTCTAAAACAAAAAAAAGCTGAACACGTAAGCGGGAGTTTAAGAGTTGGGACTCACAGAATGAAAGGGAGGCTAATTAGCCTAGTGGGGTTAGGAAGTCCTGTCCTTCATCTGAGCGAACTGGGAATGGACAGGGGAAATTGGTAATTGCATCAGCACATGTCTACAAAATGCCCCACTTATGTGGTAGAGGCGCATTTGCGCGCACATGCACGCATCCATATAAAATTGTACCCACATGTATGTGTGTACTGCCTATTTTATACTATGTACGCATATAGGTGCGTATATTATAATATGACCATGTCCTTTGGCGCGAGCTGGCATATGCATGAACATGTGTGTCCGCACGGCTGTTTCAAAGTTACCATCCCTATGTATCTTTGTGAATAGGGCTATAAGTGAGAGGCAAATCTGTACCCTTCAATCATTTTCTCCTCTCACAGACAAAATGATTCATCATCAATCCAAAAATACTTTTATGATGTCTTCTGTGTCTCTCCTTTGTTCACTGTGATCTTTCTTACCCATCCTAAAAAATCACTATCATTGCAGCCACCTCTTCTGCTCTCTCTGCTTTTGACTCAGCTTCCTGATTCAGCTCCAGTGCACCCAACTTGCCTCTGCTTTTTAAAAATGCAATTCAGTACCTCGAACAGATTCAGTACCTCTAACAACCCTTACTTGCAGTATAATATGCTTGTAAATTTCATGATACAGATTGGCTATACAGCAGCTCAATCAGAATATATTACATTAACTATTTAGCATTTCTCTACCTTGATGTCATATTTAAATAAAGATGCAGAGCTAAGAAGTGAACTGCAACAAGGTTGCAATTTGCAACCTGTTCTAAATCTGTCTTGTGTTCTGGCACTAACAGAGCTAGCGCCAGATACAAATTCACTCATTGGTTTAGCATTGGCAATAAACAGCTCTAAATAAGAACCTATATTTTTTTTTTCTTTGTGTGTTTAGCTCACACCATTTTATTGATAGCTCAAGGCAAGTTACATTTAGGTACAGTAAATATGTTTTACTCTTATTAAAGGTACATTTTAACTATACTGTGCTATTGTTTCTTATCTCTGTACAGCTCAACAGGATGTCTCTGGAAAGACTTTGTCTCGTGAGTATTTTCCTATTAAAATAATTTTAATTAACTAAAAAAGTCATTTGAGCGTTGGCTATGGTACAGAAGCTTTTTTTTTTTTGTCCATTCTGCCTTGTGGAGAGACAAAAGAGTATAGTGACATTAACAGAAGGCTTCTCTGCATATTCCATGACCTCTCCAACTATTCAAGCATATGACCAAAACAAATCTCTCATTATGTAGTTGCAGAAGCTATTTTTATTTTTTGGAGAGAAAATTCAGTCTCAAATGAATGAATCACTTGCCCCATATGTGCCTACATTCAAGATGAGCCACTGATGCTTTCTAATTAGAGTTATGGAACACCAAAGTCCAGACATCAGAATTAGGACTTTCTTTACTGGAAAGACTGTGTACAAAAAAGATAACAAATGATGCATATTGACTTCAGTCTTTTGGTTGTCTGTAGTAATGACTATTTTAGAAGATGGCATAATATGTACTGTAATCTGTGGTTAAAATTCATAAAGGTTAAAATATGAAAAAATGTGTATGCCTACTTGGCATGTGCAGAGTCAAAAATATTTTTGGTTCATTCACTTGTTTGCTAGATCATAGTCATTCATTCAGTTTATCATTTGTTTATCATTTGTTCCTTTGTTTATCATTATCGTCAATGGGGGAAGAAGCAATGCAGACTATTTTTGGCTCCTAAATTGGGTTTCTCTAATAATTTTTAATAAAACTGGTGAGTATACCTCATCAGAATGTGAAGGCAATCATCTGCATCAAGAATATGTCAATGTTGCACCAAAGGTGGCATGAGGAATGCACTAACCCACAATGAGGCAAGGAATATCAGTAGTGGCAGGAGTTTTGCAGGGCACCATCAGAGGAGCAAAATAGCATCAAGAGTGGCTGAAACACCTCAAGGCTCCAAAAGTAGGACAAAGGACATCAACAACAATGGCATGAACCTCCAAAGCTGTCAAGAGTGTCAAAGCAGCAACAAGTGTGGCGTGAAGAGCATAAGAACATAAGAAAATGCCATACCGGGTCAGACCAAGAGTCCATCAAGCCCAGCATCCTGTTTCCAACAGTGGCCAATCCAGGCCATAAGAACCTGGCAAGTACTCAAAAACTAAGTCTATTCCATGTTACCATTGCTAATGGCAGTGGCTATTCTCTAACGCAGTGGTTCTCAACCTTTTTTCTGTCGGGACACACCTGACAGATGGTTCTCACATGCGTGACACACTGACCCATGATCGTCACAGGGCTAGATGTAAATGTACAGTTTGCATCCACGGGAACCCCCCTGATCCACAATAATGGATGTAAAGCAGAATTATGACATTCCCCATTCTACTCACTCTACTAAAAAGATATTCTGGTTCTGGTGTCATCTCAGTAACAGCAACTCAAACTCCTTCTACTTTCAGGCTCAATAGCCCTACTTATGAAAAGACAGCAGTTTACCACCAATGCATGTCATCTTGAGAAAATGCAACAAATAAGACTGATAAAACACTTACATGCTAGTAAAATATCTCTGTAACAGACACAGAACCGACCTAACATACTCCCAGGATCTGTAGTAATGCACATAAACTAATCCACACACAGTTACACCTGTATTATGGAATACACTCAAACAGGAACAACCCTATCTATGAAAAGGCAACACTACAAATATTAAATCAGGCCCTAAAAACCAATATACCTCTTATTAGGAAAACAGAACTAGCAAGCAGCTATAGATCCCCACACAGAAATAATTGTAAAACTATACTAATAAGCAGAATAAATGTTTCACAACAACTATGAACAGAATAACATCCAACAATTAAAAACTCATAAAAACTATTAAAAATTCTCCAAACACCAATAAAATATTTCAAAAAAAGCAGACACATCACATAATATTAAATAATTAAAATGGCAGTCAATCAAGAAAAATAAACTTAAAAAGCCACCTTTACTTACCCCCTCCAGCAGCTCTCCTACTCCTCTTCCATGCAGGCTGTAGCACACACCAGAAGCAGCAGTAGTGGCTAAGCTCTATACTCATGGTCCTCTTCCTTAGGGCCCATGTCTCTCACACACACACACCATACCAGTCATGCCCCCATGACCAGTTTCTGTCTCTCACACACCAATCATCTCCCAGTCTTTGACAAACACACCAGTCACCTTACTGAACAGTTTCTCTCATGCCATACACACACACACAGGCTTCCCACTCCCATGTTCCACTTACATATATGGGCTTCTCACTCTCATAATCACTTTCTCTTTCTCACATACACTCACCAGTCTCTCACTCCCATGCTTGTTCTCTCCACATGCACAGGCTTCTCATTCCCATAATCACTTTCTTTCTCTCACACATACACACACCAGTCACCTGATCTCTCTCATGCATACACACACACAGGCTTCCCACTCCCATGTTCTCTTTCAGATATACAGGCTTCTCACTCCCATGCTGTATCTCACACACTCCCAGGTTTCTCACTCCCATGCTCACTCTTCACATGCACAGGCTTCTTATTCCCATAATCACTTTCTTTCTCTCTCTCACACACACCCGTCACCTGATCTCTCTCATGCATACACACACACACAGGCTTCCCACTTCCATGTTCTGTCTTACATACACAGGCTTCTCCCTCCCATGCTGTGTCTCACACACACCCAGGTTCTCACTCCCATGCTCACTCTCTTCACATGCACAGGCTTCTCATTCCCATAATCACTTTCTCTGTTACACACACACACACACACACACACCCAGTCTCTCTCTCATTTCCATGCTCGCTCTCCATGTGCATAGGCTTCTCATTCCCTGAATCACATTCTCTCTCTCTCACATTCACATACACACCAATCACACCGTCACCTTACCAACCAGTCTCTCTCATATACATGCACACACACAGGCTTCCCACTCCCATGCTCTCTCTCACATAATCAGGCTTCTCACTCCCATGCTTTCTTTCACATACACCCCCACAACACCAGGCTTCTTACTCCCATGCTTTCTCACATACCCAGATTTCTCACTTCCATGCTTTTTCTCTCTCTCACACACACACACACATCCCTGACTGTCTCACACTCTCACATACACATCAGTCATCTCCTTGAGCAGTCACTTTCATTGTCTCTCACATATACACATACATCAGCTCTCTGACCAGTTTCTCTCAATCACACACATACTCTCGATCAAATACATTCTCTCACTTACACACAGGCTCTCAATCACACACATTCTCTCACTTATACACAGGCTGGCTGGCTGCTTCTCTCTCTTTCTGTCACTCACTTCCTCTCCCCCCCCCCCCCCCCCCGAGCACAAACGGTAGCTGCTCCTCCAGCCCCCGCAGGCCAAGAAGGAAGAATTCCATCGATCGCGGGAGGCTCATGCTGCTCTCTCCTTTCCCGATTACCGTCTGCTGCAATAGCTTGGGGGCCGATGCAGTGGCGTAGCCAGAATTGATTTTTTGGGTGGTCACAAGGTTAACATGGGTGGGCTGTAGGCATGCAGGTCTACTAGTTGTTTTTTTACTGATAAATAATGCCAAATTATGCAGCATAGCATTCACATCTACGCCTAAGTATGAGGTTTACTTAATGATACAAACATAATTCACGGTGATTTGTGGTACTTTAGCCTTCTTATTATTACGATTTTATACACGGCTCCTACCTGTCCATAAATTTTGAGAGAGCGGTTGTGTTGCTTATATTTAAATTGCTAACATCTCAAAACATAGATATATATTTTTACCTTTGTTGTCTGATCTTTGTATTTTTCTAATCAGTTGGTCCTGGTCTCTTTTTCCCATTTTTTCCCTTATAGCTCATTTCCTAATTCCTTTTCAGTGTCTTTCTTCTATTACTGTCTTCTTCCCTTACACACACACACACACACACACACACACACACACACATACACGCTTTCTCTCACAGACTCCCTCTCACACACTCAAGCTCTCACTCTCATATGCTCTCCCCCCCCCCCACAAGCTCACATTCTCTGCAGACACACATACAAGTTCTCACTTTCTCACCCCTCCCCAGGCTTATATTCTTATGCACACACAGACGCACATCCAGGCACCCATTCTCACCCACACACATAAACCCAGACTCCCATTCTCACCCACACCCATGCTCCCAGTCTCACCCACACATATTCAAGCTCCCATTCTCATCCATACATATACACATTTAAGGTCCTATTCTCACCCACACATACACACATTCAAGCACCCATTCTTATCCACACATTCAAGCTCCCATTCTCACCCACCCACAAACCCAGGCTCCCATTCTCAACCACACATACACACATTCGAGCTCCCATTCACCCACATATTCAAGCTTCCATTCTCACCCACATACACACCCAGGCTCCAGTTTTCACCCACACACACTCCCATTCTCATCCACACATACACATTCAAGCATGTGCACAGCTTCCGCTTTCTCCCCCAAAGCAGGAAGATCAGCTGCCTCTCCTGCTGCCACCGGACTCCTGCTATCTTCGGGTGTCGGGCCGTATGGCCAGCCGAACTTTCTGTCGGGGGGGGGGGGAGCGGAAGCGCAGCGCACAACGTCCGCTTCCTCCCTCCCCCCCCCCCCCCAAGCAGGAAGATCAGTGGGCCATACGGCCCGACGCCCGAAGATAGCAGGAGGCCGGTGGCAGCAGGAGAGGCAGCTGATCTTCCTCCATTGGGGGGAGGAAGCAGAAGCTGTGCGCGGCGCTTCCGCTCCCCCACCCCCAAACAGGAAGTTCGGCGGGCCGTTTGGCCCGAAGATAGCAGGAGAATGGGTGGCAGCAGGAGAGGCCAACTGATCTTCCTCCATTGGGGGGAGGAAGCGGAAGCTGCGCGCGGCGCTTCCGCTCCCCCCCCCCTCAACAGGAAGACTGGTTGGCCATACGGCCGCAGCAGCGCTTCCCCATGTGTGCGGTGATGGCGCGCGAGGCATGGGTTCTCTTGTTCGCTGTCGCGGGGATGGGATCCCACGACAGCCTTGCAGTTCCGGTGCCAGTTGGGTGGGCACCTGCCCACCCAGGCCCACCCGTGGCTACGCCACTGGGCCGATGCTGCAGCGGCCGCTGCTAGTTTATCACGCGGCACGGCCTTTCTTCTTCCCGCGCACCACTTCCTGTTCCGGGTCCGGGGGGGGGGGAAATGCAGGCGCGGGAAGAAGAAAAGGCCAGCCGCGGATGCCACAGCTTTTTTTTTTTTTTTTGCACCGCTGCCGTTCCCGCTGGGCTTGAACGTGCTGATAGCCCGGCGGCAACGGCAGCAGGGAAGAACAAGCAGCGGGAGGGACCGGGAGCCACGCGACACCCCTGCCGGTGCTTGGCGACACACTGGGGTGTCGTGACACACCGGTTGAGAACCGCTGCTCTAGGGAGTTCAATAGCCCTGGTGGCTTCCCTAGCAATCACCAATTAAGGCACTACAAATAACATGTGTTGTACAGCAGCTGTTAATGTGTGGAAATAAGAACATAAGACTTGCTATACTGGGTCAGACCAAAGGTCCATCAAGCCCAGTATCATGTTTCCAAAGGTAGCCAAGCAAGGTCACAAAACATCCCAAGGTGTAGATAGATTCCAAGCTGCTTATCCCAAGAATAAGCAGTGGATTTCTGCAGCTCTACCTTAATAATGGTTAATAGGGATGTGAATTGTTTTTTGACGATTTAAAATATCATCCGATATATTTTAAATCGTCAAAAATCGTTAGAGGCGATATTTAATAGGAATTCCCCCGATTTATCGTCAAAAATCGTAAATCGAGGGAAGGGGGAGGGGAAGGGGGAGGGCGGGAAAACCGGCACACTAAAACATCCCTAAAACCCACCCCGACCCTTTAAAATAAATCCCCCACCCTCCCGAACCCCCCCAAAATGTCTTAAATTACCTGGGGTCCAGTGGGGGGGTCCCGTTGTGATCTTCCACTCTTGGGCGTCGGGCGCGTTGATAGAAAATGGCGCCGGCGCCATTTTGGTTCCTGTTCCCCGACGTCACGAGCGTAGGAGATCGCTCCCGGACCCCCGCTGGACCCCCAGGGACTTTTGGCCAGCTTGGGGGGGCCTCCTGACCCCCACAAGACTTGCCAAAAGTCCAGCGGGGGTCCGGGAACGACCTCCTGCACTCGAATCGTGTTGCCGTACGGCTGGCGCCATTTTGCTGTACAGCAAAATGGCCGGCGCCATTTTAAGCCATTTTCTATCAACGCGCCCGATGCCCGAGAGTGGAAGATCACAACGGGACCCCCCCACTGGACCCCAGGTAATTTAAGACATTTTGGGGGGGTTCGGGAGGGTGGGGGATTTATTTTAAAGGGTCGGGGTGGGTTTTAGGGATGTTTTAGTGTGCCGGTTTTCCCGCCCTCCCCCGATTTACGATTTACACAATATTTAAAAACACAAAACCGTGACGATCCAATTCCCTCCCCCCACCAGCCGAAATCGATCGTTAAGACGATCGATCACACGATACACATCTCTAATGGTTAATGACCTTTTCCTCCAGGAACTTATCCAAACCTTTTTTTGTTAAATGCAGCTACATTAATAGCTTTCACCACACCATCCAGAGCTTAATTATGTGTTGAGTAAAAAAATATTTTCTCTTATTAATTTTAAATGTATTACCTAGTAACTTTATTATGTGTCCCCTGAACTTTGTCCATTTCAAAATAGTAAACAACTGATTAATGTTTACTCATTCCATTCCATTCATTATTTTATAGACCTTTATCATATCTCCCCCTCAGCTGGCTCTTCTCCAAGCTGAGTCCTAACCTCTTTAGCCTTTCTTCATAGGGGAACTGTTCCATCCCATTTATCATTTTGGTTACCTTCTCTGTACCTTTTGCTAATTCTGCTATATCTTTCTTGAGATGTGGGATTCAGAATTGCACACAATACTCAAGAAGAGGTCACATCATGGAGCATTACAAAGGCATCATGACATTCTTTGTTTTATTCTCCATTCCTTTCCTAATAATCCCTAGAATTCTATTTGCTTTCCTGGCTGCTACTTCACACTGAGCAGAAGATTTCAACGTATTACCATAGATGCCAACTACATCCTTTTCCTGAGTGGTGACTCCTAATGTGGAACCTTGCATTTTGTAGCTATAATTTAGGCTATTCTTTCCTTTGCATTTGTCCACATTAAATTTCATTTTTCCATTTGCATACCCAGTCTCCCAGTTTTACAATGTTCTCTTGCAATTTCTCACAATTCTCTTGTTATTTAACAACCTTGAATAATTTTGTGTCAACAGCAAATTTGATCACCTCACTTTTTCCCATTTCCAGGTTGTTTATAAAATATATTAAAAGCAGTGGTCCCAGAACAGATCCCTGAGTCACTACACCTTTTTCCACTGGGAAAATTTACCATTTAGCACTACTCTCTATGTTCCATCTTTTAATCAGCTGGTAATCCACAATAGGACACTGCCCCCTATCCCCTGACTTTTTAATTTCCGAAGAAGTCTCTCATGAGGGACTTTGTCAAATGCTGTCTGGAAATCCAGATACACTATTATCAACTGGCTCACCTTTATCCACATATTTATTTACTCCCTCAAAAAAATTTAGCAAATTTGTGAAGCAAGACTTCCCTTGGCTAAATCCATGTTTGCTTTGTCAATAAACAAAAGATGCATAATGTGATACCTTTCTATTGGGCTAACAATACATTTCTTGCATAGATTTCAGAAAGCAGCACTCCCTTCATAAGATGAAAGCGAAATGAGCAGGTTGAATCAAAAAATGACTTTGCCTGAACATACAAGAGTTATAGGTTTGGAAAGAGGTCTGCTCCGAATACAAAGACAGTCAGGAATCAGAAACTGGAGGTTATCTTTAGCTCAAGAATTAGATTAGGTTTCTCAAGTTATTGAGATGGCATCACTGATTCTAGAAAGTCTGCCCTAACATAAACTTTTCAATATATTTATAAATGATCAGGAAAGAAATATGATGAGTAAGGTAATCAGATTTGCAGATGATACAAAAGTGTTCAGAGTAGTTAAATCACAAGCAGATTGTGATAAATTGCAGGAAGACTTTCTGAGACTTGAAAAATGGGCATCCAAATGGCAAATGAAATTTAATGTGGATAAGTGCAAGGTGATGCATATAGGGAAAAATAACCCTTGCTATAATTACACAATGTTGGGTTCCATATTAGGAGCTACCACCCAAGAAAGAGATCTGGGCGTCATAGTGGATAACACATTGAAATCGTCGGTTCAGTGTGCTGCGGCAGTCAAGAAAGCCTCTGTATCGCTCCATGGTGAGACCGCACCTTGAATATTGTGTACAATTATGGTCGCCGCTTCTCAAAAAAGATATAGTTGCAATGGAGAAGGTACAGAGAAGGGCGACCAAAATGATAAAGGGAATGGAACAGCTCCCCTATGAGGAAAGACTAAAGAGGTAAGGACTTTTCAGCTTGGAGAAGAGACGGCTGAGGGGGGTATATGATAGAGGAGTTTAAAATCATGAGAGGTCTAGAATAGGTTTTTGTGAAACAGTTATTTACTCTTTCAGATAATAGAAAGACTAGGGGGCACTCCATGAAGTTAGCATGTGGCACATTTAAAATAATCGGAGAAAGTTCTTTTTCACTCAATGCACAATTAAACTCTGGAATTTGTTGCCAGAGGATGTGGTTAGTGCAGTTGGTGTAGCTGTGTTTAGAAAAGGATTGGATAAGTTCTTGGAGAAGAAGTCCATTACCTGCTATTAATTAAGTTGACTTAGAAAATAGCCACTGCTATTACTAGCCACAGTAGCATGGAATAGACTTAGTGTTTGGGTACCTGCCAGGTTTTTAAGGCCTGGATTGGCTAGAGATGTGAATCGTTTTCCATATCGTCTTAACGATACAAATCGTGTGGCAGGAGAAGAAAATCGTGTTTGGCACGATTATTTCGTTGAAAAATCGTTAAAAATCGTTTTTTCCGATTAGTGCGCACTAACTCGAGTTAGTGCGCACTAACTCAAAATGATACAAATAGACACTTTCCAGGTCACTGAAGGTCAGTTAGGAATGAATATGTGTTCCTATTGGCTGCCAGCCCTCTTATCTATTGATGTTACCAAGGTTACCACTGAGGTGATGGTTGGGGGGATGGGAAATGGAACTGGAAACTCATGAACACCAACAGAAAATGAAACAAAGTGTTCACACTTCCCAGGTCAGTAAAGGTCACTTAGGAATGTATATGTATTCCTATTGGCTGGCTGTGCTCTTATCTATTGATGTTACCAAGGTTACCACTGAGGTAATGGTTGGGGGGGATGTGAAATGGAAACAGTTGGAAGCTTGACATGTGATGATCAGCACTCACGTGACTAGAACTTCTTTGTTTATTATTTTTGTTAGCAGACACGTGCATGTTGAATTTGCCAATCACTGTGCATTTTAGAAAGGTGGTCCTGGCTGGAACTGTACACAGTTCAAATATATGTAATTGATTGTTGGTAAGTGTATTTTTTAAGTAGCCACACTGGCACAAGTATGTTTACTTTTCCTCCTACTTAACTCACTAGCTCAGCTTTGTAAGAAGGGCTTCTCTGCTTGAGTGAGGGTCAGGCAGCTCCCCCCTGTCTGTGAAGCCAGCCTCTCACTAGTAATGCAGGGAGGGAGCTGTCTCAGACTTCACCATCCTCCCCCCCCCCCCCCCCCCTCACCCACACACCATTCACTAGCTGGGACATGGGGGAAGTCAGGAGTGAGGGTCAGGCAGCTCCCCCCTGTCTGTGAAGCCAGCCTCTCACTAGTAATGCAGGGAGGGAGCTGTCTCAGACTTCACCATCCTCCCCCCCCCCCTCACCCACACACCATTCACTAGCTGGGACATGGGGGAAGTCAGGAGTGAGGGTCAGGCAGCTCCCCCCTGTCTGTGAAGCCAGCCTCTCACTAGTAATGCAGGGAGGGAGCTGTCTCAGACTTCACCATCCTCCCCCCCCCCTCACCCACACACCATTCACTAGCTGGGACATGGGGGAAGTCAGGAGTGAGGGTCAGGCAGCTCCCCCCTGTCTGTGAAGCCAGCCTCTCACTAGTAATGCAGGGAGGGAGCTGTCTCAGACTTCACCATCCTCCCCCCCCCCCCCCTCACCCACACACCATTCACTAGCTGGGACATGGGGGAAGTCAGGAGTGAGGGTCAGGCAGCTCCCCCCTGTCTGTGAAGCCAGCCTCTCACTAGTAATGCAGGGAGGGAGCTGTCTCAGACTTCACCATCCTCCCCCCCCCCCTCACCCACACACCATTCACTAGCTGGGACATGGGGGAAGTCAGGAGTGAGGGTCAGGCAGCTCCCCCCTGTCTGTGAAGCCAGCCTCTCACTAGTAATGCAGGGAGGGAGCTGTCTCAGACTTCACCATCCTCCCCCCCCCCCCCCTCACCCACACACCATTCACTAGCTGGGACATGGGGGAAGTCAGGAGTGAGGGTCAGGCAGCTCCCCCCTGTCTGTGAAGCCAGCCTCTCACTAGTAATGCAGGGAGGGAGCTGTCTCAGACTTCACCATCCTCCCCCCCCCCTCACCCACACACCATTCACTAGCTGGGACATGGGGGAAGTCAGGAGTGAGGGTCAGGCAGCTCCCCCCTGTCTGTGAAGCCAGCCTCTCACTAGTAATGCAGGGAGGGAGCTGTCTCAGACTGGTATCAGGGTTAGGGCACTGTGTGCAGGAAGATCACAACACTCCTGGTATTAATAGGGATAGGGCACTGTAAGAGATGACTGTAGTAGATTGAATAAAGATCTGATGTTTCTGCTCTCCTCACACCAAACAAAAACAACACACAAGCAGAGAAGCCCTTCTTACAAAGCTGAGCTAGTGAGTTAAGTAGGAGGAAAAGTAAACATACTTGTGCCAGTGTGGCTACTTAAAAAATACACTTACCAACAATCAATTACATATATTTGAACTGTGTACAGTTCCAGCCAGGACCACCTTTCTAAAATGCACAGTGATTGGCAAATTCAACATGCACTAGCATTTCAGGTGCCTGCTAACAAAAATAATAAACAAACAAGTTCTAGTCACGTGAGTGCTGATCATTACATTACTTTTTTTGTCAAGCTTCCAACTGTTTCCATTTCACATCCCCCCAACCATTACCTCAGTGTTAGCCTTGGTAACATCAATAGATAAGAGCACAGCCAGCCAATAGGAATACATACATACATATTCATTCCTAAGTGACCTTTACTGACCTGGGAAGTGTGAACACTTTGTTTCATTTTCTGTTGGTGTTCGTTAGTTTCCAGTTCCATTTCCCATCCCCCCAACCATCACCTCAGTGGTAACCTTGGTAACATCAATAGATAAGAGGGCAGCCAGCCAATAGGAACACATATTCATTCCTAACTGACCTTCAGTGACCTGGAAAGTGTTTATTTGTATCATTTTCAGTTAGTGCACACTAAATCGAGTTAGTGCGCACTAACGGGGAGTTAGTGCGCACTAACTCCCGTTAGTGCGCACTAACACGATTTAACGATTTTTAACGATAAATCGTTAGAATTTCTATTGTATCGTGTTCTATAACGATTTAAGACGATATTAACATTATCGGACGATAATTTTAATCGTTGAAAAACGATTCACATCCCTAGGATTGGCCACTGTTGGAAACAGGATTCTGGGCTTGATGGACCCTTGGTCAGACCCAGTATGGCATGTTCTTATATACAATTCCATTTTATTTTTAACTTGCAGCATAGTAAATAGTGAGCTGTGTACCTTGTTACAAACTAGTAATAGGGTTACAATCCTTCCTTCAGAGTTCTCTCAACACCAGGTTTGTCCTAAGATGCTGGTGGATTGGGGTGCTCATCTTTTATCAGGAGGGCAGGAGACCTCTAGAACAGGGTTTCCCAAACCTGTTCTGGTGACCCCCAAAGCCAGTGGAGTTTTCAGGATATCCACAATGAACATGCTGAGATAATTTTGCATATTTTGGAGCACCCAGATATGCTAATTTATCCCATGCATATTAATTATGGTTTTCCTGACTTGTTTGGGATGCTCAGCTCTAGAGTTTTCTGGAATTCTTAAAGGGGCTTCACCCAGTATGTCAGTGTAGAAAATGATAATAGGGATTATTATATCCCTACCCCCTTTGAAAATCATTCAAATCTGACTATCTTCTCCTAAACATCTATTACACTGAATTAACAAAGTCATATATATATTTTTATCCATCTGTTCCATCATCAGTTTATTTTGTTGATGTATAAACCACAAAACTGTTTATAAAGGACTAAGGTTAGCTTTCTTAATTTACTGAGATCTTACCAGAGAAATAGAAATAGAAGCAAATCCAAGACCCTGTCACTAATCACTGAAGACTATTATACTCTACTCAAGGTAGGTTAAAGACTTCTTAAAGGGCCAGAAAGCCTGGGTCCTATGTTGTATGGGGTCTCAAAATAAATCCCAAGAAAACAAAACATCATATGATGCACATCAAGGACATCGAGGGGAACCAAGATAATCTTTTAAAATTGCTTTTTGAAGGTGAACTTCAGCAAACTACAAGCAGCCTTCAGAGAAGGATTTAGCTTTTCCTGTGGCAGCTCAGAGATAGATTCTGTGGCAAAAATTTAAAACTTCTGAAGCAAATTGGCAAACATTTCCATCATTTGTATCACATTATAAAAATAAATGTGTTTTACACCATAATTATTAGTATAATTCATTTTATTTTTATTAGTAAAGAAAAGTGATCTCCAGTATCACTACAGGGAGGAGACCTCAGGGATGGAGAAAGGTAAGGAGGGGGATCAAACTTTCCTCCACCAGAAATAGAGCCATCTCTATAGTCGGTCCAAAATTATGGAACTCATTACCTCTACACCTCAATTCACAAGAAAATCTTAAATCTTTTAAAAAAGAACTTAAAGAATGGCTACTCTCACAGTCTTACAATGACTGTGCACCCATTGATAACAGAGCATAAATCCTTTTCATATCCACCTCTCGCTCCTTTTTATTCCAGCAATCCTTCTGACACTCGCCCCGACTTGCAGAAACCTTCCTTCTCATTAACGGCTTCAACCGTCAACCTCAAGCATTGCATACATTCTTATCTAATATTCAATGTACTTATTAACTTTTATTAAGTTAATGTTCTGTTTCAATCTCTGTTTTTAATGTTATGAATTCAAATGTAACTGGTTCATTGTAATGTAAACCGGAGTGAAGGCATTGTCAGCTGTACCTCGGTATATAAACAAATGCTAAATAAATAAATAAAAAATAAATAAATAAATAAGAATGGTGTGAGGAAGAAAGGGGGAGGAGCGTGAGGAGGAAAGCGTGGTAGGGATGGGGAGGTGGGAGATGGGGAAGACTAAGAATCTGGGATGGGGAAGAGGAGGTAAAGAGGGATATTCTTGTACTGAGGAAGGAAAGGAGGGAGTAGGAAGGGTTGGGTGAGTTCCAGGATCTAGGGGACAGAATACAAGATCAAGGGAGGGAGGATTTATTTTGAATTGACTGAGTGGGTGTTATGAATCGGCTCCTGTGGAGGGAAGAGTTAGCATCTGTTATGCTCTACTCCTCAAGAAGGGAGGAGTAAGCAATCTGTTATGATCAGCTCCTGTAGAGGGAGTAGTAAACAGTCTGTTAGGTTTTAGACTACTGAGTAGCAATCTGTTATGAATCTGTTGCTGAAGACTCCCGATGGGGAAGGAGTAGCAATCTGTTACCAGCGGAGTGCTTGGAGAGGGCACGCAGCTGTAAAGGAATGTAGGTAGGTGAATCCTTAGGCCGATGGCAGATGACTACGCCCCCAGGAGGATATCCTGAGAGGGACCACCGGCTAGGCTTGAGTATGGAGACAAACACAGATAATTCTTTTATTAGACAGGTTAGTAGAACCACCAAAGGTGGCAGTAGTGAGCTGATATGCCTGGCAGGGCTGAAGTCCCTCAGGTACTGGAATAGCGATCCCAGGGTTGCTGAGCTTTAGAGAAACTATAGATAGTGAGTAGACAGGGTATGCTGTGTTCATAGCCAGAACTGGATGACAAAACTCACATAAGGTCTTAAGGAAGCTCAGTAGCTGGAAAGGGTTAGGCCCTCGAGGAGCGAGTACCTGGTTCCAGGGAAAGCTCTGAGAGAACAATGGTAACTCACAAACGTCTGTCTCTGCGATAGCTTCCAGGCAGTAGAGAATCTTCAGAGTGTTCAGGAACATGGGCCCTCGAGGAGCGAGTACCAGTTCCTATCTGTAATCTGAAATAAAGAAAAGAGAGCGAGGCCCCCGAGGAGCAGGTACCCCTGGTAAGTCCAAGGAGGCAGAGTAGCTTGGGAGAAAAGCCGAAGCAATCCCCTTGCTAACTCGATTCGTTAGCAAATACTGAGACCTTTTATATTGGAAGCAGTTGACATCATCTCAGGGGGACGCCCCCGAGGTTCACGCCCTTGCTGGTAAATCAATCGGAGCACGCGCATGCCCTACGCCATCAAGCAACATGGCGGATCCGCAGCATCGAGCCGGTCCGGGGACGCCGGAGGGAGACAGCAAGAAGACGCCGTGGCAGCTAGCCGTCCATCAGACCCGGAGGGAGTCGCCACAGAGGTAAAGAGGGTGGAGTGAGGGCGTCGAGCAGTGACGGACGCAACAGTGGGAGGAGAGGAGGGAGGTATCCCTACCATGCTCGGGTCCTGCTCCTCCTTGCATCTCCTCTCTAACATCCCACCCAATATGATATACATATACACACTTGGCACCAATTGCTTCTCCCTCACACACTCTAAAACTGCCTCCTACCATTTTCCCTCTCTCCCACACACACAGGCATACACTCCCCAGCTGACCCCCGTCTTCCCACCAACAAGTATCTCTACTCAGCCCCTCCTAATCTCCCCAAAATGATCCCCTTTGCTCATTCTGCTACAGGCTTGTTCCCTTTCCTCTCCTGTTCCCTATATGCTGCCTGGAAGGGGGGGCGGGGGGGCTGGATCAGGAAATGTTCTCAGCTGAGTGAGATTTAGCACAGCTGAAAGGCAGCAAATCTTCTACCACCCTGCTGCCCCCTACATATTTTGCTGCCCTGGGCACAGGCCTAGTGTGCCTATTGACAAATCCAGGCCTGGCAGCCTTATAATATTATAGTCAAAGGCAGGACATGTTTGAGATTGCATGAAAACATACAAAGCAAGATAACCAAAAACATGAGAGTTCTTCCTGACAGAGAGTGCCAAGAAAATAAAATAATAGATCGAGCTCAGGCAGCAAATGTAGAGAAATAGGAGCTTCTAAAATTAGCAACAGAAAAGTGTAGCAGCTGTTCTAGGTGAGAATTTTAAGAAGACACGAGCAGCCTTTGAAGAGAGGAAATGTACAATGGAAAATCAGGCAGATAAATCTTTGAAATGCAAAGTCAAGAAACACAGGGAAAACACTGCAGAGAAACTGCTCAAGTGCCACAAAACATTGGAAAAGCTAAATGGAATGCTTGAAGACAAAACAGTTGACCAAGAGAACAGAGAAAATCAGAATCACATTAAATAAATCGGCATCCCTGAATCAGTAAAAGACAAAGAGTTGATGGATACCAAAAGCATAAGGCCTCATTTCAAATGAAGAATGGATGAGATGTGAACAGGTTCCTTCGCCTGGGATCTCCAAAGGGAACACAAAAAGATCTCGCCCAGCAATGGCACAAGTAGCTTACTGTGCAAAGCACGTAGCATGTCATCCCACAGAACACCACGCAACTGGTATTCCATGATGAAAGAATTCTATTATTTCAAGACTTCTCAGTAAAATCTGGGGCACGCAGGAAGGAGTTTGCACTGTACTGTGCTGAGAGGAAAATAATTCATGCTCTTGTTTCCTCCTAAGCTGAACCCACAAAACAACAAGGAGACAAAGTTTCCTAACACAATTGAAAAAGTCAATTGGATTGAACCACTGAATGACAAGGTGGGTGAGCTTTTATTCCTGCAATAAGCACAGAACTGAACTGTGAGATAAAAAGCTTGAAAATAAAGAGCACAAGCTCTTTACATCTGCTCCTTAGAAGCGACTTGCAGGAAATGTTGTACAATTCAAAGTCTGAAAGACATGAACTGAGATTCACCCAAGTTGCTCACAAATTGCAAGAGACACACTACAGACTGCAGTGAAATAAAGCAGTGAGTGACAAAAAAAAAAATAAAGTTAGTTTGATGCCTAGAAATCTGAATCATATTTATGGAAGTGTTTCTTAGTCTGAAAAGTCTTACTCTAAAGAAGAATTACTTGAAACATAAATATAAGTCAGCTGCCAGAAGAGGGCATAAACTTGGCTATAATTGTGAAGGCTTTTGTTTGTTTACCATATCAGGAAACATTGAGGTTCCTGGCCAGCACGGGTGTGAGGGTCTCCTGCCTCCCTAGGTGTGATGTCACAGTGTTACTTGGCTCTTTCTCTCAATCTCCGAAATCGTGTTCCTCCATCTCTCACATGCCACCTCCTTCCGTCGTGCGCGCTATGACCGCTCTCATCCCTCCTTTGCGCATTTCAAAAATGGTGCCCTCGTGTCCACCGACGGCATCTCGCATACTTCCAGCGCCCTAGGTGACCACCGAGTCCTGCCTAATTCTCGCACCGACCCAGGACCTGGTCCCCTCTAGAGCAAAGGAAAGGAGGAATCGCATAGAACAGCAGATGTGGAGCAAGACTTCAATGACTGAGACACCTTTGTTTTTTCAGGTTTATGTTCTTGTCTTTGAAGTGAATGAGTGGTATGAATGGGGAATAACCAGGGCTTAATTTGTAGATAAAAAGGAAGTGGAACTGGACTCATTGCCTTCTGAGGTAAAAGCAACAATGCATCAGATGTTTTCCCGAAGGTGATCGAAGAAATATCCTTCCAAAGTTATCTGGACAAGTTTATCCAGCTAATTTTGTCATCCGGACAGTGACTGATTATGGACCTCTTGATGAAAAGAGAATTGCAGAAGCCACAGTGATGGATCACAGGCACAGTGAATTTCATGGGAATGAATGGTAGTATGGAAGGATGTACTTTTGTTGTTGATAAAAACAATGTAGGCTACCCATAATCTATTTTGCTAAATATATAAGCACATAATCAGGGAAAAGGTGCTGATCAAAGATGTAAATGTTAACTGTTATCTGTACAATTGAAAGTAATCGGATTCCCAAAAAAACTATAAGTGACCTTGTTTGTTTGTTGAAAGTGGTACTATCCATTCTGAGCAACCTCTTTACACGTGTTATACAACGATTAGACCATTTTATTCAAACCGAGGCTCCTAAATTGGCCCTTTTGAAAATTTACTAGGGCTGAGTACTGTTTTTATTTATTTATTTAAACGTTTTTATATACCGTCATTAAGTTATTCACCATCATAACGGTTTACAATAGGGCACCTATATCAAAGGAAAATATATCTCATAATTTACATGGGTGGTGCCATTAGAATTCGGTAACAAATATGAGTTTATATCAAAAGACATTACTGTGGGAGTTATTGAGATGTCCCCCACTGGAACAATCCTGTTCCAGGTCTACAGCCAGTTTTCCCTCCTCTGCAGTACTTAAAGGTGGTCCCTTGCCCTGAGAAAAGGGGTTATTTATTTATTTATTTAAAGGCTTTTATATACCGGAGTTCATGCACTTGTGCATACCACTTCGGTTTACACAGAACAAGGAACAGAAAATTACATCAAACAGATTGAACAATTAAACAAATATACAATTACATCCAACAATTGGGTATAAATAACATGGCTAACTTAGTAGGAACTTAGAGTTTGAGGTAAAGGAGAGAAATAGTACCAAGTGGTAACAGAACAATGTTAATAGCTAAATAATAAATATAAATAGTAAATACAAATTCTTATAATAAATACAGGTGTTTACAGATTACAGTCTTCATGAAAAGTTTACGTCTACAGAATAGGGTTAAGTAAATAAGAACTGGCGGTTATTTCTATAGGAGTGAAGACTTCAAAAACTGAGGTTACATCTGGATTAAGAGGTATTGGTGTAGCATGCTCAAATATTTAATGATTTGGAATTGTGAGACCAAGGATAAAAATTAGGAGTTGTTTGATATGATTATAAAAGCGAGAATGATTCAAGTTCTGGGATGTGGTTCTGAGCTAGACCTTTAAGTGTAGGCTTTTGTAAAGAGCCAGGTCTTGAGTTTCTTTTTGAATGTTCGAGTACACGTTTCGAGGCGAATGTCCGTGGGGAGGGCATTCCAATGAAGGGGGCTGGCAGTCGAGAATGCACGTTTCTTGAGTGAGGACTTGGCTGAAGGTACGTGTAAGGTGCCTAAGTATCTGTTTCTGATTGGTCTTGAAGACTCGTGTAGGCGAAGTGGAAGGCTTAGATCTAGCGACGTTTGTGAATGGATGTTCTTGTGTGTTATAGTTAGCACTTTGAAAATGATTCTGGATCTGATGGGGAGCCAGTGTAAGTGTTTTAGTATGGGTGTTATGGGTTACACTAAACTGAGTGATTATAGCCATGTTCAATTTGAATATGGCCACATATGCTAAGTATGCAAACAGAGGGATAATGAGCTCATTAACTATGATCCCCCTATTTACTAAACTGTACCACAATGAGCTTGATTTAACATATTCTACTTAATGGCCTATATTTAGCTCCACATAGCAGGATGATAATAAAGGACTATTGCACTTATCCTACAAAACAGGTTCAGTGCTAGCTTGTTATCCCTGTGGTTTTGACATAGACACCAGGGAGACTCTTCCCCTGCAATCTTCCCCTTCCCATAAATATATGCAGCCAGGTGTGGGCCAAAGTGTAAAGCTCAATGATCATATTTTTATGGGATAGTCAGTCAACTGGAAGTCCACTCACTTTCTCCTGCCAGCCCACTAGCCAGAGAGGGAATTGCTACTGTACTAGGAGGGGATCTGAAGGAGAGATAGTTTTTGAGGGGGGAGGGGTTGCATGGTGTGGGGTAAAGGGGAATTGGAGGAGCAAGGAAGGTTCCACGGTCTTTGCTAGCCATGGGTTGGGAGGAAAGGGAAGGAAAGAAAAATGGCAGAGGACTGTGGGTTTGGAGGGGTTAGTGATACAGGAGAGGGAGAGTAGTGTAAATTAAAATTAGATGGGTCCTTTCTCTCCAAATGAGTCATTAACATGGTGCTACCAAAATCAGATTGAGATCTTAAATCCCTGGGCTCCTCCAGACCAATTTCTCTATTAAATATAGATGTCAAATTACTGGCAAAATAATGTCAGATAGACTAGCTAAAGTGATTCTGATGTTAATTGGGGAAGATCAAGTAGGCTTTGTTAAAAGGAGGATCTCGGTCTACAATATACGTAGGATTGTCGCATCAATGGAGGTTAGCAAGTGGAGACAACTTCCCTCTTTGCTGTTGAGCTTTGTCGAAGAAGAAGCTTTTCACCAGGTAAATTGTATTTTTATTAGGGATGTGCAGAGCAAAATTTTATGTTCATATTTTTTATGTCCGAAAGGGGGTCCCACTTGCGGCCAATATGGACATAAAAAAAATCCAATGAGTTGGGTATATGTACATATGTGCAAAAAAAAAATTTAAACCCCCTCACCCTCCTTAATCCCCCCCCCAGACTTACCACAACTCCCTGGTGATCGAGCGAGGAGTGAGGACGTCATTTCTGCAATCCTTGGCGAGAAGCATGTGACGTCGGTGGCACGTCGAGTGACGCGGCGTCACGTGATTCCCGGCTCGTTCGCGCCGGACGGCTCGTTCGGCCCAAAAAGAACTTTTGGCCAGCTTGGGGGGGCCTCCTGACCCCCCCAAGCTGGCCAAAAGTTCTTTTGGGCCGAACGAGCCGTCCGGCGTGAACTCGCCGGGAATCACGTGGCGCCGCGTCACTCAGACGCGACGTCACGTGATTCCCGGCAAGTTCGCGCCGGACGGCTCGTTCGGCCCAAAAAGAACTTTTGGCCAGCTTGGGGGGGCCTCCTGACCCCCCCAAGCTGGCCAAAAGTTCTTTTTGGGCCGAACGAGCCGTCCGGCGCGAACTCGCCGGGAATCACGTGGCGCCGCGTCACTCAGACGCGACGTCACGTGATTCCCGGCAAGTTCGCGCCGGACGGCTCGTTCGGCCCAAAAAGAACTTTTGGCCAGCTTGGGGGGGCCTCCTGACCCCCTCAAGCTGGCCAAAAGTTCTTTTTGGGCCGAACGAGCCGTCCGGCGCGAACGAGCCGGGAATCACGTGACGCCGGCGTCACTCGACGTGCCGCCGACGTCACATGCTTCTCGCCAAGGATTGCAGAAATGGCGTCCTCACTCCTCGCTCCATCACCAGGGAGTTGTGGTAAGTCGGGGGGGGATTAAGGAGGGTGAGGGGGTTTATATTTTTATTTTGGCTCAACAATCGCGATTTCCCACATATCGAACATATCTATGTTCGATATGTGGGAAATCCGATCGTTTATGTCGAATCAATTTTTTAAGTAAAAAAAAATATGAGTTGCGTTTTACTAATGCGGTCAATCCGAATGCACACCCCTAATTTTTATGTTTGAAGCATTACGGGCTGTGGACACAGAGGGTTAAGTTGAATGAATAGTCAGGGCTATCTAGAGTAGCCCGCTAGTATCTATTTTAGTATATGGTATTCGTCAGAGGCCTTCCTCCAGAGAGTTCACAGAGCAGCACTTTACAAGTCGTCCTGAGAAGTCCCTGAGACAGGGGCTTAGCAAAACGTGTTCACGACGGACTCCAGACTCTGGAACTTTAACGGCTTTAGCAAAAGGGAAATACAGTCCTTTGAAATTTTTTTTTTTATGGTTACATGTTATGACTATTATATTTGTATTGTATTTTATCTTCATGTTATGCAATGTTCCATACAGTCCTTTGAAATTTTATGAAAAAGTTTTCAAAATAATAAGAAAAATTGAAAGAAATTTTAACCACAAGAAAAGTTGATTGGACCGATGATTAAAAAAGACCGGTAACGATGGCAACACAAGTTTGAGCTTGTTTAACCGTGGGTGGTATGAAGGTCCCAAAACTCACTATATAAAAATTTGTTATATAAAGTATACGTGATACTAACAACAACATAAGATAAAATTCTATGACACAAAGTGATTGTTATAAGTTACCTTTGGTCATTGGACAAATTAATACATTTATACATTGGGTAATTGAAATCTCCCATTTTTATTGCACTAACAATTTGGTTAGCTTCCATAATTTCTCTTAGCATTTCACTGTCTGTCTCACCATCTTGGCCAGGTGGATGGTAGTATACTCCTATCACTATACTCTTACCCAACACACAAGGGATTTCTACTCATAAAGATTTGATTATGCATTTAATCTCTTACAAGATCTTTATCCTGTTGGACTTTATGCCATCCTGGACATAAAGTGTCACCCCACCACCAAGATGCTCCTCTCTGTCGTTTTGATATAATTTGTACCCTGGTATAGCACTATCCCATTGGTTATCCTCTTTCCACCATGTCTCTGAGATGCCAATTAATTCTATGTCATCATTCACTGCTATACACTCTAATTCTCCCATCTTACTTCTTAGACTTCTGGCAGTAGCATACAAACATTTCAAAGTGTGTTTTTTGTTTGCATTAACATTCTGCTTTTCAGTTTCAAGGATAAATTGGAATCTTTCAGCTCAGGTGAGTTTTTAATTATAGGCACTTGGATTCCATTTCTTATTATTGGAACCTCTCGATTGGGATGCCCTATTCATTAGTATCCTTTGAAGATACTGCCCTCTGAACCATGCACTGCTGAGCAACTGTCAGCTTTCCCCTTTGATTTAGTTTAAAAGCTGCTCTATCTCCTTTTTAAAGGTAAGTGCCAGTAGCCTGGTTCCACCCTAGTTAAAGTGAAGTCCATCCCTTCGGAAAAGACTCCCCTTTTCCCAAAATGTTCCCCAATTACTTACAAAACTGAATGCCTCGTCCTTGCACCATTGTCTCATCCACGCATTGAGACTCCGGAGCCCTGCCTGCTTCTGAGGACCTGCGCGTGGAACAGGGAGCATTTCAGAGAATGCTACCCTGGAAGTTCTGGATTTCAGCTTTCTACCTAAGAGCCTAAATTTGACTTCCAGAACCTCCCTCCTACATTTTTCTAATTCGTTGGTGCCCACATGTACAATGACATCCAGCTCCTTCCCAGCACTCTCTAAAATCCTATCTAGGTGATGCGTGAGGTCTGCCACCTTCACACCAGGAAGCATGTTACCAGGTGATCTTCATGCCCACCAATCATCCAGCTGTCTAAATTTCTAATAATTGAATCTCCAACTATGACAAACAACTTAACCCTTCCCTCCTAGGAAGTAGCCTTGGGAGATACATCCTTGGTGTGAGAGGACAATGCACCACCTGGAGAGCACGTTATTGCTACAGGATCATTTCCTGTAGCACCAAGTTAATGCTCTCTGATCCTGAGACTTTCCTCCTCCAAGACAGCACCAGGGCTGCCAGACTGGAGATGGGACTTGACTACTATGTCCCTGAAGGTCTCATCTATATACCTCTCTGTCTGCCTCATCTTCTCCAGGTCTGCCACTCTAGCTTCCAGAGATCAGACTCATTCTCTGAGAGACAGGAGTTCTTTGCATCTGATGCACATGTACAATTTCTCACCAGCGGATAAAAAAATCATACATATCATACTCGATGCAAAAGAGTCATCCAATTGATATGGGACTGATGTAACATGAACCATGGTAGACCCAAGTTGACTGCATTGACCACCTTGGGCAACAAATATAGGCTGATTTTCTCTTTATGCAGGGCACTTGTTTGCATGGTTATTGGGTCGGTGGCCCTTGTGACACATCCTGGCAAAGGATCTCCATACATGGATGAGATTGAGAGTGAAGTATCCAAGGGAACTGTTGGGATCTTATAGTGCTGGATCAACATCTCATGAATGAAGATGCCGCCAGCGCCGGTATCCAGGAATGCAAGAGTGTCAACAAGGATGTCCCCAAGCATGAGAATTACTGGAGCTAGAATTTGTAGAGAGGTGCATGGTAAACCTGGGGTGGCCTCTCCCAGCCAATCTAGGCCCTAGAACCAGGCCTCGCTTCTGTGGTCAGCTTGAGGCAGTCGACTTGCATAGCCTCCACTGGTGCCGGTCCTAGCTCACTGTTGCGTCCATCGGTCTCAGACGGCTTTGACCTCTGTGCCTCACCTTTCTTCCTTCTCTCTCCTCAAGCCTTGGGAAGATGGCTGCTGCCACGTCTTCATGCCGCTCTCTCCAGTGTCCTCAGAACGGCAATGGCGATGGTGTTCACCATGATTTCCTGAGGGTCTCCTAGGGTGCACGCGCGCACGCCACCCACGTCTTTATCCACATCATAGCGGGAACCTCGAGGACGTTACCTCCGAGAGACATCATCACATCCTGGTATTTAGCCTGCCCTTCGTTTGCTAACAAACTGAGTTAGCAAGGATCGGAATTGGATCAGGATTGGATCGAGATTGCATTGAATGCCTCCGGTCTAAGCTGCTCTGCCACTTCCTAGCTGCCGCAGGAAGCTCTCTCTCTGCCCTTCGGAGTAATTCATCGCTAACCTGGGTACCCGCTCCTCAGGGGCCCTTATGCTTTCTTTCAGGTACCTATCTGGGACATCGGGTACTTGCTCCTCGAGGGCCTGCTCTCCCTACTCTGGTGCCTACTACTGAACTACTTCTGCCTGCCAGGATCTCCATCATATAGCTATCTTCTTCAGTGAGTACTAACCTTGTCAGTCTGTCTCACCTTCACCTGCAGTGCTCAGAATCTCCATCCGGGACCTTCCTCTGCTACCCTGCGTTGCCTACCATCTACTCGAGTGTGGTACTGGTCTCCTCTGCGGAGGACCCCTGGGCTACTTCTACTAGGTTACCTCATTGCTGTCCGCTCCCTGGGCAGTACCATCAAGCTGTATAATAAATACAAATTCTCTATGTCTGTGTGTATAGAGTCTAGCCTAGTACTGCGGTTCCTCACGGGGTTCCTCCCCGTGAGAGTGGCCATCACCGCAATACCCAAGAAGCCACTTCAACAGCTCAAAACCATAACACTCAGGAGATGAGTGGGAAGCCATTGGTTGCTGGAAATTCAGAGCAAGATAGTTGCAGGAACTGGACATATACAATGACCAGTTTGTAAAATTCCTCAGAACAGAATGTTTGAATTGTTTCTCAATCAAAAGCTGCAAATATTTGACAGCATGAATGCTCTTTTCAAATTTTAATTTTGGAGCTCTCTTGAAAGAAAGGAAAAAGTATAACAATCAAATCTTCTTCTGCCAATTTAGAGCCTTATTCAATAAGGGGTGGTTATTTATAGAGCCACTGTGCACTGAAGTTAATCAGATGTATACACACAAAGTTACTCCTGCGCATCAAGCCCAATTTTCAAAACCGTCTGCAGTACACAATTTATACGCATAAGTGGATACATGGAGATTTGTGCAGGTATTTTATAAATTATATGGCAGATGTTGCACCAGTTTATAAAACACCACATATTTCTGCCCCAAAAGTATGCACATAGGGGTAGATTTTAAAAGAAGCGCGATCAGCCTACTTTTGCTTGCGCATCAGACTCAAGCAAAAGTACGCTGGATTTTAGTAGATACGCGCGGAGCTGCGCGTATCCACTAAAATCCTGGATCGGCGCGCGCAAGGCTATCGATTTTGTATAGCCTGCGCGCGCCGAGCCGCGCTGCCTCCCCCCGTTCCCTCCAAGGCCGCTCCGAAATCGGAGCGGCCTCGGAGGGAACTTTCCTTTGCCCTCCCCTCACCTTACCCTCCCTTCCCCTACCTAACCCGCCCACCCGGCCCTGTCTACACCCCCCCCTTACCTTTGTCGGGGGATTTACGCCTCCCGGAGGGAGACGTAAATCCCCGAGCGCCAGCGGGCCTGCTGCGCGCCGGGCCGCGACCTGGGGGCGGGTACGGAGGGCGCGGCCACACCCCCGGGCCGTAGCCACGCCCCCGTACCCGCCCCCAAAACGCTGCCGACACGCCCCCGGAACGCCGCGACGACCGGGCCCGCCCCCCGACACGCCCCCCTCCGAGAACCCCGGGACTTACGCGAGTCCCGGGGCTCTGCGCACGCCGGGAGGCCTATGTAAAATAGGCTTCCCGGCGCGCAGGGCCCTGCTCGCGTAAATCCGCCCGGTTTTGGGCGGATTTACGCGAGCAGGGCTCTGAAAATCCGCCCCATATTGTAATAAATGTGTATATTCCATATATTTTGGGAACGTAAAAATATACATGTCCACCAAATAACCCTGATTTAAATGAGAAGGCAGATATTTTGTAAAGTCTCCACACATACCATTCTGAAATTATTTATGCACATACTCAGATTCACCAGTGTGCATCACCTTCACCAGTTCACCCAGTTCTCCTAGAACCTCTAGCACTTCACCCTAAATCCCCATCAGTTCACATAAACCTCCCATCCAAAAACTGCAGACAAAAAAAAAAAGCCAGATTTCAATCGCGCAAGTCTATTAGCAGATATAAAAATGTTTGGACAAGTTCAGTAATATATGCACATGTCCCTCTTACAAATTAGTGACTTGTGTGCGTACTTCTGAATCCCATTTCTAAACAGCCCCTTTTTTGCTTGGTAAAATGTGCATGCCATTCTGCAAGAATGTGCATATTTGTACTCTGTGCATACTTGCTACTTAACATGCCTATATGCTATTTTTGCACACAAAACCCCTTTGAAAATTCACTGCATATTATTCAAAACTGAAAGTATACATGCAAATTCTTTCCCCATCCCAACTCTACTCTCCCACACTCCTACCAAACACCTCTTACTACTGTTGATAAAAGTAGATATGAAAACAGATTTCGTGCATACTTTTCTCCACAGAACCCATGGGTTGATTTTCAAAGCACAATTTATGTACATACAAGGGTTTTATGCACATAAAATGATTTGAAATTCAAGCCCAAAATGGGAAAAGCCCTTCTAGAAAAAGCATGTAATATAAGCCCAGTGGCAACTTGTCAATCATAACCAAAGATGATGTAGACAGAAGATTACATAATTGGAGGTAGTTTATAAAACTTCTGAGGTCAATCAGTTTGGAATTTCCCTGAAACCCTGCCTTGCTTATGAATAACATAGTTTAAAATCCTAAGAAAGTAATAACAGTATTTATATAAAAGCACACAAGGATAGGATGTTCAGACTATTTGTACTATTAGGGGTAGATTTTAAAAGAAGCGCGATCAGCCTACTTTTGCTTGCGCATCAGACTCAAGCAAAAGTACGCTGGATTTTAGTAGATACGCGCGGAGCTGCGCGTATCCACTAAAATCCTGGATCGGCGCGCGCAAGGCTATCGATTTTGTATAGCCTGCGCGCGCCGAGCCGCGCTGCCTCCCCCCGTTCCCTCCAAGGCCGCTCCGAAATCGGAGCGGCCTCGGAGGGAACTTTCCTTTGCCCTCCCCTCACCTTACCCTCCCTTCCCCTACCTAACCCACCCACCCGGCCCTGTCTACACCCCCCCTTACCTTTGTCGGGGGATTTACGCCTCCCGGAGGGAGACGTAAATCCCCGCGCGCCAGCGGGCCTGCTGCGCGCCGGGCCGCGACCTGGGGGCGGGTACGGAGGGCGCGGCCACGCCCCCGGGCCGTAGCCACGCCCCGTACCCGCCCCAAAACGCTGCCGACAAGCCCCCGCAACGCCGCGCGCTCCGGCCCCGCCCCCCCCGACACGCCCCCCTCCGAGAACCCCGGGACGTACGCGAGTCCCGGGGCTCTGCGCGCGCCGGGAGGCCTATGTAAAATAGGCTTCCCGGCGCGCAGGGCCCTGCTCGCGTAAATCCGCCCGGTTTTGGGCGGATTTACGCGAGCAGGGCTCTGAAAATCCGCCCCTTAGAGGGGTAACACCACTGAGGTGCTTCCAAAATAATTGTACTTATTACACTGAAATGGGGCTTAATTTTCTTAATCAAAACCCTTTTATGTAAGTCCAGACAAGCTTTATGGTTTACTATTCCATTTTTTTCCACTATTGCCAAAAGAACTTCACAATAACCTATACACGTCTGTTGCTCTATGACTTTCAATTATTATCATCTTGGTTTCCTAGTTACAGTACTGCTCCTAAAACATCTTCAAAGGTACTACTACTACTACTAAACATTTCAGTAGCACTACTCGATGAAGACAGTGATATACAAAAAACATGTGAGAGCCAGTCCCTGTTCAGTAGAGCTTACAATCTAATCAAAACAAACATAGAGGGCAAAAAAGACTTGGGGAATTTCACTTATTAAGACAAATATCTATAGAAATATAGGGATAGATTTTATAAAGTGCGTGCGCACGCACACATGGACGTGCCGATTTTATAACATGCGTGCACAGGCATGTGTATGTTATAAAATAATGGGCCGCGTGCATACGCATGCTGGATTTTATAATCCACGCACATATGTGCGGGCGGTGCATGTAAGGGGGGGAGGGGGGACTTCTGCAATTTCTGCGCCACAACGCATTCCGGCCTTCCCCAGTTCCCTTCCCCTCTCCTCCTCATCACCTAAACCCTACCTTTGTCCTTTTTTCTTTGTTGCACAACTTACTTCAGCTCCCAAGCTGAAGTAACAATAACCTATACACGCCTGTTGCTCTATGACTTTCAGGTATTATCATCTTAGTTTCCCCAGTTACAGCACTGCTTCTAAAACATCTTCAAAGGTACTACTAGCCCTTTGAAGAAGCCCGGCACATGTGCGTGTACCGGGCTTTACGCACGTGGCCGAACCCCTTCAAAAATTGACTCGGCACGCATAAGGCCCGGCCACACGCGTAAAGGCCAGATTTTTCACGTGCAGGATGTTTAAAATCTGGGCTTTAATGTGCTTAGATTTGAATGTGCAATCTATTACCCAAAGAGGCCCTTGGGAAGACCTCCTGACATTGGGGTAAATTTGAAGACATTGAAGCACACCACATGCATTTTTATTCATATTGAGGACAGACAAAAAGTATTTTACTTGTGGAAATTTGCTTTCAAAATTGCCCTCTGGGAAGGTACTTTTAGAACACTGGGCAAAACAGTAAATTCTGTGCATGCTTATCATTTTATTACTTATGCGTATAATTCTAAATTGAAAATTTGTGGGGTCGCCAGATATGCATGTGGGCATCTATGAAGCAAATTCTGCCTGCTTCCAAGCAGGTGCAACTTTGTGCATGTAGATTTACCCGTACACTTTTGAAAATCGAAAGTCCACACTTCAGTTCTTTCCCTACCCGAACTCTACCTCCCAGAACGCTTACTTCAACTGATGGTAACAGTCCGCACTAATTTGGGTTTCACACATACTTCTACATGCAGAACCCCCAGCTTCACACAGAGATGGCATTTTCTGGAAAACAGGGTTAACTGGGCAGACTAAGTGAGTCAAAGAGTCAATATCTGTTGACATAGGGGCGGATTTTCAGAGCCCTGCTCGCGTAAATCCGCCCAAAACCGGGCGGATTTACGCGAGCAGGGCCCTGCGCGCCGGGAAGCCTATTTTACATAGGCCTCCCGGCGCGCGCAGAGCCCCGGGACTCGCGTACGTCCCGGGGTTCTCGGAGGGGGGCGTGTCGGGGGGCGGGGCCGGAGCGCGCGGCGTTGCGGGGGCGTGTCGGCAGCGTTTTGGGGGCGGGTACGGGGCGTGGTTACGGCCCGGGGGCGTGGCCGCGCCCTCCGTACCCGCCCCCAGGTCGCGGCCCGGCGCACAGCAGGCCCGCTGGCGCGCGGGGATTTACGTCTCCCTCCGGGAGGCATAAATCCCCCGACAAAGGTAAGGGGGGGGTGTAGACAGGGCCGGGTGGGTGGGTTAGGTAGGGGAAGGGAGGGTAAGGTGAGGGGAGGGCAAAGGAAAGTTCCCTCCGAGGCCGCTCCGATTTCGGAGCGGCCTTGGAGGGAACGGGGGGAGGCAGCGCGGCTCGGCGCGCGCAGGCTATACAAAATCGATAGCCTTGCGCGCGCCGATCCAGGATTTTAGTGGATACGCGCGGCTCCACGCGTATCTACTAAAATCCAGCGTACTTTTGCTTGAGTCTGATGCGCAAGCAAAAGTAGGCTGATCGCGCTTCTTTTAAAATCTACCCCATACTATGTTAATGTTACTAACTATAAAAGTTGTGGTGTTTGCTGGAAAGGCTAGTAAGAAATATTTTAAATAAATAAATATGCCAACAGCTCTGTAATAACTTATTAAATTGGATACAGTACCCAGGTTTATGACCCTGAATACATAGGTTGATGATTTTTGCTACATATATTTTTGATTTCTAGGAAAGTGGACTTGGAATGTTTATTATAATTATGTTTTATTATTTTTTAACTTTGCTGTATATAATGCTTTTGTACTGTTTTATTGTTGTACTGTTTATGTTGATTTTGCATTTTGTATACTATTGTTCATCACTTTGATGGGATTGCTTATAGTCTGAAAGGCAGATTAATAAATTAATTAAATGTAACTTAATTTAAAAAATGCACTCTTGCCAAGCCAATGCATCTTAGTAAAGACAATGAAGTGTTTTAGAGTTTATTTTTTGGTTTGGTCTACTTACGGTTCAATAAAACTGATAAACACTGGAATTGGTTCACTTAGGGGCAGATTTTAAAACCTGCGCGCGTGGCCTACATTTGTGCGTGCTACCCGGGCCACTCCGAGGCCACTCCGAAATCGGAGCGGCCTCGTAGGGAACTTTCCTTCTGCCCCCCCCCCCCCCCCCGACCTTCCCCTCCCTTCCCCTATCTAACCCGCCCCCAGCCCTACCTAAATCCCCCCCACCTTTATTTTACTTGCGCACGCCGGCTGGCTGCCGGCGCATGATCCCCTGGCACGGCCGCTGTGCCGGAGGCCTCAGTCCTGCCCCCACCCCTTTCACAAAGTCCCGGGACATACGCATGTCCCAGAGCTTGCACGCGTTGCTGGGCCTATGCAAAATAGGCTCGGCACACATAACCCTTTTAAAATCCGCCCCTTAATATGTAAATTATTATGCCTCAAGATAAAAACATGATCTCAAAGGACAGTAATGAAAAAGATATCAGAATACATATAAGAGCAATATTATATATATAGACCAGTACAGACCAACATATATGGTGCAGTATATTGGGACTTCCATTCCTTTTTCTTACCAGAATTGACTGGAATAGTTGGAACACTCCGCTGAGCCAGATATAGATGTGGGAGTATATCTTTGTGGATGTACCATTAAAGGTGTTTGCAACAACCAGGAATGAATAAGGTCCAATAGTGAAGAACTCCCAATCATAAGCTCCTGAGGTAGGAATAGTCTGGTTAATCTCAAAAAGTGCAGTTCTCGAATTCCACTTGTAAATGATGCTATTTATATTGTGATTATCACCTGGTAAGGAAAACAGATAAACAGGGTCATTTATCATTTCATGTTAGGACTTTAACGCTCATGGACATTCTCTATTTATACCACTGTAAGAGAGGGTACTTTTAACTCGGTGTGGGGTTGAAGGGGTAGGGGAGGGGTTTAGGGAGGGGTTACATTCACAGTCAGAGGTACGAACAGCAAAGTTGACATCACTGAAGATTTTCTGTCATTTGAATCGATGAAAGGTACAAGAGGAGATGATTTGTACCATGCACTCGAGTATATTGTACAAATCAGCTCCTCTTGTACCTTTCATCGATTCAAACGACAGAAAATCTTCAGTAAAGTCAACTTCACTGTTCATACCTCTGACTATGTATGTAAAATCACCCCACCAAACCTATCCCACCCCAAACACCACAAGGTTAAATGTACCTCCTCTTACAGTGGTATAGAAAGAGAGTGACATATTGATTTCTATACAGAAGTGCTCTCTCTCTCTCAATAAAAACTTTTCCCAAATAGTGCAGGTGTGATAAATTTATCCCACCTTGCAGAAATTCCCTATGAGATGCTAAATTTATCACACCTTGCAGAAATTCCCTATGCGATGCTAAATTTATCACACCTTGCTGAAATTCCCTATGTGATGCAGGAGCAGGGTAATTAGCCTAACCGTGCCCCTTTTTATATCGCAGGTGCTATTTTTGCTATATTTATAGCATTTGATAAATCTAGGCCAAGGTAAGTGCTATGGCAGTAAACACAAAAAATCATATAAGAGTCAGATCATGGAAAGATGCAAATTTGAGCTGCCAATCTTATTTTGTGCTACCAAAATAAAACGTACCGCTTTTATGGGCATGAAGAACCTCTCATGGGTAGTATTGAAAGAATCCAAAGCAATTTATTTTGCCGTAAGTATACTGAGAGCATCTGCTTGAATTGCAAATGTCTTCCTAAAATAGGCTATTAGAATATTCAGATACCCCAAAAATAGAAAATGACACATGTTGGCCAGAATTGAACCAGGTTTAAAATTTAGAAACTATGGACCAGATTCAGGCGTTTCTCCCATTTTGAATCTATGGGAAAAGCCTTAGTGAATCAGGTACTATGTTTGAGAAGAGAAATTCACCTGGATATACAAGCAAATACAATATCATTCCTAACTAAGATGACAAATATAGCACCATGTCCTGGTTTTTCCCCATTGCATAAATGATTTCCTAGTTGAGTTCCCTACAAAAGCAATGCATGCATGCAACAGAGTAAAACTCGGAATTGCTCAGCTCGTTCGGCTAGACATACAGCTATTTGGTGGCCCTATCCCTAGCCCATTCTGCACTGATTTAATGAAGGGAAAATAGCTTTTGAAAGCTAATCACAAATATGTTCAGTGAATCCAATAAAAAGATATCACCCTCGGTTTGCTGACCCTTCTTTTCTGCCTTTTCACATAAAATGGTACAATCCAAAAAGGAACCAAAAGTGAAATGAGTATGTTTTTACATGTGTATATCTGCCTGCCAGTCAGTCAGTGTGTGCCATTTGTCAATTATTCTTCATTATGGGCCTCTCACACCAGGCATAGAGCATCATAGAATGATAGGTCATGGAAATATTCTTAGGCTGAAATAGGTCTTCCCTCTGTTTCTGACAGCCTTTGGTGCTCATTGTCTTAATCCTGCCTCCAACTATATTCTTTCTATTCATAAACAACCCACATGCTGTTGTCACATTAGTGTATCCAAGACAACTGCATTCACGGCATCATCCAAGAGTACATTCAAATTTTAATAAAAGGAATCTGGCTCTTGTACAGCATTTGCTACTTAAAGTACTCTAAGAACAAGAAGTGCATGAAGAGTCACGTCTCCTCATAGCACCTGAGTGAATGAGACTATAATATTACTGACCAGCATGTTTCTGAATTAATGAATGCATGTATTATGTTTTTTTAAAATACTGATCTTTGCCTGTCACTGTTACTAGATAGTGGGCTTTAAACATCTCACTGTATAGCTAATTTCAAGGCTAAGTGAGAATCTTTTGCCTCCAAAGCAAAACAGACTCTGAGTCGCCACAATTCTCATGCAGCCAAAGGCATAATATGCCCCTGCCACATGGCATGGTCACATGATGGCTTAACCTTCTACCCTCGACCAAGGAGCATCGTGAAGCTTCAAGTGGGATTGGGCCATCATAATAACTAGTTTCCAAAATGGGGACTATGGCTGGTAGAGATGAGGCAAACGGTGGAGGGCATAAAGGAGTTGAGCTGAGACAGGTTTGGCCTCTTTTGCTGCCCGGCTCATGAGCTTAGTTACCTAACCCACCTCGGGCATAGAGTTCCTATCCATTAGTTGAATTTAGTCTGCCTAAAAAAGGGGTTATGGTGATATTGGGGCAAAAATATAGAGAGGGGGAGAGGGGAGAATGGGCACCATTTCATGCTGTGGCTTTGCAAATTCAAGAAATCCTTACATACATATGCTGTGTTAAAGTATGTTTGGCTATGTACTCTGTGTTATTACAGTAGAGTTTGGTTCAGGTTCACTCATGTGGACATAGAGTAGGGGCATCCAACTGACATTATACTACAGCCAGGGAACAACCTTTGTCCATCACTGAAGTGAACAAAACAAACATTGGGGGAATGTCTGGCCATCACCTGCTGCTATGACTTGGTTAGGGGTCGCCTTACCTATATTCTATGACTTGTTGATAGACTGTGTTCATTTATGACCTCTTTGGTTTTCACAACAGACTCTACTGGTAGTACCTGGTTTGACACAAGTTAAATTGACCAGTATTTTTGTTATTTTGAGCCTTGGTTTTAGAACTCATTGCTGCTAGAATGATGAGTTGAATTAAATTATTTGACTTTCGGAAGAAAGTGAAATCATGGCTCTCTGTAAAAGTATTTGAAGGTTCATAGATAGGAGTTTGGTTCTAACTAGCCGATGGTAAAGCTTGTGATGCAGAAAATGTGAACAATTATTTTGACTGATAATTTAAGGGAATAGAGATTAGGAACAAAGCTGTAACAGTTTGATGGTGGTTGATGCAAGGGGGGAGGGATGGAGTAGAAACTAAACTGGTGATATAGGTTGGGGTTGGAGAAATTTGTAAGAGTAAAGTAATAACTGTAAAGTTTTTAATTGGAACTATGATATAGCTCACCCTTTTGGTGACTATGTCTATTGCAACTGGCTCTGGGCTGAAAGGATAAGCACATAATCACATGTAATTAAATAAATTGCCACCACTATTAGGGATAGGTCAGACCTTGCCGTGCTCTTTGATGAGTAGGTTGGTGACTCCTAGCAAAAGATAGCGTCTGCAATAATAACTGTTGTACCTAGTTACAGAATTTATAATTTATGTGAAACCCAGATGGACATAGATTGTCATTATGTTAATGGTCTGCAACTTAATAAAAACAACACTGCATTGGTCCAATGACCAAACACTGTTTGGTCATTGGTTCTTGTCATTATTGGTTGTGAACTGAATTCTTAGGAGGTGGGGAATAGGATAGGTGGGGTATGTTGGAAAGTGGGATTGGTTGTAAGTGGAAGGAGGGGGAGGGAGTCCAGGCTCCTGAGTGAGGCTGGACAGAGTTGTGACAATCCCTAGCAGATTTTTAGGATGTAAACTGGTTCCAGCAATTAAAGCAGTCAGGAATGCTCTTTGCCTTGGAGAAAGTATTAACAAATTCTACTTTCGCACTTTTTTTTCCTTGATGTGGATATTGTTGCCTTCCATGTGTAAATTCTTCCTTTAAAGTTGATGGCAAATAGTTTCAAAAAAATGAATTTTTCAAAAAGCATATTTTTTTTCTTTCATGCAACCCTGAGACAGACGTATTGCCAAGAAACTGCAGCATTATTTATTTCCTAATAAATATATAATAATCCCCATACTCGAAAACACCTAATTGTAACAGTTTTACACATCCTTAGTTCTGAACAGGGATTGCCCTGATTTATCAAGATATTTCTCCTGGTGTGTGCTTTTATAAAAGTTACCTTACAGATACTAGGTCTTTCCTGTAACACAAAGATAATTACTCTCACTAACTATTCTAAATACAAAGGAAAGCTGTTTGGAAGTGTTCATTACCCTAAACAGAACATTTTCAACAAAGTGAAAATATGGCTGCATGAAATCTAGTATGATTTGTTTATCAGCAGACTCAAGCTTATAAAACAATAGAAAGTTAAAATACATTTCAATTCAATCTTAAACAAGAGGACTGTAGTATTCAGGGATGCAGATTATGAGTTTTATTTTTAATGTTGAGCAATATATTTTTAGTGGTACCCATTCAAAGTGTGATGCAAAAATATGGTGTCACCTATTCTGTTATTAAAGGTGAACCTTTTCAAAATGCATGCCCAGTTGTATAGAGATGCAGAGAATTCTGTCTCTTCACTATTCCAGTGGCAGTCAAAGTCCACATTTACATGCGGTTAGCAGAGCCACAAGTCCTTGCTCTAGGACAATCGTTCAAGTGGTCTAGACCGCATTGGGTGGTCTCAATTGTTAGTAAATAAGGGTCTACCTCACACCATAGCCCTGCTCCAATGACCAGAACAGGTATTCCCACATGGGATAGATAGCATACTAGCATTAGAAAACCAAGCGGCTGAATTTCATGTACCACAACTAGAAATCTACATTTTTATAATATAAAAATTGCCACCAAACATTTCCACAAATGCTAGCTTTACATGAAACACAATAATTTCCCTTTGACTTGTCTTTGAATTTTCATGTCCACTGAAGTGACTATTGCCTATTCCTTTCTGCCCACCCCCCACACAATGTGTCCTGCATTGTGGCGCACTGTTAAGAATAAAGTGGGGATACCTTCTCTATGGTTGGCGACCACGAGGAATGCCTCTCCCTCTATCTGAAATGCCTCCCAGTCCCTAGCGCTGTGTGTGGCGATCCTCTGGTACACGACAAATTTCTGCTTCTTGGGGCTCCACTTGTAAATCACAGACAGCTCCTGCCTCTTTTCATTCTGCTCGAAATTAGCCACCACCAGAAAGATCTGAAAACAAAGCAGGAAGTCTCAATTTCCATCCATTAAATATAGAGCTCTCCAACCCCTAGATTCATGTGTCGTGGAAAAAAAAGGGGGCGGGGTGATAGTGGGCAAACCTGCCCAAACCCCGCCCACACTCCATCCCTTCCCCTAATTTTAATAATACCGCCACAATGCAGCCGGTATTGCGTGTGGTAGGGCCTTATCGCACACGATACCGGCATTTGGCACAATAAAGAATGACCCTGCGAGTTTGTTTGCTTTTAATAAATCTTCCCCTCAAAAAGGTTGAGGCCAAGTTTCGAAGGGTTTAGGCCCTTAAATTGGAAATTCTGAAAATGTACTAGCTCTGAGTGCTAAATTTAGGTTCCTGGTTTCAGTAGGCGCCCAAAAATTTAGGGATATGTGGATGGCTACAGAGGTGGAATTAAGGAAGGGAGATAAAGTTAGGAGTTAGCACCTATTTTCAGAACTAGGCACCTAACTTAGGAGCATAACTCTAGGCAAATGAATAGCAGACCTAAATTTAGGGACCCAACTTTTGGTCTAAACTAAATATACGTGCCTCTATGTAAACCGTTGTGATGGGACATTACTAAATGACGGTATAGAAAATATTTTAAATAAATAAAAATTAAAAAATAATACTAAATTTATGTGAATTTTCAGCTGAAAATGGGGAGTACAACTTCCAAAGCTATTCATGTTACAGCATGTGTGCACATAAGTGGACACTGGGAGATTTATCCTAATATTTTATAAACTGCATAGTGGCAGCTGCACAGTTTATAAAATAATGCGTTCTTATGATCCAAAAGTACACATATATTTCAGAGTACACATATATTTCCAAAGCAATGAAAGTGCTTACTTTTGCTACCTGTTTCATAAACATACATGCGTATATTGTAGGTACATAAAAAAATAGAGCATGTATGCATAAAAATGGGGATTTTAAAATGTATGCACATATATACTTTTTGCGTGCATATTTGAAATCACCAGTTCGGCGATACCTCTGCCAGTTCACCTAGTCCTCCTAGACCCTCTAGCACTAATTTACACAGATCTCCCACCCAAAAACTGCAGACAACACATTTCAATTGTGCTCGTCAATTAGCAGGTGTAGCATTGTGTGAATAAGTTAATCTCTATGTGAATATCTCTTATAAAATAACAACTTACGTACCTTTTGATCCTGCTCCAGAATGCCCATAGACTTCCCTTTTTTTGCGTTGGTAAATGGGCATGTGAAACCAAAAATGCGTGTATACTTTCAATCTTTATAAAATAGCATGTACATGAAAATGGGCTACTTACAAGCATATATGCTAATTTTCCATGTGTAACTCCTTTGAAAATGTACTCATTAGTCTCCTAAGGCCTGGATTCACCTTTCTTTCGCAGAATGGTGAATCCTGCGAAAACGGGGGGGGGGCGAAGAGGGGAGGCAGGCCTGCGAAAGCCCACAGCCTTCGCAACACTGCGACACCAAATAGCGACACCATAAAAGGTGTAGTTATTCGGCATGCTACTGCCGACAGCGAAAACACGCGATAAGGGTTTAGAAAATAACCCCCTAAGTTTGGCTGAAACTAGGAATATAATTAAGGAAACTAATATAGGAACCTAAATGTAAGAGCTCAGTTTTTGTATAATATTGGCACCTCAGGGGTAGGTTTTATAACACGCGCCGGTACACGCATGTTATAAAATCGGTGGGCCACGCCCACATGCATGCCGGATTTTATAATCCATGCGCGTATGTGTGGGCGGAGCGCGCAAGGGGGAACTTTCGCAATTGCTGCGTGGCGGCGCATTCCAGCCTTCCCCAATTCCCTTCCAATCCGCTCCAATTAAGGAGCGGACTGGGAGGGAACTTCCCTACTCCCCTACCTATACTCCCTCCCTCTTCCCCTCTCCTCCCCACCCCCTAAACACTACCTTATCTTTCCTTTTTTTTTTTTGTTTCCTAACTTACTTCAACTCCTGAGCTGAAGTAAATTGCCTGCGCTGGCCAGCTGCTGGTGTGCAAATCTTTGGGACAGCGACCAATGGCGTTGTGCCTGCCCGCCCCTCGCCCTGCCCGGAAAACACCCCCCAACCCGCCCCTTCGAAGAGGCCCAGCACTTAAGCGTGTACCGTGGTTTACG
Source organism: Rhinatrema bivittatum (assembly GCF_901001135.1). Taxonomy (NCBI): domain Eukaryota; kingdom Metazoa; phylum Chordata; class Amphibia; order Gymnophiona; family Rhinatrematidae; genus Rhinatrema; species Rhinatrema bivittatum. The sequence goes on along the minus strand of NC_042620.1, from coordinate 175,260,815 downwards.
CCTGTGGCCAGGCCCTTTCGAAAATTCGCCCGGTTGGCGCAAGGTCTGGCCACGTGTGTAAACCCGGGATTTACACACATGGGCCTTTTAAAATCTACTCTTTAATGTTTAAAAGAAGGAATTGAGGAATAGATTCCAAAATAGGTGTCAAAAAATTCAAGAAGTATGCTACAACATGCATGTTGTAGCATAAGTGTGTAGCATACAGAGGCACGATTAAAATATGCATTTCGATTTTCCAGCTACTGTTATTTATACTTGGACTTGGTTCCATAATAGGAAGTGTGATTTTAATTGACATACTGTACTTATATTCTATGAACCCCTTTCTCAGATGAGATTGTTGGTATGTACAGGAGAGAATGCTGTCCATGCCAAAGTTGCAGCTATGTGTAAGCATCCCTGGCCTTACTATCGCCCAGACATAGGAAACCCACAGTGACTATCGTTTTACTTATTTATTTAGATTTTTTTTATTCCACTTTTTGGCATTTCACAGTGTACATCAAAGTGGATTACATTCACTATACTTACACTATAAGTATTTCCCTATTCCCTCATTATGAATTCAAGAGGAAGTATACTCAAAATCCCTTCCATCATCCTTATAGCCTCCTAATAAAAATAATGCATGTAAATTTCATAGAGAAATGCTACGCAGAAAAAAGACTGAGCTTTAAATTGCAATGACAGGACAGCTTAAAAAAAAATCTTGTTTGTTTTTTTTTTCAAACCTTCCTATTGTCAGAATTAAAAGGGTTGGTTTTTTTCTTTTTTTAAAATTTACCACCACAGTTTCTAGACTGAGATTTTCATCATCTTCCCAACATTTCAGTCTTAGACTGAATTCTTTCCAGGTTTTAATACTTTTCATTGGACCAATATTAGAATTATCCAAAGAATGCTGTACATGAGATCTTAGGGGAGCACAAAAGGTTCCATCAACAGATGCATCCGAGACCTTCATCAACACACAATCCAAGTCTCCTGGATCTTCAAGGAGACTCCCCATGTTGGCTGCTCTGCCCCAGCCACCTTGATCCTCTGCGATTCTACTAGCAAGAGCTAACTCTCTTTCTCCATCATTGCACAAAAGCTCCAAAAGCCTTGCCAGCCACACAAACTGAAAATACCACTGGCGCTTCAGAATTTCTTCACATCTATCATACGTACCAATAAACAACCACAACGAGTATTGCTGTTAAGCATGGCTTTGTTTATTTTTATGTTTTAGGCTGGCTTTATGCTTATACCTCTGACAGGACTCAAAGGTGGTAACTTAGTTGGGAGCTCTGCACTGTTTCCAGGGATTTAGTAACAGAGAGTGTGTAGAATAGTAATAGCCATCCTTTCAAGGACTGCTTTCCTTCTCTTTCCTCTGCAGCTGCAGTCACTGGAAAAGGAAGCAGCTAACGAACTGTAGCAATTTTCTGCTGCAACAGCTCCTAAGTTTTACTCTACTTAAGAGTCCCTAACTGTACACTTTCCACTTGACAAAGGTTGAGCTTGTGAAAAGCAGAACTACTTTTTCTTTTTTTTTTCTCCTGATATTTGAGGATACTGATGAAACCCCTACAGAATGGGCTATGTTTCAATGAAGTCTGTGACCTAAACTGCTGCTTCTATTCCCAGTTCAGCTTTTCTTTGCTGAAAAGAGGGTGAAAGACAGCTACAGATGGCTGGGAGAGGGTGTGAGACAACTACAGAGGGCTGGGAGGTAATGAGAGACAGGAAAATAAAAGACTAAAGTTTAAAAAAAAATGTATTGTATATGACTTTGAAAGGTTTTAGGTTATTTAATATGTATTTTAGATAGCTTTTATATTTTAGATGTAATAACTGACATCTGATGTGTGTCAGACTTGTTGCATCTTAACTGACATCTCTCAGGATCAGAGAGCACATACCAGAACCTTTTGACCCAAAGGTTCTTGGGTGCCTGAAGATCTGGTAATAACTTATCCTCTCTCATAGGAACTTTGACCTTGCATCCCTTAATTTAGCAGTGAAACAGCCCGACTGATAACATTATTTAATCTAGTTGCTAAACTGGCTCAGTACTGTGCAGCCTTCTGGAACTTGCTTTTTGCTATTCTGTTCCTGTTTGCAGCATACTTAGATCATTGTTTATTACTGCATTCCTGTCTACTTTGACCTTCCTCTGACCCACTCATCCTGGTTCCTTGCCTTTACCTGTTATTTCCCTGCTTATGTGGCTCAGACCCCAGCTCACAGTTTCACTTTCTCATACGGTTTTCATTCATGCTATTGGATTTAAGCCTGCCTCCAAGTACTTTTGCTCATATCTCAATTAATTAGTCCTCTGTTGGCCACCGCACCCCAATCATTATCTATTATTGCACCAGTATGGAATATTCAGGAATGGGTGCAACTGATCACTTAGACATAATGAAAGACTTGGTCTCCTCCATCCAGGCTATGCAGATCCATCTCCAACACCTGCAATAACAGGTGCACGCTACAGAATCTTATCCCAGTAGGAACTGAACTACACTTAGCAGGCCTCTTCTACTCAGAACTATGTGTGCCACACCTGAACAAGTTGGATGACATTTGAATAGAGTTTAGGGGACTTCTAAATCAATGCTGCCTACTATTCTTCTTACAACTCTATATCTAGAGCATGGACTCAGAGAAACTAGACCTGGGAATCAACCTACTGACTAAGGATGCTCTGACTGGAGTAATACTTCTTTTAGAACAGAAAAGCCCATTCTTGAATCATTTATGGCAGTTTATAACAGCAGTGTCTCAGGCCTTTGGAGAACCAGCAAACTACAACTCTGCAGGGACAGTAGACAGTGGTTGAATACACCTCAAAATTTCCCAGATGAATCATAGACCTCACCTGGAATAAACCAGTATGCTAATCTTACATCAAGGGAGAACTGGCTAACCACATAATGGATGAACAAGCATGCCTGGAAATTTAGAATCATTTGTTACCCTGGTGCATTCAGATTGATTAACATCTCATGGACCTGCTTCTGACCCAGCCTTCTTGGTTTCCATCTTTATCTGTTTTTCCTAGCCTACTTGGATGAATTACATACGTGGCCCCACCTTGATCTGGGCTATTAATTACCCCTATGTTTGGGGTGGGAAGTACCACATGAGAAATTATACTATATTTACTAATGTGATTTATTTTCAGGTTCGTAGCCTGAATGGGGGTTGAGACAGAGTCCTGGTCACCCCGATACCACAATTCTGTGGCCTTGCCAAAAAACCTCTCACTTGTGGCACAACAGATCAGATAAAATCATCAAGGTGAAGTATACCATAAATTTGCAGTATTCTTATTTTAAATCAACCAATGCAAAAAGAGAGAGAAAGAGAACATAACTCTATATATCTACCACTGTCAGAGGAGCACATTCAACTCAGGGTGGGTTTAGAAGGGGGGAAGGGGCAGTGTTACATTGGTCTGCCTAGGGTGCTATGGACCCTTGCACCGGCAATGGCTGAGGAAACAAATATGGTAAAGAATTCAAGAAAGCATGAGATAAACACTGAGTATCTCTATTAGCGAGAAGATGAAGGGGAAACTGGGGGATGTGGTTAGTGCAGTTAGTATAGCTGTGTTTAAAAAAGGTTTGGATAAGTTCTTGGAGGAGAAGTCCATTACCTGCTATTAATTAAGTTGACGCAGAGGTAGATCTTTAAAAAGTACGCGCGCGAGAACAAAAGTACGTCGGATTTTATAAGATACGCACGTAGTCACGCGTATCTTATAAAGATTCGTGGTCAGCACGCACAAGGCGCGCGCAACTTTCCTTCATCGTCCCCCCACCTTCCCCTCCCTTCCCCTACCTAACCCACTCCCCGACCCTACCTAAATCCCCCCCCCCCCCACTTTGTTGGGCAAGTTACACCTGCTTGAAGCAGGCGTAACTTGCACGCGCCACCTCGCATCCCCCAGCACAGGCCGCAGTGCCGGGGGACTCGGGACCTTCCTCCCGGCCCGCCCACGAACCGTCGCCATTCCCCCGGACACGCCCCCTCCCGCCCCTTTTACGAATCCGGGAGGATTTACGCGCGCAGGGCTTTTAAAATCTAGCCCTTAGATAATAACCAGCGCTATTACTAGCAATGGTAACATGGAATAGACTTAGTTTTTGGGTACTTGCCAGGTTCTTATGGCCTGGATTGGCCACTGTTGGAAACAGGATGCTGGGCATTATGGACCCTTGGTCTGACCCAGTAAGGCATTTTCTCATTTTCTTTTGGGGTCAGACAGTGGTATTCTTCCAAGAGTGAGGTGGAATGGACTGGGTAGGCATTATAGTTCTTCTCTTATGTTAGTGGTAGAAACAGAGCTGGGAGGTTGCAGTTTTGAAAACATTCTTCCCTTTACTCCCTCTAGGACAAAGGCAGGGGAAGAGTTGATAAGATCAAAACAAAGAGCAGATAAAGGAAACATGACCTAATGATACTACAGGCTATAGGGTACCCAGGTTGGTACCAGTAGGCTACAATGTCCCAAACATCAACCATTGTAGCTGGTTGCTAGTAGATATTTACTGTCCAGTGAGGCTATGGGAACCTAGGAAGCTGAATGTTCAGGCAACAGCATGCTAGTTTTGATGGCTTTTTGGGATTGTTACAAGGCATAGGGGGACTGGGTGTTGGATTAAGTATATGATCTTAATGCTAATCTATCTAGGATGGTGGAGAATCAATGAGAGAGAAAATGGAAACTGATTGGTGTAGATGGGAAGACTGGATGAGCTGACTGACCTTTTTTTCTGTCATCTATTATCTTACTATGTTAAATGGAAGTCTTCAATCCACTGTGTCATATAAAATAAAAGGTCAAACCACTCCAAATGAAAAAGAAAAAAAATACTTAGAGACCATCATAATAAGAGAACTGTCCTTTTGTTCTGAAGCGCTTGAAAATGTGAAGAAATTATAAAAAGAAACCCCTGACGCAGAGTTGATTATTCGAAACACACGTGTTGGGTGATTAATGATGGACTGATATACCAAGAACAGAGGATCTGCAGAAGCGTGAAATAATGATAAGTGATTCTGAGAAATCATTTATAAACATTTTTACTTGCATCAAAATATTATAAAGAGTGAAATGTAGGACCGATCATTAAATATAAAGCAATGAAGGTATTTTTGCTGGTAGTGTTTATTATGATGGTCCTTTTTTTCTAAAAAATATATACCACTCTAAAAGGAAATAAATATATATATATACAACTCTATAAGTATTTTTTCTTTTTCGTTTGGAGTGGTTACTATCTTAAATAGACCAGGCATTCAAACCCAAAGAACTAGCAAATTCAAAGAAGGTATCTAGGTCCAAACTACTATTCAAGATCAGGCTCAGAACACTACAGTGGTCTTTATCCCGACTACTAACCAAAATGACAGCAATGAATATCACTACATGAGAGCAATCAGTCGTCAGACAACCAACAACACGTCAATGTACTCCATCTGCTGAATCTACCACCAGTTCTTACACCACCTTCACTCTATCCATGTCACACTGCAGCACCTTGATCATGGACCAGAAGTGGATGGATTGAAGCATCCAAGTTTTGATAGAAAGAGACTGTCTTCTCACCATCTCTCCTCCTCAGTGCCTTCTTTGAAGGGCTTATTGCTCACCTGCCACTGTCTTGTCTCCACTGCCATACCTGTATTGAAGATTGTTTGAACCACTGAGGCTATACAGGACACAGAATGCATGCAATGAAATATTTCTGCATAGTCCTGGTGAAGAACAAGAGTTTATGGGATAGCTATTTGAATACATCTTTTACGTGTACAACAATGATAGAAAAAATATTATCCTCAGATCACCTTGTGATTGGAAATTCATGTGCATTGTGTTATCTGTGTAAATACGGATATCTTTTTGCAGTGCTCAAGTGTGTGTAACTCTCCTTTTTCAGGGCACTCCCTGACTCAGGGGAGAATAACCTAGTTGCAACTTCAGATCAGGATTCTTCCATGTGGGTGATTAAAGATGTAAGGCTCAAGAGGATGGCTCACATAGTCTCTCAAAAAACAATGAGGTTGATATTCAATGCCACGTAACTTATCTGGCTAAGTGGTATTGTTTGAATATTCATCCGTGTTCAGTGGCTGCCACTTAACCGGATAACTATTTATCCAGCTAAGTGATGGGTGGAACTAGGGCATTCCAGGGCATGACTACATATCAGATTAACTTAGCCAGATAATTGCCAATATTCAGCCTTACTTGGCTAAGTTAGCCAGATAAGTTAGATCTACTATTATTAAGCAGGTCTAAAGTTAGATGGATAAACTTATCCAGCTAACTTTTAGATAGCTGGGTATGTTCAGTGGCATGGCTGTGCTATGAATATCCTGGCTAAATTAGCCAGGTAAGTTTATCTAGCTAACTTTTTCAGCCAGATAGTGGCTGAATGCCTACCTCAGAATGTCCACAATTGTGTGTAGTTCCAAAACAAGAATAACTTTAATTGAAGATACAAGTAAAAACTTGACAATTTGAAAATTCAACAGTGGGTCCATCAGCACAAACAAAAAAATATATATATAGGTTTTCATTCTAATTGAGTAAATGAGTAGTAGCATTGGGATCTCCTTTTGCTGCAAAATCCAAAAATCAGCAGAAGCAAACCTTGCACATAAGCAAGTACTCAGATAAACAGGTGCAGGAAAGAAAATAGGGTCCCATTCAAAATTCAAAAGTGTATTTATTATATGTCCAAACAATCATATTTCATTCAATAAGGCAACTCCTTCAAGTGAACAAAGGGTATTGTTTATAAATGTCCCCCGACACGGTCCGTGTTTCGTGTTAACTGCATCAGGAGGGACCACGGCATATTATAATCTTTGTAGTTAATCACAGGAGCGCTCCTGTGATTAACTACAAAGATTATAATATGCCGTGGTCCCTCCTGATGCAGTTAACACGAAACACGGACCGTGTCGGGGGACATTTATAAACAATACCCTTTGTTCACTTGAAGGAGTTGCCTTATTGAATGAAATATGATTGTTTGGACATATAATAAATACACTTTTGAATGGGACCCTATTTTCTTTCCTGCACCTGTTTATCTGAGATCTCCTTTTGCTCCCATTAAGGTTCCTTTCCCTGCAATCCCCTTCTCAGAAATCAGTAGACCTCCTTTCCCTCTTAGAAAGTTTGTCAAATACCTGGTTGGTGTTTTTAGCCTCCCAAACCTTCCTGCCCCTAAGACCTAAAAACAAATGCCTTTCAGAGCACTGTAGACTATAGAACCCTTACTGGAATCCCTTCAATCACTTTAGGAAGTGAACACATCTCCCATTGGACAGGAAAGGCAAAATCCCATACATAAGCTAGGAGACCCACAACCATTGATGCCTTTCCTTTGCTTCCTTCATAAATGACTTTCTCTAAACACTCATGGAGATTTCTTTATCCAAAAGAGCTGTATATGATGGGAAGTGAAAGACTGTTGTGCATGGACCAAGAGAGAGAGAGATCTTGGGGTGATAGTGTCTGGGGATCTGAAGATGGTGAAGCAATGTGACAAGGCAATAGCTAAAGCCAGAAGATTGCTGAGCTTCCTAGAGAGAGGAATAACCAATAAGAAAAAGGAGGTGATGATGCCTTTGTACAAATCCTTGGTAAGGCCTCACCTGGACTATTGTGTTCAGTTCTGGAGCCCGTTTCTCAAAAGCATAGAGACAGGATGGAGGCAGTCCAGAGAAGGGCAACAAAAATGGTATGGGGTCTGTAACGAAAGACCTATGAGAAGTGGATGAAGGATCTGAATATGTATACCCTGGAAGAGAGGAGGTGCAGAGGAGATATGATAAAAACCTTCAGATACCTAAAAGATTTCAATGATGTATAGACTTTGAACCTTTTCCGTTGGAAAAAAAAAACAATAGAAATGAAACTCCAAGGGGGATAACTTAGAACCAATGTCAAGGAATTATTTCTTCACAGACAGGGGGATGGAGGCCTGGAATGCCCTTCTGGAGGAGGTGGTGAAGAAGAGAACACTCAAAGAATTCAAAGGGGCATGGGATAAACATTGTGGATCTCTAAAGACAAGAGAATGAAAATGAGATAAGCATGCAGGAGGGTAACTTGCTGGTACAGCAGTTACTACCCTTAGAAGAAGGCATGAAGATTGCTGCCCTTAACCATAATGCTTTGATGCTTTTCCTGCAACTTCAACATTTCTCCCTACTTAGACAGCGGTGGAAAAGAGAAATTGGATTCAGAAAACAACCGAGGGACCTAACTTCCAAGGTCTGTAATACTGATATGCAGACATAAGGGAAAAAGCACAGGACTGCTTCTAGGGCCAAGTCCTAAAGGAAACGAAGAAAGCATGCATGGGGGTAACTTGCTGGTGCATCAGTTACTACCCTTAACCAATAAGCCTGGATACTTTTGATGCAACTCCAACATTTGCTGTCTGCTTCAATGACAGGGGAAAAGGGGAATTGGATTTAGACAGCAACCAACGAAGGCCCTGACTTTTAGGGTTTGGGAAACTGATAGGCATGGGAGTAACCTGAATAGAGCAGCAATTACTACCCTTAACAGAAGACATGGATTACTACCCATAACAAATAAGCCTTGATGCTTTTGATGCAACTGCAACATTGTTCTCTGCTTTAAAGGAGGGGGTGGGGGTGGAGGGAAAGAGAAATTTGGATTCAGGGACAACCAGCACGAACCATGACTTTTTTTTACAGTCTGGAGTATTGATGCATAGACATTAAGGAGAAAAACACAGGATTGCTTCTATGGCCAAGTCCATAAGCATAGCATGTCAAGCAGCACTGACTGATACAAAGGGGTAACCTGCATGTAGATACTACCATGGGAAGCTTGCTGGGCAGACTGGATGGACCATTGGTCCTTTTCTGCCATCATTTCTGTTTCTTTGTTTCTATGTTTAGACAGTATAAGTAAAGACCCACCCTTTGGGATATGGACCAGAGAAATCAATAAAAATTATAGCTGCACACTTAGGAAAACTCCCAATGCTGGAACTTTCCACATTTTAAGAAACAGTGAGGCTTAGTCATTCTTACAGGTTTATTAGTATCTCTCCTCTGTTGCCTCCTTCTCTCTCTCTATCACTTTCTCTCTCTCTTTCTGTCTCTCTTCTGTCCTGTATTCCACACTTCCCATAAATTCACCTTTTGCAGCAGCCACATCTCCTCCACCTGTAACTTCCAATATACCCCAGCCCTGCTACATCCATCCCATTGATGACAGGGAGGAAATCTTCCAGGCCTCATTCTGGAGGGCACCAGCATCCAACCATCCCCTCTCAAAGAGCACCTTATAGTGCTGGGGCCAGCCTTAGCCTTAGTCCTGGTAGTTCCCTCTGCAGGGATTATAATGTTAAGAGGGTTTTCCCCATGAGAACAAAGAAACAGGTGGATGAGATCCCCAGAGTGGTAGGAGCAGTGTTTGTTTATTTATTAGTGTAGCTGGGTTCAAAAAAGGTTTGGATAAGTTCTTGGAGGAGAAGTCCATTAATGGCTATTAATCAATTATACTTAGAGAATAGCCTCTGCTATTAATTGCATCAGTAGCATGGGTTCTTCTTAGTGTTTGGGTAATTGCCAGGTTCTTGTGGCCTGGTTTGGCCTCTGTTGGAAACAGGATGCTGGGCTTGATGGACCCTTGGTCTGTCCCAGCTTGGCAATTTCTTATGTTCTTATTCTTAAAATGGGAATAGCCTGGGAAAACCTTGAAGCTCTCTGAAAAGATGTCTGCATTCAAACAAAAAGAATAGTTGATTTCAAAGAAGCAGTCATCACCCTGACTGCTGTTCTTTCTCAAGACTCAGAATACCTGAAGTGGTCATTGATTGAACTATCTATATCCATACCAGCAATGATCATCAGAATTATGCCACTCTATATGACTTTGTGTAATTATTACACACAGTAAAATCTTTGTGCCTTCTGCATTGTTGAGAGTTTGTTTGTTTTTTTTATCATTTTCATCTTTTAGCCACAGTGCATGCTGGCAGCTGAGCTCTTGAAATAACATGGGAGTTAAAGAGTTAATACCTGGTCCAAGCCAAGTGTTACATTTTAGGCCTTAACAAGTGTATGTTAAACAGAAGGTAGAGGAAAACATTAGCAAAACATGATATTTACCATGTCTCCAACTGAAGCCTTGTTTGCATATGATGTTCTTTCATTTATATGTGAGTAGGAACTAATTTTTGCATATATTCACTACCATATTCTGAAACTAGTTTAGCATAAATGCTAGGAATATAGAAGTTGTTATGTTTGTAGACCCTTGGGCCAAGGTGTGATTGAAGCTACCTGTAGGGAGGAGCCCTGCAGGTTCTTACCATTGGCAGGAAGACCCAGGCGAAGCAGAAACCAGTCAGGACTCTCAACTATACCAGCTCACATTCCCCTCAGATTGAGCTTTTTGGTGCCGAGGCCAGCAGGACTTAAGTGGGGTCTCTGCTAATGACAGAGGAGAAGATTTGTAACTAGCTAGGGTCGTAGGCAGGTGACAGGCATATCCAAGGTCCAGGCAGTGGTCAGAGACAGGTGACAGTCAGGCATAACCAAGGTCCAGGCAGTGGTCAGAGACAGGCGACAGTAAGGCATATCCAAGGTCCAGGCAGTGGTCAGGGGCTAGTGAAAGTCAGGTGTATCTTAGGTCCAGGCAGTCATCAGGAGCCATCAGAGGTCAGGCATATCCAAGGTCCTGGCCAAGATTAAAACCAGGTATCCATCCAAAGAAGGAGAAAACTGTGTATAATTCTGGTTGCCGCATCTCAAAAAAGATATAGTTGCGATGGAGAAGGTACAGAGAAGGGCAACCAAAATGATAAAGGGGATGGAACAGCTCCCCTATGAGGAAAGGCTGAAGAGGTTAGGGCTGTTCAGCTTGGAAAAGAGACGGATGAGGGGGGATATGATAGAGGTCTTTAAGATCATGAGAGGTCTTGAAAGAGTAGATGTGAATCAGTTATTTACACTTTCGAATAACAGAAGGACTAGGGGGCATTCCATGAAGTTGGCAAGTAGCACATTTAAGACTAATCGGAGAAAATTATTTTTCACTCAATGCACAATAAAGCTCTGGAATTTGTTGCCAGAGGATGTGGTTAGTGCAGTTAGTGTAGCTGGGTTCAAAAAAGGTTTGGATAAGTTCTTGGAGAAGTCCATTAATGGCTATTAATCAAGTTGACTTAGGGAATAGCCACTGCTATTAATTGCATCAGTAGCATGGGATCTTCTTAGTGTTTGGGTAATTGCCAGGTTCTTGTGGCCTGGTTTGGCCTCCATTGGAAACAGGATGCTGGGCTTGTTGAACCCTTGGTCTGACCCAGCATGGCAATTTCTTATGGTCTTATGTTCTTAAGAGGAATGGATAGACAGTAGGGATGTGCAGAGCAAAATTTTATGTTCATATTTTTTATGTCCGAAAGGGGGTCCCACTTGCGGCCAATATGGACATAAAAAAAATCCAATGAGTTGGGTATATGTACATATGTGCAAAAAAAAAATTTAAACCCCCTCACCCTCCTTAATCCCCCCCCAGACTTACCACAACTCCCTGGTGATCGAGCGAGGAGTGAGGACGTCATTTCTGCAATCCTTGGCGAGAAGCATGTGATGTCGGTGGCACGTCGAGTGACGCGGCGTCACGTGATTCCCGGCGAGTTCGCGCCGGACGGCTCGTTCGGCCCAAAAAGAACTTTTGGCCAGCTTGGGGGGGCCTCCTGACCCCCCCAAGCTGGCCAAAAGTTCTTTTTGGGCCGAACGAGCCGTCCGGCGCGAACGAGCCGGGAATCACGTGACGCCGGCGTCACTCGACGTGCCGCCGACGTCACATGCTTCTCGCCAAGGATTGCAGAAATGGCGTCCTCACTCCTCGCTCGATCACCAGGGAGTTGTGGTAAGTCTGGGGGGGGGATTAAGGAGGGTGAGGGGGTTTAAATTTTTATTTTGGCTCAACAATCGCGATTTCCCACATATCGAACATATCTATGTTCGATATGTGGGAAATCCGATCGTTTATGTCGAATCAATTTTTTAAGTAAAAAAAAAATATGAGTTGCGTTTTACTAATGCGGTCAATCCGAATGCACACCCCTAATAGACAGGGCAGACAGGCAAGTGCAAGAACAAGCGGGATGAAGACTGGAGATGAGTTGAGGCAAAGGCAGGAACAGATGGAAAGCAACACACACTAGTGGGATGTAGCTGGACCTCTTGCTGCGGTAGGCTGTGTTTGGGGAGCTGCCCTTATAAAGGGCAGGACTGAGGACGTCACCAATAGGGGCTGTGGTCCCTTTAAGAGGAGAGGTGTCAGCACGCACATGTGCCTAGGGAGAGGCGCATTGCATTTGAGACAGGTGGCATCCTGCCATGAGAAGTACGAGTGTTGTTTGCTGCATTTTGGGGTCGCTATGGCCGGACTGGCCCTGGAGGTAAGAGCGATGGTTCGTGGGAATAGCCTGCAGACCGCCAAACGTAACAGAAGTTCATATTCAAAAGATTTATGTAGCCTACTAATATACTGTATGCATGGCTGAGCATGGACTTGTAGCTTAATTTGTAGATAAAAGACTAACCTGACTCTAAAACATTCCCTACGGGCTCTCCCCATCCAAACAGCCACAGTTGGGACATCTATAGCTAAAATACTTCAGTTTCTTGCCACTGATGTTGTGGATTTAAATTTCCCCCCATCTTGCCTCTCACTAAGAACATAAGAACAAAAGAAAATGCCATACTGGGTCAGACCAAGGGTCCATCAAGCCCAGCATCCTGTTTCCAACAGTGGCCAATCCAGGCCATAAGAACCTGGCAAGTACCCAAAAACTAAGTCTATTCCATGTTACCATTGCTAATGGCAGTGGCTATTCTCTAAGTGAACTTAATAGCAGGTAATGGACTTCTCCTCCAAGAACTTATCTAATCCTTTTTTAAACACAGCTAACTGCACTAACCACATCCTCTGGCAACAAATTCCAGAGTTTAATTATGCGTTGAGTAAAAAAGAACTTTCTCCGATTAGTTTTAAATGTGCCCCATGCTAACTTCATTCCTTCTTCTGTAGATGGATTGTAGTATCCCAGGCCTGTTCAGCGACTCCAAACAGGCACAGGTCTCCTTCTAGTCCTGCTGACCCTCCTTATATTTCCTTTTACTCTGCAAAACTCTACAGTTGGTTCTTCAGTTCTCTCCTTACTCCTCTCAGGCCTTATGAGACACTTTGGGAGTATCCCTGTCTGACTCCTGCTTCTCCCACCCTGTAACTCCTGCAGAGAACAACAACTACATCCTTCTTCTTCCTCTGTGACTCTGGAGAAGCCCCAGCTCAAATCTGAACCAGGGTTTTACAACATTCTACTTAATTATACCCAAAAGGGACTATAACAGGTTGTCAGTCACCTAGTTGCCTGTCACACTCTCTGCACTCAGAATGAATCTCTCTCACTGGAACCTTCCCAAAATCACTGTTGAAGACTTAGCAGACTTCCCTTAGGAGAAAACCCTCACCCTACACAATACATCCGCTGTATGTTAAACCCTGCACACTCTCTGTGGCACAAAAGGCAGAGACACAGTGAGGATGTAGCTCAGGAAAGAGAGGCCACTTTCGAGACTAGTGCAAGCAGGAGCAGCACCCTGTCAGCTACCACTTCCTCCCCCACCTCAATATGCCAAAGTCACACTGCCTGTAAATAACTGTCTCTGACACAGTTCAAAGCTAAAGCAGCTGGTAAGAGAGATCCTCAGCCCACCTCAGTAAAGGAGACTACAGTATATATTTCTGTGAGACTATCTCATAGAGCACATCGAGAACATGGACACAGAAGCACTGACATGTTGGACACAAAAATCAACAACTTTCCTGCCTACCAACCATCATGCCCAGTGAATGTGTCTTCTCAATGGCAGAGGATATTGTGAGCTGGTCTTATCTGCTTTTGCAGAATTTCCATGAGACTGGCAAGATAACTGAAAGGATCTTAAAAGACCTTGCTGCCACTCTGCCTACTTGTCATGCCCTAGATCAGGGGTCGGGAACCCATGGCTCGCGAGCCAGATATGGCTCTTTTGAGGGCTGCATCTGGCTCGCAGACAAGTGTCCCCACACTTTCCCGCTGACCCAGCTGCTCCCCGGTCCTCCTCCGCCCGGGCTTAAAATGCTGTCAGCCCGGGCGGAACGCGGCAGGACAGCTGGAATCAGCGGCACCGGCGTGCTTTCTTCTTCCCGCCCCCCCCCATCCGCGGCCCGGAAGAGGAAGTGGAGAGTATCGGGTGCGTGCGCGGCAGGAAGAGGCCACGCTAGTGCGCTTGGCATCGGTCCGAAGAAAAGAAGACTGCAGCGCGGCTCGGAGGAAAATGAAGAGGTTCAGCCGCGGCCGATGGGACTCCGCCTCCGCGAGGGCTGAAGATGAAGGAGGTTAGCGTTGGGAGGAGGCTGCTGCTCCGCGAGTTCCCGCGGTGGGGGTGGGCGTGAGAGAGAGTGAATGAGCAGCAAACACAGCTTGCTCGCTCATTCACTCTCTCTCTCCCCCACCGCGGGAACTCGCGGAGCAGCAGCCTCCTCCCAACGCTAACCTAATTCATCTTCAGCCCTCGCGGAGGCGGAGTCCCATCGGCCGCGGCTGAACCTCTTCATTTTCCTCCGAGCCGCGCTGCAGTCTTCTTTTCTTCGGACCGATGCCGAGCGCACTAGCGTGGCCTCTTCCTGCCGCGCACGCACCTGATACTCTCCACTTCCTCTTCCGGGCCGCGGGGGGGGGGGGCCTCTGTGTGTGTGTGTGTGTGTGTGTGAGAGATTGCATGTATGTGAATGATTGAGAGCCTGTACATGTGAAAGAGAGTATGTCTGTGATTGAGAGCCTGCCTGTGAGAGAGAGCATGAATGTAAGTTTACCATTGGGAACCTGTATGTGTAAGTTTGTGATTGAAAACCTGTTTGTGTGAAAGGGTATGTGTGTAAGATTGAGATCCTTTGTGTGTGAGAGAGATCATGTGTATGTATGATTAAGAACCTGTGTGTATAAGTAAGAGAGATCATGTGTGTCTGTGTGTGATTGAGAGCTGGTTTAGGTGATGGAGCATGTGAGTATGTGATTGAGAGCCTGTGTGTAAATGAGAGAAAGAGAGGACATGTTTGTAAGCATGTGAATGAGAGTCTGTGTGTGAGAGAAAAAGACAGCATGTATTTATGTGATTAAAAGCCTGTGTGTGTGTAAGCGTGAAAAGATAGACAGCATGTGTGTAAATGTGTAATCAAGAGCCTATATAAGTGACAGAGAAAAAACATGTGTATATGTGAGTACTGAGAGCATGTGTGTATAGGTGTGTCATTGAGAGCCAGTGTGAGAGAGAGCGCTGGTATGTGACTGAGAGAGGAGAAAGTTCCAAGCAAACCACCCCACCTCCTGCTAATTCAGAACAATCTCAGGACACCTGGATATCAAACGTTCCCAGGTATGCAGAGCAAAAAAAATTTTGTATCCTTATTATTTTTCATTACTGGGTCTTTGTGTCTGCTATTTTGAAATATTTTGTTGGTATCTGGAAATGTTTTATATGAGTTTTTAATTATTGGATATTCCACTCATCAGCTGTTTTGAAATATGTTCTTTTTGTTAGTACAGTTTTACTGCTGATGATTTTATATTCTTGATTTGTTTTATAAGGATGGGTGATGTTTCTTTTTTCCTTTGTTACACTGCATACAGAGACTCTGGCTTGTTGCAGTTTCCAATTCAGTTTTTTCTGCATGCTTCTTGTTATGCGTTTTGGTCTCTTTATTCTATGTTAGGTGAGGGACAGCACGTGATTCAGGTGAGGTTTTCTGCTGGCGTGTAGTTTCTGTGTAGGACTCTATAGCAGCCTGACTTGGTCCGTTTTCCTAATAGGAGATGTATTGGTGTCTTAAGGCCTGGTGTAATATTTTCAGAGACTTATTGTACTTTAAAAGTGTGATCTTACATAAAATGCACACATTTACTTGTATTTAGTTTTAAACATATTGTATGGCTCTCATGGAATTACATTTTAAAATATGTGGCGTTTATGGCTCTCTCAGCCAAAAAGGTTCCTGACCCCTGCCCTAGATGTACTACCTTAGGGATCATGCTGCTAATATGACTACCTGCCATGCCATATTAGGTGCTACAACCCAAGAAAGAGATCTAGGTGTCATAGTGGATAACACATTGAAATCGTCAGTACAGTGTGCTGCGGCAGTCAAAAAAGCAAACAAAATGTTGAGAATTATTAGAAAAGGAATGGTGAATAAAATGGAAAATGTCATAATGCCTCTGTATCGCTCCATGGTGAGACCGCACCTTGAATACTGTGTACAATTCTGGTCACCGCATCTCAAAAAAGATATAATTGCGATGGAGAAGGTACAGAGAAGGGCTACCAAAATGATAAGGGGAATGGAACAGCTCCCCTATGAGGAAAGACTAAAGAGGCTAGGACTTTTCAGCTTGGAGAAGAGACGACTGAGGGGGGATATGATAGAGGTGTTTAAAATCATGAGAGGTCTAGAACGGGTAAATGTGAATCGGTTATTTACTCTTTCGGATAGTAGAAAGACTAGGGGGCACTCCATGAAGTTAGCATGGGGCACATTTAAAACTAATCGGAGAAAGTTCTTCTTTACTCAACGCACAATTAAACTCTGGAATTTGTTGCCAGAGAATGTGGTTAGTGCAGTTAGTATAGCTGTGTTTAAAAAAGGATTGGATAAATTCTTGGAGGAGAAGTCCATTACCTGCTATTAAGTTCACTTAGAGAATAGCCACTGCCATTAGCAATGGTTACATGAAATAGACTTAGTTTTTGGGTACTTGCCAGGTTCTAATGGCCTGGATTGGCCACTGTTGGAAACAGGATGCTGGGCTTGATGGACCCTTGGTCTGACCCAGTATGGCATTTTCTTATGTTCTTATGTTCTTATGAATTACTACCATGAGAGTTCTGGTACCATTCTTTCTAGCCTTCCAGGTACCCCATTCGGATGGTTTTCAGCTACCCTTTCTTTGATGTTCTGCTGCAACCATTTTCAGTTTTCAGTTGGTGTCCTTGTTAGGGATGTGAATTGTGTGATCGATCATCTTAACGATCGATTTTGGCTGACGGGGGGGGGGGGGGAGGAATCTGATCGTCTTAGTTTTTTAGGTTAAAAAATCATTTTATCGGGGGGGGGGGAGGGCGGGAAAACCGGCACACCAAAACAACCCTAAAACCCACCCTGACCCTTTAAAATAAATCCTCCACCCTCCCGAATCCCCCCAAAATGTTTTAAATTACCTGGGGTCCAGTGGGGGGGGGGGGGTCCCGGCACGATCTCCCGCTCTCTGGCCACGGCTGTGTTATGAGAAATGGTGCCGGTGGTCCTTTGCCCTTATCATATGACAGGGCAAAGGTGGGCAAAGGTAGCGCCGGCACCATTTTGAATATTGGCAAATCGGCCCGAGTGCAGAAGGTCGCTCCCTGACCCCCGCTGGACTTTTGGCAAGTCTTGTGGGGGTCAGGAGGCCCCCCCAAGCTGGCCAAAAGTCCCTGGGGGTCCAGCGGGGGTCCGGGAGCGATCTCCTGCACTCGTGATGTCAGGTCACAGGAACCAAAATGGCGCCGGCGCTACCTTTGCCCTGTCATATGATAAGGGCAAAGGGCCACCGGCGCCATTTCTCTTAATGCAGCCGTGGCCAGAGAGCGGGAGATCGTGCCGGGACCCCCCCCCCCCCCCCCACTGGACCCCAGGTAATTTAAAACATTTTGGGGGGGTTCGGGAGGGTGGAGGATTTCTTTTAAAGGGTCGGGGTGGGTTTTAGGGTTGTTTTGGTGTGCCAGTTTTCCCGCCCTCCCCTGATTTACGATTTTTGACGATAAATCAGGGGAATTGTTATTGTATCGCAGCTCTAATGATTTTTGACAATTTAAAATATATCTGACGATTGTTTTAAATCGTCAAAAACGATTCACATCCCTAGTCCTTGTTCGAGCTGTCTTCTTTATACTTTCCAAATTCCCTTCCCGTACAGTACTTACCAATTCTTGGCCTTCCCCTGTCCATATGTTGCTTTGCATGCTTCCTGCACCACTCCTTGGTCCTTTCATGCCATTCCTGGTACTGTTTTGCTCCTCCTGGTGCCCTGAGTTTTCTTCCTCCAGCCCTCGAGATGCATCTTGGTGGTTTTTCAGTTACTCTTCTTCCTGCACTGCTCGGATCCCACTATTTCTAATTTTTAATTGCCAGTATCACTGTCAGTGCAACCACTCTAAGCCAGTCTTGTGGCTTAGGCTGCTTCCTCTTGTGCTTTGGCTATCTTTGATGTTCTTTCCAAATCCCCTTCCCCTTTGGTACTTGTCAATTTTTGGTCTTGCCCTGACTATCCAATGCTTTGCACTTCTGCTGCCTCATTCCTCAGCCCCTTCATGTCACTCCTGGTACCCCAGGCTTTTGATACCATTATTCCTCCCTCCTCAAGTCTCAGTCCTCAAAGTCCACCTTGGGGGTTTTTAGCTACTTTCTCACTGTGGATGCTCTGCTCCTAATCATTTCTGCTTTTAATCACCAGGGGTATTGCTGCTGCCACCACTCTACACCAGTCTTGTTATCTTAGGTTGCTTCTTCCTTTGCTCCAACTGTCTTAAGATGTTTTCCATATCCCTTTCCTTTACAATACTGCCGATTCTTGTTTTGCCCTGGCCATCTGTTGCTTTGCATGCTTGCTGAAGTACTCCTCAGGCTTTTGGTACCATTCTTCCTCCTGCCTCAGCCTTTGGGGTTTCATGGCTATTTGTTTTTCTTATGTAAGCCTTGGGAGGGTGGAGTCCTTTGCTCATTTAAAGTGATACCTGTCCTTTGTCCTGAAAGATTCATTACATTTCACTTACTCCACTTTCACTTTCTCTCTTCATTTCCCATGACTCCATTATACCTGCTCCTTCCCCACTCCAAGGTATTTAATGTTGCATCAGAGGTGGACTCTTGGGCCAAGGTGGGGTTGATGCAAACCGTAGGTGAGGACCTACGGGTCCCCACCATCGGCAGGTGGAGTGGGCTGAAGGTAGAGGCCACTGGAGCTTCAACTATACCAGCCCTCATTCCCCGTGGGTTGAAGCCATTGGGTGCCGGGGCTGGCAGGTCTTAGATGGGCCTTCAGGTTGGTTAACAAGAATGGTTGGTTCAGCCCAGAGACAGTAGACGATAGGTGATGTAGTCCTATCCTGGACTGGGCTCGGTACTGGAACTCGGGCGCCAATGGAACAGAGATTAGCTGGGGGCAAAAGTAGGCCAGAGCCTAGTAAGTCCACGTCCAGGGAGTAGGCTAGGAGAGGCGTCAATGACAGGCTTGGATCAGGGCCGGTGGCAAAGCGGAGGTCATTGGCAAGCAATGCTGAGTTCAGATCTCAGAGAAAGTCAATAGCATTAGTCAATCAAGGCAATGGTCTGATCATGGAGAAGACAATAGCATTAGTCAATCCAGGCAATGGTCTGATCATGGAGAAGACAATAGCGGTAGTCAATCAAGGCAATGGTCTGATCATGGAGAAGACAATAGCGGTAGTCAGGCGTAGCAGAGGTCTGGGTCTGGAGATAAGCTGTAGCATAGTCAGGCAAAGCAAAGTCGATATCCATAGAGCCAGTCCAATACATAGGGCAGGAATAACGAAGACAGGAACCGGGAACAACGGAGGACAGGAACGAAGAGTAGAGAGGATTCTCTAGCAGCAATGAGTACTCGAATAGCGAGGAGACCTGTTGCAAAAGGCACCTGAGCTTAAATCCACTGAAGAGTTTGACGTCATCATCCGGGCTGCGGCCAAGTTCCTGCCGCGGGCCCTTCATAAGGATGGGAGAGGCGCAGCGTGGGTAGTGGCGTCTGTCCGTGGGCCACGTGGAGAGGCCCAATGAGCAATGGCATCCTGAGCTGCAGCACTGGGGACCAAGGCAGAGCCAGAGGCACCGGGGATGGCCCAAGGTCAGAGCTGATGGCCCACTGCCGCCAGCAAGGAGGAACCATGAGCTGGAGTCCATGTGAGAAGGTGAGAGGGCCAAGCTGCAGGTCTGCTGCAGGTGGCACGTGTAACAGTAACCCCCCTTTATGTCCCCCTCTTGGAGTCAGAGAATTGCTTTGAGGGGAGGCAGTGGAAGGCTTATTGGACTAAAATTCTGCAATTTTATTTTGCTTTTCTTGGGTTGGGGAGGCTTGGTGATCTTTTGATGGAAGATTGGGCCGTGAAGCTCTAACACGAGCTTCTTTTATTTTAACAACTGCTTAAAGTTAAAATTATCCGGCAACATATTCCCAGATAGTTTTGCAATTTAACCGGTGAAATTCATATCTAGCCGGTTAGGTTGCAAGTTATCTGGCTTTCCCAGATAACTTTATTCAGGGATATTCAGCAGGACGTTTATCCCACTCAAAATCCAGGTTAATTTATCCTCCTAACTTTAGTTGGATAAGTTAGCTGTTGGAGGCCTATTTAAATATTGACTCCTTGGTGGGTTTTTGAATATGGAGCTGTTACTACATAACATACTAATTTTTGTGCATGATAAACAGCTTTAGCAAAATGCCATGCTGCATCAGATCAAGGTTCATCAAGCCCGGTAAACCTGTCTCCAGCACTGGCCAGGCTGGATCATATGTACCCAGTAGATCCCCAAAAGTAATTCTGTTTCTTGTTACTCATTCCCAGGGATAGCAATGGCTTCCTCTAGTCTAACTAGCTAACAACATTTCCTCTAGCAACTTGTCCAAACCAATTTACACTTCACTATGCTAGTTGCCTTGACCATGTCCTCTGGCAACAGATTCCACAGCTTGATTGTGCGTTGAGTAAAAATTTTTCAATTTGTTTTAAATCTACTGGTTGTTAGTTTCATGGAGTGTCCTTTTGTTATAGTCTTATTTGAAAGAGTAAATAACCATCCTTTATTTACCGGTTCCACCCCACTCATCATTTTTGTCTCCTCTATCCTGTCCCCTCTCAGCTATCTCTTTTCCAAGCAGAAGAGCCCTAGCCTGCACAACCTCTCATCATAGGGGAGCCAGTCCATCCCCTTTATCATGTTGTTGCCTTTCTCTTCACCTTTTGTTCTCCTATACCTTTTCAAAAATGGGGCAACCAGAACTGCACACAATACTTCGGTGTAGTAGCACCACTGATCCATACAGAGGCAATTTTCTATTTTATTCTCTATTCACTTTCAGATCATTCCTAACATTCTGTTTGCTTTTTTGACCTCTGCTGCACACTGAGCTGAGTTCTGGATTTCAATTTCCTGTCTAAAACCCTACATTTAACCTCCAGAACCTTCCTTCTACCCTTTCCTATGTCATTGGTATCTATATGTATCATGGCAGCCAGCTTCTCCCTAGCATTCTCTAATATAACTTTCTATATATATATATATAATGTGCTTAAGAGGCAGTGGTGTCCATCTTTAGGCAGCAGAGGACCAAAAGGTTCATCTCATACGTCTCTCAGCAGCCCCAGCAGAGTTCACTGTGAGCCATCTAGGCTTCATTGGCCATAGCTTCCGTATTCTTTCCTGTAATAGAGTACTGGAAGTCTCAATTGCATATTGCTTTCAGCAGTCCCAGCAGATGATGCCAGAGGACACTATGAGCCATCTAGGTTTTGGCTTCCATAACTCCTGCACTATTTGTAGCAACAGAGAATGCCAATAAGCTCAACTGCATACTTCTCCCAGCAGGCCCACCAGAGGACACTGTGAGCCATCTAGGCTTCATTTTCCATAGCTGTTGTACTCTTTCCTGCAGTGGAGTAGTGGAAGCTTCATTTGCTTACTAGTCCCAGCTTTGAAGGAGAGACGCTCCAGAGGAGCTCAGCTCTGCTTGTTTGTTCCTACCTGTTTTCACTCACGGCTGCCGATTAAGCATGCTGCATACTAAATGCAAGGGTAAACTACAGGAAGTAGCCTCAAATCCTTCCCCAGTGGGCCCGATTCGGCAGAGAATTGAGGGCTTCTTCACCGCCGATCCTGGACGAGCTGCGACTCCCGCCTTAGAGCGAATGGTGGCGTCACTTGCTTTGTCCAACTCACTGAGTCCTTGAGCGCCAATAACACCCTCCCCCCCTTCAGCGATATGACCTTTGGATTAAACCGGCCTGAGGAATGCCTAGGAAAGGTCAGACTTCCTTGGAGGTTGATGAGGCGAATCCCTCAGTCTCATCTGAGAAACCCAAAGTAAGTGGGAACCTTAACAACATTTTCCACCTTGTAAGTCAACATACTTTGGGGAGAGAGTTAGGACGCCAAGAATTGGTAATGGCGTCGACTCCAAGGGGGGAAGGAGTAACCGTCAGTGGTCACAGTAAAGTGGTAATTCCTGATGGCTTGAACTTGGTTGGCTCTGTTCCTGAATTGACCATTGTAAAACCCTCAGTTATTACTCTGGTTTCTGTATAGACAGTGATAATGACTTTGGAAAAGTCAATTTCTTCTTTAATTTCCTTAGTAGCTGATATAAATAATCGCACACAAACTCAGAACAACAGGTTGCTTTACATACTACAAAATTGGAAGAAATGGAGCAGAAAGTGTCTCAAGTGCAGAAGATTCAAGTTGGCCTGATACAGGGTGATTTGACACAGTCAAGGAAACTTGAGAATATTGAGAATGAAGTAAGGTATTTAAATTTAAGAGTGTTGAATTTTCCTCATATCCAGTATGTCTTTTCTCGTGAGCAGTTTAAAAAATATCTTCAAGAAATCCTAAAAATTTCGCTTGAAGCTGTGCCACCCCTTGCAAAAATTTACTTTATATCTTTTGATAAAAAAGATGAAATATTACCCCATGTACAGGGATCAGAACCCCCAATTGCTGATTGGAATCTTCGGGAGAAGAGTCAAGTTTATTTTTCCATCTGTTAGAGACATGGTTCTCAAATTATTTCTATGAAATAGACAGGTTTTATATTATGGACAGAAATTATGGATCTTCCCGGATATTGTAAAATCTATGAAGCAAAGGAGGAAGGAATTTCTAGCTCTTTGTCAACAAGCTAGACAAATAGGAGCCCAGATTACTGTTCAGTATCCTTGCAAATGCATTATGAAAATTAATAATGTTAAATATATATATTATGAACCTTTGGATCTTAAGTCCTTTCTAGCTGCCTACGCGTTAATTGGGAACACCGTAAACTAAGTTGTTATCGCATAGAGGTAATAACTGGGACACTCTCCTTATTCCTTAACTCTGTTTAGTAAATGCTCTTTTGAATTTTGGTTCCCCTTATTGCATAGTACCAAGGATATTAAATATTGTATTAGCATAATATTGTGTTAATATTACATATTTATTTTTGGATATTGGTTTCCCCTTAGATGTTGTTAATATCTTTATTATTGACTTGCTTTGTTTCTTGTCAAATTGTTGTTATAATCAATAAAGAATAAATTTTAAAAAAAAAGAGAGAAAGCCAGAAGGCTCAACTGCATACTTCTCCCAGCAGCCTCAGCAGAGGACACTGTGAGCCATCTAGGCTTCATTTTCCATAGCTGTTGTACTCTTTCCTGCAGTGGCGTAGTGGAAGTTTCATTTGCATACTAGTCCCAGCAGAAGACTCCAGAGGACATTATGAGCCACCTAGGTTTTGGCTTCCATGGCTCCTGCATTTTTTCTAACAGCAGAGAACTGGAAAGTTCATCTGTATGTTTTTCCCAGCAGCCCCAGCAGAGGATACTGCATGTCAGCTAGGCTTCATCTTCCACAGCTTCTACACTCTTTCTTTCAGAAGAGAATTAGACAGCTCATTTGTATACTTCTCCCAGCAGCCCCAGCTGCTGGGAGAAGTATACAAAAGTCCCAGCAGTCCAGAGGACATCACAAACTATCCAGGCTCAGCTTCCTCAGCTTCTGCAGCAGGGAACTGGAAGGCTCATTTGTATACTTGTCATAACATAAGACACACTGCAAGCCATCTAGGTTTCAACTTCAAAGGCTCCTGCACCTTTTTTTCAGCAGCATACAACCTGAAGGCACATCTGCATACTTTTCCTAGCAGAGGATACCATGAACCATCTAGAATTCAGCTTCTACAACTCCACACTCTTTCCAGCAGTAGAGAACCAGAAGGTTCATCTGAATACTTCTCCCAACAACCCCAGCAAAGGATTCCACAGGACAATGTGCATTATCTAGGATTGCACTTGCATAGACCTAGCTTCCACATTCCTTATCTTTTTTTCAGCAGCAGAGAATCAAAAGGCATGCACCAAAATACTACTTCCTATAAATTTTCAACAACAGACTTATTTATTTGATACAATAACAGGGAATTAGTTCAAAACAAGAGTCAATAAGTTGTGTAACCAGGTAGTTATAAGTAGATTAATTGTAGTCTTTGGAGGATCACTGATAAATATAAAATTAACCAATAGATTAAAAGTACTTTAGATTATTTTGAACATCCCTACTTCCATTTTAAATCGCTAACAACCAAACAAAATTAAGATGCAAACAGTAGTCCAGCAGTGAGAGGGGGGGAGGCTATCCAGTCTTTTGCACTGAGTACCACAAGTATGATTATCTACCATACATGTGGTGCACCTGGTGCAAAGAGTTACTGGTCTCAATGAGCCTGATCTCTAGAGGCTAGAGATTGGGCTAATGGAGGGCAGGCTATGCTGAGGCTGGAGGAGATCGGGCTAATGGAGTGCAGGCTATGCTGAGGCTGGAGGGGGAGGACAGGCTGCTGGGGCTGGAGGAGGAGGGCAATAAATTTTATTTTTATTTATTTTTATTAAATTTTTATATTCTGCTTTTCGGCACTTCAAAGCTAGGTGCCTCTGGGAAATTTCCATTGGTGGCTGTGGTGCTGCTGCTGCCTCTTGGGACTGGGGTGGGTAGCTTGTGCTGGGACTGAGAGAGGGAGGGGAGGCTGTACTGCTTCTGAAGCTCTGGTAAGGGGAGGGGGAGGCCAGCCTGTGATGGGGCTGGGATGTGGTGGGGAAGGGGAAAGCAAATCATAGGGGCCTCCGGAAAATTTCCACTGGTGTCAGCTAGTATAGTATAATACAATATAGGCCCTTTAATGATCCATTTTTGCAAACCATTTAGTAAAAGAGTAGAACTATAATTTTTTAATTGGTTTACTAAACAGACATGATGAAGAATTTACAGGTAAGGCAAAACAGATACAACCCACAGGTGAAGTGATTTTCTTGAATGCAACATACTAGAGAAACTTTGCATAGTATTTTCAATTATTTGTTGGTAAGTATAAGAGTTAATAACAACCTTAATCAAGGAAAACTTGAACAAGCCAAAGCAAGTAGATAGATATAGAGGGTGCCAATTACAGTTGCTGGCTGTCAAGAGCTGTGTCAATCACACTTTATGTAATTAACAAGTAAAAGCAATTCAAGTTGGTGCCATCAGGAAAGTTTTGCTTTTAATCCCTCTACTTTAAATGCTTTTGCTGTTTAACTGCTGCCAAAGCTCATTCATGTGCTACTGCTTTCAGGTTCCAGTTAAAAATGATAATTATTCTGATTATTATTATTATTTTTAATTAAAAACATTAAAAATAAGAAACCTTCAGGGTAAAGACAATGAAATCTTATCATGAAGGACATTATTATCCTTGTACTCCCATCAAAGCCCTTGTGCAGGAAGCAGCTGGAAAGTATCCTGATGCCCTGGTAAGTGTTTCCTCAGTGTCACATCCTGTTGTAAGGCTCAGACTGCTTTTTTCTAACATGACACCATCTGCTGGTCACTGCTGGGTGACATCATCCTGAACAAGGAAACTGTGGAAATACCATTGAGCTTATGGCTTTGTATATCTACTTCTCGCCATCACGTGTGGCAAATCACAACTGCTATTCATGAGCAGATTCATTGCAATAGATACAAAAGATGGTACAGAACTTATGTTTCTCTTGGGTGTTTGTGCTGTAGGACTACTGTATTTGCAAAGAGAATGGGTTACTCAATCTATTCACAAATGGGGATTTATTGTAGAGGATATAAGAGAAACACAGTTTGATTTTTACAAGCCACTTTCTCTGTACAGAATAAAAATGATTTATACTGCTTAATTATGGACCTCTAACCAATGATAGAGCAGTTACACTAAAATAGTACACATATTTCAAATGTCTTGTTTTGCCACAATGGCTTCTAGCAGAGCAGAAATACATTGACAGCCATTTAAAAGGGATAGTCATTTACAGGGTGGGCTGTGACGGCTGACAAACGTCCTTAGCCACTCACCACTTTTAAGTGAGTGGCTTGGACTGTACTTTCCTTAAGGTTGCGAATGCTTTAGCGTGAAACAAATTTTTCAGAAATTACTTGTTTCCAAGCAGCTGTTTCCTGTGAAACAAAGGTCTGTTTTCCACATATGCCTGGAGGCCATTCACTTGCTATCTGATCTTCAAGTACCGCATGGCATCTCACCGCAGGCTGCAGGTTTATCTTTAGCTAAAAAATAGGGAGTCCCAAATATCCCAGTCATTGGACTGCAGTTTTACGTTTCAAAACAGAAATATTTTTATAATGTGTAAATTTGGAAATAGTCTTACAGTTATGAAGCTCAAAATAATAAGATGCTGAATTATAAAGAAAAAAAATGTGGAATTCAAAGACTTTCACCCTGTTTTAGAAATATGCTACTATTTTGCTCGTTTTTGCCTTAAAGTTTTCCTCTGCTCCCTTGGGCTTTCGGCACTGCGAGAACTGGCCCCTGTTGTGGCTAGAGTGGCACGAGCCTTCATTCACAACAATGGAGTGGTTTTTTCCCCTATTTTTTTTTTAACCCCAATCTATCTAGCCCGGGAATCATGGAGGGATACAAACCACAGTTCCCTCAAACCCAGTACACAAGTGCACTCTTAATCAGCCATTAGGAGTTATTGTTGGGAATTCCTCCACTGGGGAGATGGAGGGAGTGAGAGGGCTGTGATTAATGCCCCTATAGCATCCCCTTCTCCCACCAGCCCAAGGATTAGAAGCTGGGTTTGTGAATCAGACCCAAGTACTTTGCACAGCAGCACACAACACTAGCACTAAGGCAAGTAACTAGCCCAGAAGGTTTTTCATATTCGAAGACTAACTGAAGCCCTGGGTACTGTGGATAAGGGTCTTTAGAGAGTGAACAACATTATAGTGTATTCAAGATGACTATTTTAGTTTATCCTATTTGGTATTTAAAAGCCTTCCTGCTGCTTTAATTCTAAGACAGTATCTTAAATTCTAAAAGCTAACTCTCCTACACTTCCATACAATAAATTTTAAAGGCTTGAAGGAACAAGAGCACTAGGAAAACAAAATGATGATCAGGAAGCATTCTCCAGCTTCTGAAAAGCTTCTGTTCTTTTCTAATGTCTATCTAATGGTGTTTCTGTGCCCTTTTATATAACATAAGTAAGAACATGTTTTTCAAAAAGGCTGGTCAATAACTACTTAATAAATCTCAGTTTCCACTCTCCTGCACTCCACAATCTCTCTCTCAGTTGAAGGGGTCACTGCATGAGCTTTCACTCATTCTCCTCGTGATGCACTGAAACCACCACTCACTAGTGCAATTCTGCAACTCCTGAATGGCTGGTTGGTAATATGTGACTCAGCATCAGAGTCCTGCACACAACCTTCTCCTTCTTGTAATTTTGGTGCGCTTATGTACTCTGACCTCTCCTGTGGTAGGAAGGTTGCCATTTTGGTGCTTCTTCACAGTCTTTTGCCAAAGCTGCCAAAACCACATAAAACTTGAAAAATAGGCATTTCTGTATCACTCCCATCAACCTTTGTGTTCCTGTTCAAACACCAACTGTAACCGCCTCTATGGTGTAGTACCAGAATAAAGGGGCCTCACAGTCTCCAGGGCCAATCTCACTGTCCCAGATCTCTAACTCGTCTCCCACTCACCGCACTGGTAGCCACTGAGGTACTAGAGTTCCACCAGTGGGGAGGAGATCAAGCTTCTGAGGCCCTACATGCTTGATAGCTAGGGATCGATACACAGTCTTTCCAGTCCCACATGATCTTTCTCACAAGGATACTCATTTCAGTAGATCTTAGCAGGCTGGTTCTTACATTCATTTAGAGCAGGCACAACGTTTGACGTGGTGTTCAAATGAAAAGATTTACTGTAAGAAAAACTCAAAGATAAAATAGAAAAATCACAAAACTACAAAAAGTAAAAATCTCTTGATACAGATGGCATGAAACTCCAAGTACCTTTGTTTCTCTCTCTCTCTCTCCAACTCGGAGTCAATGTCCCTTCCTGGTGACAAGAAAAGTCTCTTCTCGAAAAAGTGGATAGGAAGGTAGTGGTAAAAGACTACTGCCCATCCAAGAATAAAGGAAAACCTTCTCCAAATCAGTTCTTACTTCTGGCAATTATATTTCCCACTTCAATTGGACACAGGGCAAAGTAGCACCCTATCCCAGTCCCCTCAGGCAGGGGATAAGAGCCCTCCTGAGCTAGGAGTAGGTCAAATAGAAACCCAACTCTTTCAAAAGATATAAAACTCTCTTTTGCTCGTCTCCTCACACAGAATAGTTCCTCTTCCAGGTCTGTGAAGGCACAGGTAAGTAGGGCAAAGTCCTACACCTCTGGAACTGGCTGTGAGGTCTGACTTTGGGGAGCCACCATCACAACTCCACCCTTATAAACCCAAAATCTATAACCAACCACACATTGCACATGCTCAGCTCAGCTTATATTGGGGTAGCCTGACCAATCCAAGCACCCTGGGCAGTGAAAAACGTTAGGGCTGGTCCAAAAAGTGCCCAATACGTCTCCCTAACATGGAGAACATGAAAATAAATGGAAAGGGAATGAAGTATCCTTACAGATATATTGTATATGTCTGTTTATTTTTATTTTAATAAGATTATGCGGTTATGAGAAAATGTGGAACCAGTTTCTTTTATTAAGTCAAAGGGTCTTGCAAATTGGAGGTCTTTTGGCTTAATTTTCCTTACACATGTGTTGTTAAATATATTTCTGTTAGATATATTTTATTTGTAGCCTCCATCCAGATCTGGTCCTAGGTATAGAGGCACACAAGTAGTGCCACAGACCACGCGAGTCTCCATGTCCTCATGCGGTTCCCACACAGGGGGATAAAGTCTTGCTTTTCAAGGCCCGTAGGCTCTCTGAGACTCTTCTGCACATGAGTTCAAGCACACCACAAACCACTCTTCACTCCAAAAGTTGTTGTTCAAATTAAAGTCTTTACTGTGGTGGCAGGAAAACAAGATTCAAAGCAGTACACTATAGAGCAGTGCACTCCAGCAATACAAAGTCCAAAATTAGTGTAAAACACAAGCACAGTCTCTTTTCACACTCTCTTCCAATCAGGTAAGCTCTTAGGGTCAGGTACCCTTCTTCCCTGTGAAACCACCACCACCATGTCCCCCGTCCCCCCTCCCCCGACCTTGTCAGGGTAATGGAATCCTCTTCTCTGTTCCTTTCTCTTACTTCGGTGAGTCTTTGACTGATTTAGAGTCAGTCTAATTCTGTGGATTTTCCCAGTTAGGTCATCTTTCCTCAGATACCTCTCTGGTACACTCATCCAAACTCTGATGGATTCTCCTTTTCCCTTTGATCTCTTCAGATTCTGATTTTCCTTAGGAACATTTCTTCCATCATATCTGTATATAATTATATAATATTTGTATATAATTAACCCTCTCTATCTCTCTTTATTTCTTACAATCCCAGTTCATTAGCCCTTGTTAATTGTAACTGCTTCTTTTCATCACGTTTTATTATGTTTTTTGGTTGTATTCTTCGCACCCCTGTTTTCTGTAAACCGACATGATGTGAACGAGTTCATGAATGCCGGTATAAAAAAACCTTAAATAAATAAATAAATAAATAAATAAATATCTCTCTGTAACTCCCAGGACTTCTCCTCTCCTGGAATCCCTCCTCTCAGCAGGCCAGGCCTGAGCAGGAAAAAATTCTTATCCTGAACCTTCCCTGGGGAGGGATAGGCTCACTGGCACTACTTTGTGAAGAGATAACAACCCAGCATAAATCCAGTTTTTGGAATCTTTTCTTGCTTTGCAAACTTCCTCCCCACCCTTTGTATCACATGGGTGCAGTGATTTATCCTGTCTCACAACTCCTCCCACTGGGAGTGGTGCACCTCCCTGGCATACTGACACTACTCTGACATCTCTTAGGGCAAGGTCTAGTAAGAGCTCTGTCACACGCTGAGGGCACTTAGACCAGCTGAAGCCACTCATGCCATTTTTGTAAAGACAGATATAAACACTATCTTACATATTCTTTATGGTCTTTCACATTTTACCCCCTTTCTCAGTGCCAAAGTGAGTCCAGAGCCTGTGGTGATTTCATTGACCACTGTCAAATCATCTATTAATTCTTGATGTGAAGTTCTTCTTGGACTCTGTGTGTCAGTCTGGTTTTTTTATTTTATTTTATATTTATTACATTTCAAATAATATTACAATATACTTTTGTTTACAGAAAAAAAAAAGAAAGATACTTCTAAGAATAAAATCCCAGTAATAAGTCCAAAATAAATCTATTAAAGGGGGAAGAGAAAAAGAAAAAAATGTAAAGAAAGAAATTAAGGAAAATAAAACCAAAAAAGGCAATAACGAATAACCTGAACGTTACACCAAATGACTCTCAATTATTTTCTTTTTCAGGTCTAGAAAAGTGCACAGTTGTTCCAGAGCAAAGAAAGGATAATTAACACTAGCATACATGACAAAGCGTTTGCAGGGATAGTGCAATATGAAAGAAGCTCCCAAAGACCTAGTCTCTTGTTGCATGGACAGAAACCGCTTCTTTCTTTCTTCAGTTGATTTAGTCACATCTGGGAAAACCCAGATATGCTATCCCAAAAGGTTCTCAGTAGCTTTCTGAAAGTAAAGACAAAAAATGGTATCTAAATCCTGCCTAAATACAAAGAAAACAAGCAAAAGTGGCTCTGATGGACACTAAATTCTCCAAGGAATCAGTCACAGTTGGAACATCACCAGATAACACTTCAATTGACGCTTCATTGGATGACGACTGCCTCTTCATTGGAAGAAGCAAATTCTATTAAGTGGAGGAATTTCATCTGCAGACAATGAAAGAATATCTTTCTGTTACGCCCATCGGTCACAGACGGCTGCGACCACTGTTGCTCACCTCCTTCTTTACAGCTTTGACTCCGTTGGGAAGACTTGCGGCCTTGGCAGGCTGTCGCCGGCCTGCCTACTGTCCCCGAGCCTCCCTGGACGTCTCGGTCAGCTGTCGCCAGCCTGCCTACCATCCCCTCCCTGGACGCCGTGGACCGACTACCATCTTGCCCTTGGAATCCCCTAGGCACATGGGCGCACAGGCCAGTCTTAAGCACGTCATGGCGGGAACCTCGGGAGCGTCCCTTCCGGATGATGTCATCCTTCCAGGACATTTAAGCCGGCTGGCCCTGCCTACCTACGACTTGGAAATGAACTCCCTCATTGCTGAATCCGCTTCGCTCATTACAGACTTCCATTCCAGTTCCTGCTCCTTTGGCGTGAGACGCTCTGGGTAACTACTCCTCGGGGACCCTTCCTCGTCTCTGACTATCCATTCCTCGGAGGGCCTTTTGCCTTGGACCACTGCTTGCCCAATTTCCCGGGACTTCTGGAACCTTCGCTACTGTGAGTACCTCCGCTCTACGGACCACTACCATACCATCTCTAGTGTGGAATCCTCTTTGGTGTAACCTGCGCTGCAGACCACTACTGTACCATCTCAAGTGTGGAACCTTCATCGGTGTACCCCGCACTGCGGACCACTACTGTACCATCTCTAGTGAGGGACCCTCATCGGTGTACCCCGCACTGCAGACCACTACGTATCATCTCTAAGTGAGGAACCCTCATCAGTGTACGCCGCGCTGCAGACCACTACCATATCATCTCTTCTGAGGACCCCTCACTGGTGTGCCCTGCTCCATGAATCACTACCGTAGCATCTCTACCGAGGATCCTCATCGGTGTACCCCGTTCTGTGGACCATTGCCGTATCTCCACTACAGAGGTATTCCCCTTGGGTATACCCCACCACACAGACTCTATGACTTTCTCCTGCACTCTCCGCTCCTCAGGCAGTGCCTTTCTCTTTCTCTAATAAAGACTCTATTCCATAGCTGTGTCTAACGTCCACTGAGACCTTGCCTCCCGACGGTGAGGCTCACAGGGCTCCTCCCTGTGGGCGGTACCATCTCTCACCTCAGCCCAGGGCCCACATATCTACAAATCCTAACACTTTCATATATTTTTCAAACATTTCCAAAGATGAAAAGGTGGCTGATTTGGGAAAGTTTAAAAAATATAGATTTAGTTGCCACATCTGATTTTCAATCTGTTCTAGTCACCTATAAACAGCCATCTTGTCTTTAAACCAAAGAGGAATTTAACTGTTTCATCACTTGAGTTTCTTTATCATATACTCTGATTCTTTCTCTCATCTCCTTTATTTCTGCTTCTTGACAGCCCAAGAAGTGTCCAGCCAAACCAAAACATTCCAAATAGCATCCAGGGTCACCAATGGAAGTTTTACAACAGACACTAAAACTCACATGCTGAAGCTGCAGATGAAATCCCAGTAATCACAACTGGAGCATTTGCAGGGTTCGATTCCATTGGAAGCACCATGAATACCGGAGAGAGTGCTCCTCCAACTGTATTCTCTGACCACAGGGATGTGGTTAATAATCTCAGCATCATCAGAATGCACTGGCAGAGCCTTGGAGCCCAGACACTGAGCCCGTGAGAACAGCGGCAAGGAGTCAGGAGGAGAGAGAGAAACCTCTTCGCCAGCCAAGGATAGCTCTCCCACTCTACCTTCAACAATGGACCTCTCCTCTGGTCTGTTTTCTTATTAGATTATCTAATGGGAATTCTGTATTTCCTAGAATACTGAATCTTACCCCCATAAAAATTGTGGCTACTATTGCATTGCATGAGACTGATTATTTCTGTGATTATGTTATTCAATTGGGTTTCCTATCGATGTTTTTCAGTAAAGAGGTTTTATTGGTTGTAAAATGGTATAAACTTAAATAAAACATCCAGAAGTGAATCCACGATGAATGAATATTGCAAGGCATGCTATGTTTATGCTCTTACCAAAATATGTCTATCTGCCATGGTGTATGCTCTTTAAAACCCTGTAATGGGGAAGATAAAGATGAAATATGAATATATTCTGAAAAGAAGTTTGTCTTTACCCAGTCCAGTGAATTTTGTTGTCACACTCTTCATTGAGGCCTACTGCTTCTGACCTGTCAGAACCTCTGATGACTATGGCTTCTGAACTCATCAGATACTCAGCACAAACTTACTTCAGCCATCAAAGATTTTGAGGCTTTCAGCCTACAGGGCTTTCTTCTCAGTTCCTGCTATTTGAACAGTAGAATTCTGTTGTTTGCCAATGAGCAGTACACTAGGAGAACAGGCGGCAGCAGATGTCCTGGTGGCTCTGGGGTTCTTCCTGAGTGTGTGGTGTGGTTTGAGAGAACACTTGGCATTGATGCTGTTTTTGGTGGAGGATCAGCATATGTTGACTTCCCTTTGGCTCCTCTGAGACTTGTGGGAGGTCCGTGGCTGCAAGCTGTGGTTAGAGCTGCAGAGAATACGGGAATAGTTCTTCTTGAAGTGGAACTTGAGAACGTATTTTCTTCTTTAAAGACCTTTGACTTCAATGTCCAAACAAAAGAGTTTGTCAAGTGATTTAGACTCTTTCGCTTTGACCAACAAAGCATCTATTGTGGTAACATTTGGTACTAATTCAAAATCTAAAGAACTTATTCTTCCAGCTGAAATTACATTAGAGATGCTGTGGAAAATGATGACCAGCACTGATTGTATGGCGACAGGAACATTTTATGATCTCCAATTGAAAGTTGAAAATTTACAGGAAAAGATTCAATATTAGGGCACAACCTTACAGAAAGTGAAAATTAAAATAAAGGATTTAGAAAGTAAAATTTGGGGACAGGAGATTTATCAGATTATTCAATTAAGGATAATATTTTTTTAAAAGAAAAGAAAGAATTTTGAGATTTCTGTTAAGATTAGAAGCCTTAGGGTGGTTATTTATTTATTTTCTTTAAATTGACTCTGTTCCCCTAAACAACATTATTTCAATATTATTTAATAGAAGTATTGGGTATGTGTTCATCTCTTTTTCTTCAATTCACAATCATTTTTTGTATACAATTTGAACATAACCACATTAACTCATCTAACAGGATATTACCGTCACAATGTACAACATAGTTTCTCTATACAACGTCATTTTACTATCAGCAGCCGACATACATTAAACCCTTTGCAGTTTCTGCAGATGAATCCTCCCAGAACTTTAAGAACTGTATATTTGCCCTAGAAGAAACATGTGACACCGACAATTACATTCACAATATCTAGAAGAGGAATCTGTTCAATTTTTTTCTTCCCGCACTCTACATTTTTCATAAATGAAAGGCGGTGCAGGCTTGTCCTTCGCCACCGATTACAACGAGGGTAAAAGCGCGTGGCGGCGGCGAAGCCAAGGGGGGGGGAGAAGAGGCGCGAAGGAACGTCGGGGTGGCTCGCATCAGCCAGCGGTTGCAGCGATTTGCCTGTCAGCCGACTGGTGACGTGGCAGATTCCCTGCCAGAGAGACACGGTCGGCTGCGGAGCAGGGCGCGCTTCGCCGTTTTGTCCCGCCTGCCCACCCAGAGGACGAATTGGTGAAGGGGGGGGTGGTGTTTTTCTGGTGTTAATGATTGTCGCAGTTGGAGGCGGAAACCCGAGCCCAAGTTGAGATTGTAATACTGCATTGTTGAAAAGGGCATTTGGGAGGAGGTGAACCTCGTGTAGTTGGGGGGGGCTGCTACATGAGATGGCCAATGATCTAGGGGGCTAAAGCTCAAGGCCGCGGCTTACCCTCGCTGGGCAAGGCGGGGTAAGAATGGAGGGGGAGTGATCCCATTCCTCACCACTGTAACGTGCTGGTAGAGGCGCGGAAGGAAAGAGATTGGGGGGGGGGGGGGGGGCGGGAGTATTGTTAGAGATGTTATAATCATTAATGGAGTTGTGAGGGCTCGGGTTAAGAATAAATAAACTGCGGCCTTTTGTAAAGCCATCAAGTTGTGTTGTGTTTATTGCGAGTGGGACAAGATAGAGCCAAGCGCAGGTCTTGCCTCCCTAAGTTAAACAATTTACTTCCTTCTAATATGTCTAAAAACAGTGATCTAACACTAAATAAGTGGTCCTTAAAAAAATGAAACACATATTCCAGATATATTTCAGCATTTCTTTCTTCTCTCCCCTTTAAATATCCATGTTTTATTTCATCCCATTCACTCATTTTAACTAGGGAGAGTGAAGTAACCAAGAAGTGGATGAAAGAATCACACCTTTTTTGTTAAAGAATTTTCAGTGAAACTTCAATGGGATTTCAGATACAGGGAAGCTTTGGCAATAAACATGCCTGTAGCCCACGAGCATCATTTATCCCTTGGAAACAATGTATTAAACTCATCTATGGCGTGATAAGTCTATGAAAAGCAAACTCAAAAAATGTTGCCCATTTTTATGATATACATATATATGTGCTTTTAAATGTATTGCTTTGCCTACCTTTTTATTGTTTAGTTTATTTGCTTGCTTTTATGCTTCTCTGTTGTTAGTGTTAACCTAGTTAGTACACCTTGTATTGAAATGCTTTGATTTACAATTGTAAGAAAATGAGATTACGAATATAAACTAAAATAAACTAAGCCATGTCCCATATCCTCAATTGATTCTGCACCATTCTTCAGATCAAACATACATACATCTATTGCGAACTTAATATTGAGTCTGTAGCACTCCTGTCAGATTCAAGGATAAAGTACCCATGGACCTACAAGTTACCTGGCAATGTTAACATTTCTGCTCAGTGTCTAAGTAGAATTTGCATTACAGTTATATCAGGATTTAGCATTTAAAAATCTTTCTAATTAAATATATGCAATTCTTGGTCAACAGGCAACTCCAGTTCTTGAGTTCAATAAGTTGGTCAGGTTTTCAAGATACCCACAGTGAATATG
Organism: Rhinatrema bivittatum; assembly: GCF_901001135.1. Taxonomy (NCBI): domain Eukaryota; kingdom Metazoa; phylum Chordata; class Amphibia; order Gymnophiona; family Rhinatrematidae; genus Rhinatrema; species Rhinatrema bivittatum. Next base: position 175,224,710 of record NC_042620.1, on the reverse strand, counting down.
GATGAGATACATCTGCATGCAGTGGAAGCCGTATGTATGTGCAAATACATCTCATGCATATTCAGCGTGGATATCTTGAAAACCTGATTGGCTTGCGGCTCATGAGAATCAAAGTTGCTTATCATTGTGTTATAATTTTCCTGGCTATCTCTAGAGTTATACAGACTAGTTTGTTGACCTCCATCAGAATTTTCTAGATATAGGTAGCCTTTTTTTCTTAAATTACTCAGCTATGTGTAATCAGGACCACAGTCATTATTATTTTTTGACCTGGATTAACTGAGTGCTTTCTTGCTTAGGCCTAGATTCATCAAACTGCTATAAATATAGCAGAAATTAGCCACCCCTGATAAAGAAAAGGGGTGTGGTTAGGATAATTTTCCAGGAACCACTGCACCTGTAATATTTTTACATTGCAAGCTGAGAAGTGCCTGGATAGGCTTTGAGAAAGAGAGAGAGAGAGAGCCTCTGTAGAGGCTTGCAAAAAGTTAACTATTTATACCACTGTAAAAGGGGATACTCGTAACTTGGGGGTGAGGGTTTATGGGGTGGGGTGGGTTCTGGGGAGCAATTTTACATGCACAATCATACGTATGAATAGCACAGTTACCATCAGTAATGATGTAATGTGATTTGGAGGGATGAAAGGTGAAAGTGTTACGCGTGCCATCCACAGCAGACCTATGGCACAGCCCCCCTCACCTTTCCACAAGGACTCCAGCCTCTGGTTCTCCTCGCTAGTGGTGGTGGGCCGCCAGCTCTGACCCCGGGTTTCCTCCAGTGCCTCCGGCTCTACCACAGTCCCCAGCATTCCAGGTCATGATGCTACTGCTTGTCGTGCCTCTCCGCATGGCCCGCCGAGAGACGCCACTACCCACGCCGTGCCCCTCCCTAGGTGCGCGAGCGCGCATCACTGATCCTTGTGTAGGGACCATGGCAGGAACCTGGCTGCGGCCCCGGATGATGACGTCAACCTCTTCATAGTATTTAAGCTCAGGCCCCGCTCCATAGTGTTGCCTTTGCAACAGGTCTCCTCGCTGGTCGAGTACTCATTGCTGCTAAGAGATTCATCTCTATTCTATGTTCCTGATCCTCATTGTTCCTGGTTCCTGTTTCTTCATTCCTGCCCTGCCTATGCTTCGGATTGATTACCCAGACTTTGACTTCACTTTGCCTGACTACGCTACAGCCTATCTCCAGACCCTGACCTTCGCTTTGTCCGACTATGCTATTGACTTCTCCGTGATCAGACCTCAGCTTTGATTGACTATGCTATTGACTTCTCCGTGATCAGACCTCAGCTTTGATTGACTATGCTAATGACTTCTCCGTGATCAGACCTCAGCTTCGATTGACTATCTCCGTGATCAGACTTCAGCATCGCTAGCCACAGCCCCTGGATTGCTGCCGGCCCGGACTCAAGCCTACCACTGGATGCCTCTTCTGCCTACTCCCTGGACGTCAACTTATTAGACTTCAGCCTACCTTTGCTCAAGTGCCCTCAGTCTTCCTTTGTTTCATTGGCGCCCATGTTTCCAGAACCTTACCCAGTCCAGAGTAGGACTATACCATCCCTTGCCTGCTGTCTCTGGGCTGAACCAACTTCTCTTGCTATTCTATCTCGAGGCCCACCTAAGTCCTGCCGGCCCCTGCACCCAAAGGCTCAAGCCATGGGGAATGAGGGCTGGTATAGGTGAAGCTCCAGTGGCCTCTGCCTATCAGCCCACTCTACCTGCCGATGGTGGGGACCCGTAGGTCCTTACCTATGGGTTTCGTCAACCCCACCTTGGCCCAAGGGTCCACCTCTGATGCAACAGAAGGAAGAGTAGATTTGTACTATGCTCTCTTTACCTTGCTTGATTGCAGCTAGATAGATAGTGCAGCAAGCTAGGTAAAGAGAACATGATACAAATCTACTCATTTTTCACCTCTCATCCCTCCAAATGACATTAAATCTTCACTGATGGTAACTGTGCTGTCCATACGTATGACTGTGCATGTTAAATTGCCCCCTAAAACCCAACTCATCCCACAAACTTCACCCCAAGTTACTAGTGCCCCTCTTACATTGGTATAAAGAGCTCAAAAATCAGTGGGCCTCCACAGAGGATCTCTCTCGCTCCCTCCCCCACTCCCCTCTCAAAATGGGATTTGCGGTAAATCCCATTTCAGCCTTTATACACAGCTATCACAGGCACAATGCTAAGAAAAAAGGTGTAGTTATTTCGGGTGTTAAATCCCACAATAGTGTGCATTACATTATCGCACGCAACGTTAAGCAGCCCCCATCTCCATTTACTCCGCCCAAACTCCTCCCACTTGAATAAAATGTGCATATGCATTTCACAATGTGATGTTTATCGCATGCATTATGGTGTTATCGCAGACGTTAGGACCCTAACACATTTTGATGAATGACCCGTTTAGTTTGCACCAGGAATATGAGGAAGTAGCAGCTTTTAAATCTGTTTTTTGTTAAAGGGTTGAATCACCACTAAAGGAACTTTCCTTTTTTATGCTTATTGTATAAGACATTTCTAATTATTTTTGGTTTCAGCATGGCTAAACAGCTATTGGTATATATTTTGTATTATTCTAATAAGTTAGAATCTTGGATCTCCATATTTGCTGTCTTGCCATTATAGGAAGGCTAATTTGTCTTTCCATAGAAACACAGCAACAAGGAAATGACGACAGAAAAGGACCAAATGGTCCATCCAGTCTGCCCAGCAAACCCATGGTAGAATCTCCTGTGCTGTGCAGGTTACCCCCATGTTTATCAGTTTCCCAGATTGTAAATGGCAGGGTTCTCATCGGTTGCTGTTTGAATCCAATTCCCCATTACCCCTTGCCATTGGTATACGTGAGCTACAAAGGACAAGAGAACAGAGAGAAAGGAAAGTAAGAGGAGGGGTAAAATGACAGAGAAAAGGGGCAGGAAGTGTGGTGGAGCAATGGACCCAATTTCAGCTCTCTAGGAAGTATGCATTTTTTGTCGTGTCTAGGACTTAGGTCAAGTGGCAGCACATCAAGAGAAAAAAAGAGCTATTTATTTATTTGCATATCTAACTAGATAAATGAAGCTTGACCGACGTGCCCGCAAATGCGCAGTAGAGAGCAGCTCTACTGCGCATGTGCGGGCGAGCACGTCAGTCTTAGGCAGCGTCAAAAAAAAACCAAAAAAACATGGCGGGCAGCGGTGGTAGCAGCGGCAGCGGGCAGCGGTAGCGGGCGGGCAGCGGCGGCGGTAGCGGCAGCGGTGGTGGTGCGGTGGCGGTAAGCGGTAAGCGGGGCGGACGGCGGTAAGCGGCAGCGGGGGCGGGCGGCGGTAGCGGGCGGCAGCGGAGGCGGTAGCGGCGGGCGGCAAGTGGCGGCGGTGGCGGGCGGCGGCGGTAGCGGCAGCGGCCAGTAGCGAGGGAGGGAGGAGAGAGAGAGAGGGAGGGAGGGGACGGAACGGACTAAGTGGGAGGGACGAAGAGAGAGGTGGGAGGGAGTGGACTGTGAGTGAGAGGGGAGGGAATTGAGTGAGGGGGAGGGACTGAGGGAGAGGGAGGGAGTGAGTGGGACTGAGGGAGAGGGAGGGAGAGTGAGTGGGACTGAGTGTGAGTGAGAGGGAGAGAGGGGGAGGGAGTGAGTGAGACTGAGTGGGAGGGAGGGACTGAGTGAGAGGAGAGGGAGGCTGGGGAGGAGTGGGTGAGTGGGTGGGAGGGAGGTAGGGGAGAGAGAATGAGGGAGGTAGGGGAGAGAGAATGAGGGGGAGGTGAGAGACAGAGGGATGTAGCCCGTTTTAACGGGCTTAACGGCTTGTATATTTATATTCCACAGAACCAAGAGATTCTTTCTCTGTGTGGATTGCAACAGTAAAAAAAATCCAATAACATTGAATGCATAAATTTAAAAAATACAGAAAACCAACATCACAGAGACTTAAAAATACAATAGCAATGTGGGAAGCAGTTATAATTTTTATGTTTAGTTTTCTTATGGAGACTATGAAAGAATGAGGAAATTAGAAAAAAAATTAAAAGGTACACTTGCAAAGGCTAAACATTTGCATGAGGCAAGTATATTGTTTAAAAATACCATCTTGGAAGCCCAGATAAAATATATTAAGTTCACTTAGTGAATAGCCACTGCCATTAGCAATGGTTACATGGAATAGACTTAGTTTTTGGGTACTTGCCAGGTTCTTATGGCCTGGATTGGCCACTGTTGGAAACAGGATGCTGGGCTTGATGGACCCTTGGTCTGACCCAGTATGGCATTTTCTTATGTTCTTATGTTCTTATATTTCATGCATTAAAAAAGGTTAAAGGAAGACCAAACAACTGCCAGCATGGTTTAATGGTAAGATGAAAGAGACACTTAAAGCCACATTGTCATCATTCAAAAAAATAGAAAGTATACCCAAATGAAGAAAATAGGAAAGAGCATAAACACTGGCAAGTTATATATAAAACAGTATTAAGCAAAAACAAATAATTAAAACTTTTTTCAAGCACATTTGAAGCAAAAACTTTATGAAGGAGTCAGGCCGCTAGAAGACTGAGGAGTGAAATGGGTGCTCAGGGAGGACAAGAATATAGAAGAGAAATTGAATGAATTCTTTTCCTAGGTCTTTACTGAGAAGAATTTTGGGAACATACCCATATCTGAAATATTCTTTAATGATGATGATTCTGAGCAGCTAAAACAAATATGCGTGAAAATGAAGGATGTAATAGGATGTAATTGACAAAGTTATAAGAGAAACAAATCAACATGGCCAAATGGCATCTACCTCATAGTCTTAAAAGAACTCAAACCTGAAATTGCAACTCTATTACTAGTAATCTATAACCTATCATGTAAAATAGCCACACTCCCTGAAGACTGGAGGTTGGCTAATGTAATGCCAATTTAAAAAAAAAAATCCAGGAAACTATAGACCAGTGATCCTGACATTGGTGCTGGACAAAATGGTGAATATGGCTTAATGGGGATGAGTCAACATGGTTTTAGCAAAGGAAAGTCTTGCTTGCCAATCTTTTAGATTTATTTGAAGGTGTAAGTAAACATGTAGATAAAGATAAGTCATTTGATGTAGTGCATTGGATTTTCAGAAAGCATTTAACAAAGTCATCCATTAGAGACTTCACAAGAAATTAAAATTCAAGAGATACACAGCAGTGTCCTATTGTGGCTTGGTAACTAGTTAGAAGACAGGATTCAGAAGGTAGGACTAAATGGCCAGTTTTCCAAATGGAGAAAAGGTCATTAATAGAGTATCATAGGGATCAGTACTGGGACTTATGTTGTTCAATATATTCATAAATGATCTGAAAAAGGGAGCGAAAAGTAAAGTGTTCAAATGTGCATTGACACAAAATTATTCAAATTTGTTAAAAGAGCAGTAGACTGCAAGCAACTGCAAGGGGACCTTTTGAGACTAGGAGATTAAAGTTCATCTACCATTCAGATGCCTAATGTGGACAAGTGCAAAATGATGCACATAGGGGAAAAATAATCCCTAATACAAGACCACAATTCTGGTTCTGTGTTGGAAGTCACCAGAAAAAGGACCTTGGAATTTTTATGGGCAATACTTTGAAATCCTCAGCTCAGTGAGTGGCCACAGTCAAAAAATCAAATTGAATGTTAGGAATGATCTGAAAAGGAATGGAGAATAAAATGGAAAATATCATATTGGCTCTTTATTGATCCATGGGATGACGACACCTTTGACTATTGTGTACAATTCTGGTCACCCCACCTCAAAAAATACATAGTGGAAATAGGACAGGTACAGAGGAGAAGAGAGTGGGAGGAAACAGAAGGCAAGATGAGCCAAGGGAAGAAAGAGTGAGGAGAGGATGGGAGAGCACAGTTTGTGAGGAAGAGAGGGGGAGAGGAAAGAAGAGGGAGAGGAAGGTGAGGATGAGAGGAAGGGTTGGGGAGTGAGAAAGGAGAGGGGAGAGGAAAGAAGTATGAGGGAGGGGAAGAGAGGGGGAGAGAGGAAGAATGAAAGAAAGGAGATTAGAGAAGAGAGGAAAAGAGAAAAAGGGTAGAGAAAAGGGTAAGAAAGGGAAAAGAAGTAAAGAGAGCAATCGTGTATGGGAGTAGTGAGTGGGAGAGACTGCACCATGAACACACCACCCTACCATTCATCCCTCTTACTCCCCCTGGGGCAGATGCTGAAGAAGTGGGAGAGACTGATGGCAGAGTTCCTTGGGAGTGTGTGCCAAAGTTGTCACCTTCCTAGAAATATTTTAACTGACACCCTATCTGCCACAACCCTGTGGGAATCCTGCCCCCGTCTCCCCCCTTTCCCAGCATTTCAAATTTCTGAAATAGCTAGACTCCAAGGGAAGCTCTCCCCCTCAGGAAAACTGCAAGGAAGCCCTCTCCCCCTTGCCCTCTCAGTGATTCACAACATTGCATGTGGCCCTTTGCTTAAAAGGTTTGGGGACTCCTGTTTTAGGTCAAAGGCCACAGTAATCTTCCTGTTTCTCATCTAATGGCTAAATGGCTGAAAGTTTCTGAGAAAAGCATTCCCTTTAGCTTGTGTTGAAAAGACAAATAGTTCCTTTCGTTGAATTCTCAGTGAAATGCATTTTATCAGTTTGGACCAGCCCTAGAGCGGGGTTCTAAAAGGTGGGTTTCTTAGATAAATGGAATGGAATGGAGTCGTTTCCCTGATGAATGAAAGTATGGTGGCAGCATTTCTAAAAGGAGAGAAGCCTAGCGGCCAAATTTTAAAACATAGGCGCATGGTTGGGCCCTGTGCACGCCACGCTCATTTTCAAAAGGGCCCGGCTACGCGCGCAACTGCCGATGCGTGCACAAGTGCCAGTCCCTGAGAAAGGGGCGGGCTGGGGGAGGTGTGGTCTTTGTGGGGAGGGATGGGAGCTGGCCGGGACAGTGGCCAAAGTCCCGGGAAAACGCATGCCAGCAGTCGGCCGGCGCACACAAGTTGCCTCTGCTCCAACGGAGCAGTAAGTAAAAAAAATTAAACAATGTCTTTTACTGAGGTAGGGGGTAGGGGTCGGGATGGAGAGGGGAAAGGGTAGGAAGGTTAGGCAGGGGGGTAGGAAACTTCCCTCCCAGCCCGCTCCTTAATTGGAGTGGACTGGGAGGGGACTGGGGGAGGCCCAATTGCATCGCAGCGCATAATTTGGTAAAATTCCCCACCCCCTGCACACGGCCCATGCATTTTATAACATGCACGCACCGGCATGCACATGTAATAAAATCCGCGTGTCCATGTGTGTGCCAGGAACCGTGCGTACATGGACGCACTTGTGCACCTTTTAAAATCTACCCTAGGGTTGCCTTTCTCACAAATGAAATAAGAGACTGTTCTATAAGGAACTGAAATTAATAGGCAATTTTTTAACCAAAAATTACTATGTTCCTAATAATAAGGGAACTGTTGGCAACTTTATGGGATCCCATTTGTCAGGAGCATATAAATCAGAGCTTCTCAAACCTGTCCTGGTGATCCCATAGCCAGTTAAGTTTTCCGGCTATCTACAAAGAATACACCTGAGAAAAATGTACTTATACTTGATCTCCAATGTATACAAATTTCTGTCATGCATACTTATTATGAATATCTTGCTATGGGGATTGGCTGTGGGGTCACCAGGGCACATTTGGGAAGCCCTAATATATATATATATATATCACCCAACTGGAATATCCAGTACAGGAGATCATGGCAGCTGGCCACTAGAAGGCCCACTGGTAACTCAGCAGACATCTCAAAACTGGATGCCAACCCCATGCCGAGGGCAGACAAACTCATAAAAAGACTAGAGGAGGGAACATTTATGTTAACATTGCATCTAACTAAGGGCTATTGGCAGGTTCCTTTAGCAGACACTGTCAAAGATAATATGGGCCAGATTTTAAAACTTAAGAGCAGGCGCAGATTTGTGCGTGCAACCTGGCATGCACAAATCTATGCCCAATTTTATAACATGCGCACGCATGTTAACATTAAGCACATGTTATAAAATCCGGGGTCGGCGCGCACAAGGGAGTGCACACTTGTGCTCCTTGCGCACGCTGAGCCCTAGGGGAACCCCAATGGCTTTCCCTGTTCCCTCCGAGGCCGCTCCGAAATCGGAGCGGCCTCGGAGGGAACTTTCTTTCCGCCACCCCCCACCTTTTCCTCTCTTCCCCTACCTAACCCGCCCCCCAGCCCTATCTAAACCCCCCCCTTACCTTTGTTCGCGAAGTTGCACCTGCCTCCGGGCAGGCATAGGTTACGCGCGCTGGCAACGGCCGGCCCGCGATCCCGGACACAGTGACAAATGGCCGCTGTGCCTGGAGGCTCCAGCCCCGCCCCTGCCCCGCCCACTCCCCGCCCCCTTTTTCAAGCCCTGGGACATAAGCGCATTGCCGAGCCTATGCAAAATATGCTCAGCGTGCACAGAAGGCTTTTAAAAGGGTTACACACATATATTACGTGCGTAACCCTTTTAAAATCTGCCCCTATGGCTTTTGCAAACCCCAGAGGGACTTTTTCAATTCACTGTCTTGCCTTTTTATCTTATACAAGGCATCTGCCAGCTTACAGCATTTGGATCACCTACTAAAACCCAACTTGAAGTATGCAGCCATACATTTGCATGACATAGGGGTATACAGCCCTGAATGACACTCCTACCTGAGACATCGCCATATTGTCTTGGATACCATTAAACAAGTCAGACTGAAAGAAAATTAAAAGACGTACACTCTCAGAAGAGTCAAAATAAAATAATTAGGTATGCAGAAGATTAGACCCCCAAATAGGAAATGTAGATACCATCTGACACCAAGATCCATCATTAAGAAACAGATTAAGACCTTGTGGTGCCTTGTCGATTATTACCATTGCTTCAATCCAGATTTTGTCATAAGAGCAGAGTCCCTGACCCAGCTATCAATGAAAACATGCCCCCATCATGTCCAGGGGGAGGGTATTTGAGGGATAATTTATCACCAATTAGAAGATCCCATCCCTGGGACTATGGCAGCTAACCTCTAGCGTGCTCATTCTTCCCCTCTTGCAATACAGTATGCTCAGCCGAGCGCACTGTTTAACCCACTATCAGACGCGTGTTAAATAGGCACTAATCCACCCCCTAATGTAATAGGGGATTAGCGCCTATTTAAACGCACATCCAATGCGGAGTGAACGAGTTAGTGCTCATCACATGCAAATACATGTGAATGAGGCTATTACTCATTCACTCCAAAAGCAAAAAGATAAATGTACGTCTCAGACACCTGGAGCAGGCATTAATAGCTGAGCGCATTGAAAAGAAGTACAGAAAAGCAGAAAAAACTGCTTTTCTGTACTTCTTTTTTAAAGTAAAAAAAATAAAATAAAATAACTCGGCAGACCGCCGAGTTATGAAGACTGATGCTGGTAAACTCGGCGTCGGTTTTCATATCCTGCACCCCTTGTTCAAATGTAAACCGGCATGATGTGATTTTATCATGAATGCCGGTATATAAAAAAACCTAAATAAAATAAATAAATAAATAATCGGCCGTTTGCCAGTAATGAAAATGGCTGCCGACTCTTAAGGAGGTAGACCCAAGAGTAACATAAGAAAATATTTTTCCACAGAAAGAGTGGTGGATGGATGGCAAACCTTCTACTAGAGGAAAAAACAGTAGCAGAATTCATGAAAGTGCAGGACAAGCACAGAGGATTTCTGGTTGTGAAGAAGTGAAGGGAAAGGGGGAGATCAACTGGGGTCTATGGTTACTGCAGCAGGAAATAAATTGGGAAGCCATATGTGCTTAATGTTGTTATCTGCCATCTTATTTTATGTTTCAGTGTTTTATCCAGGAGCACTCAGTAACACATAAATTGGCACAAGGTTAAAGAGCCTTTTACCTTAGATATCCAAGTGAAATCCAACACAGATAGGTAGTAACTAAATGCTATTTTCATCTGATAGCTGTTTGGTGGTCTACGTGAAATAAGTTGGTTGTCTTAGTCCTAATGAATCCATCTTCACATCAATAAAACTACCATCACAATTAGGCACTAATTGGTGTCCTTGCTGGCAGTCGCAACAGAGAGGAAAAAGGTTGCACAGATATGGAGACTGAATTATCCTCTCACCCATCAGCAGATTAGGGTTGAGGCACAGTGGTAGAGCAGTGTGGAGAAGTGAGCACTACTAATCCCTGACACATGAAAGATTTTACTTTCTAGTGCAGTCAATCCAGCACCTTTAGCACTACATTCATTAGGAAAATGTAGATGTCATAGGTGACTTACCTTTTTTCCTATTGTGAAATATCTCCAGGCTTGTGCTTGATACGTGGTGATGTATTGGTAGGGCTCAAATTTCCCATCAGTCCATTTATAAATGGCTGAACCTGGCTGAGTATTTCTGTTGGCAGTTGCCACAAAGAGTCCAACCTGTGGGATAACAAAGGTCTCCACACCCATCGTTTCCGAGGTAGTAACCAGATTCTGATATTCTTCTACATAGTCCAGTCTCTTTTTAGCTATATAATGATAAAAGAGCAAAGATGTGAATTAATTGAATTGGTTGGTCATTGTTTTAATAAGCAGACTCTTGTTGAGCCACGTGTTTGCTGTGGTAACTGTCATTTACTGATTGTTTCACTTAACTTGCATTGCATACCTTATTACTATGTATGTCTACCATTGTAAACCGTTTTGATTACTTCCTAGTAAAAAAAACGGTATATAAAAATTGTTTAAATACATAAAATAAATAAATGTTCTAAGTTACTCACACTGCGTAGTAATAGTGTGCAACTGTTTCCTGTTGTAATTTCAACAAATACCCAGTGCAGTGGGAGACACCTAGAACTCTGATTCTGCATTCAGTGCATTTCACACAGCCTCAAGACATGACATCTCTTTTTCATTTCTTTGGAATGTATTTCACCAATAGTACAAAAATCATGTTCATGTTATGGAGCTTTGTGGGAGCAGTTGGGATAAGAAGCAATCTATGAAAGCTGAAGGAATGGTCAACAGCAGGGCAGTTAAATACTTTTTTGGTACATTTTTAAAGGGGTTACGCATGGAAAATTTGCATATAAGTGCATAAGTAGCCTGTATTTGCACACATGCTGAGTTATAAATATCAAAATCACGCGTGTATCTTCGGCTTCACATGCACATTGACTGGTAGTAAAATGGGGCAATTTGGGGGCATTCTGGGGCAGGGTCAAGGGGTATGCATGGAAGATGCTATTTTGTAAGAGGTATTCACGTATAAAATGTATTTAACTTATTTGCGCAATTTCGCACCTGCTAATTGCACAAGTGATGTCAGACTTGTCTGCAATTTTTGGGTAGGAGGTCTGAATATATTTCCTGGCTGAAATTTTTAGAACGGTTCTCCAGATTTTGGTTCTTGGACAGCTCAATTATTGCAGAACCTTATAATGTGGGTTTACCTGATAAACTTTCATATTCATTACAGTTATTTCAGCCTGCTGCTGCACGTGTGCTTAAAGGTTTACGAAAAAGTGATCATATACTACCCACACTAAAGAAGTTACATTGGCTGCTGGTCAAGTTTCAATCTAAGTTTAAACTAATTACTGTTATTCATGAATTTCTCCACTTTTTGGTTAAATTGGTGCCTGGACAGAACTAATTCCCTATCTGGATGTCATTTATGGGAATGTTGCTAGTTTTGAAGAGGGAGGGAGGCAAAGGGGGGTTCATTTTTTCTGGATTTTTCTTATCTTGATTGGGGAGTGGGGCCCTAGCTTATAATGTACAGGTGCCTCCCTGTTGCTCATGGTTGAGCTTATTTTTACTGCTAAGGTTTATATTTAATGGGGGGTTGGATGCGGAGGGAAGAGATGGGGGCGGGTGGGGAGTGTGGAGAGTGTGGGCAGAAGGGGGCGGGGTGGTAGTGGGGTGGGAGATGGGAGAGTTGTTCTACTAATGGTTTTGGCTGTCCCGCTGTTACGGCACACTCCAGTGCGCTCGGTAATTATTCTGCCAGGGCAGATTGCCTGGCTGGAGCCTAGGCTGGGGGGCCTCGACTGGCTTTTTCATATGTTACGCAAACAGTTTCATTTTCTCTGGTGCTCAAACGGAGGCATATGAATGGCTACAGCCACACAATGCACACGTGGAATGTGTGTGGCATAGGATCCATGATTAAGCCTTTTAAAATACTGCAAGCCTTACAGAGATGGAGGATACATATAGCAATGTTGCAGGAAATGCATCTCGATGCCACTAAGCACAGTAAACTATAGAGGCAATGGGTGGGTAAGGTATATTCGGCCCAATCAGGCACTAAGAAAGCAGGGGTAGCTATTTTAATTGGGAAGATGAATCCTTTTCAAGAGACCCAGATCACCATCAATGTTGATGGTCGTTTATGTCATTGTGGAAGGTACTCTCTATGGGAAGCCATAGAGAGTACTCTATAGTGCTTTGCAATATATATGTCCTTCAATAATATGACCATGTGTTTTTACAGAATCTTGTAAAACTTATGGTGTCACTTATGCATATTCCAATGGTACTGGGGGAGGGGACTTTAATTGAGTGATGGACAACAACTTAGACAAGTCATAAGAACATAAGAAATTGCCATGCTGGGTCAGACCAAGGGTCCATCAAGCTCAGCATCCTGTTTCCAACAGAGGCCAAACCAGGCCACAAGAACCTGGCAATTACCCAAACACTAAGAAGATCCCATGCTACTGATGCAATTAATAGCAGTGGCTATTCCCTAAGTAAACTTGATTATTAGCTGTTAATGGACTTCTCCTCCAAGAACTTATCCAAACCTTTTTTGAACCCAGCTACACTAACTGCACTAACCACATCCCTCTGGCAACAAATTCCAGAGCTTCATTGTGCATTGAGTGAAAAAGAATTTTCTCCAATTAGTCTTAAATGTGGTACTTGCTAAATTCATGGAATGCCCCTAGTCCTTCTCTATTATTCGAAAGTGTAAATAAGCGATTCACATCTACTCATTCAAGACCTCTCATGATCTTAAAGACCTATATCATATCCCCCCTCGGCCGTCAGCATCATCTCAAGGTTTAAATAAGGGGATCTCATATATTTGTTCTGCATTGGATTTGGTGGATGCTTGGCGGCTGCTACACCCTTTAGACAGATAATTTACACACGTTTCTAGGGCACATGGTATCCAGTCTAGGATAGATTATCTGCTAGTAGATAGAGGAACCTTCTCTAGGGCTGTGGCAGTGTAGATTGGGTCTCTGGTAATATCCAACCATGCGCCCATCTGGTTTGACCTAGAAGAGTTTCGGTCTGACCAGGTGCGAAATAAGTGGTGCTTTCCTAAATTTTTGTATCATGACTTACACTTTCAAGTTTACTTACAGCAAAAATGGGATGTATTGTTTAATAGGCATCATCAACTCTTGTCATTGCTGTTCTGGGAAATGGTAAAGGTGGTGTTTCGGAGGGATATCATTTCATACCTGGCCATCAGGAGGAAAGCTTTAACATTGGAAATTTTTTCTATGGAAAAGCTCCTCTATGACGCAAAAAAAAAGGTATAACCTTAATCCGACTGCAAGTACTCGATTTCAGTTTTTTTAAATAGAAGTTGCTTTAAATATGCTGTTGCACCAAAGGGCAAAAAAGGGACTGATGTATTATAAGAGGAACTGTTTTCAACACGGAAATAAGATTGGTAGAACCTTGGCAAATTTGATGAAAAATTGGGGGAGGTCTAGATACATTGCATGATAGCACAGGGAGTTGGTAAACTCTGGGTGTATCTTCGCATATGCTCTGTTCATTTTGTTGAAATATTTACATGTGTTTTTGTACCTGGCTGTTTAAATCTAATAAATATAGTCAAACATATATCATTATACTTTTCTTTGATAGAGTATCCACTAATTTTTGTACCACTGCAATCAGACTAATCAGCTTGTACTTTCCAATCAGTTCCCTATTATGACTTAAATGAAGAGGGGTAACACCATGTCCCACAGGTTCTCAAGAACCCATGCCTGTCTCCAAAGATCTATGAACAGATCCTTTAACAAACCTGCATAACCTGTCTGAGCTCCTTAATATTTAGGATGTATCTTATTCAGCTCTGTAGCTTTGTGCATGTTCAGTTATGCTAGTTCCATACAAACTCTCTCTTCAGCAAATGGTATAAAAGTTACACCTCTACCATACATACCCTTGCCAACAATTGGTAATTTTTTCCAATCCTTTGTTCAGTGAATTTTCAGCAAAAGTGTATGCCTTAAAGACGAATTTTAAAAGCCCAGCATGCGCATCAATTAGGGGATGTGCAAAGAAGTCAAGCTTACATGCTGCCGACCATATTTTAAAAATACAAACATAAATGCCATGGTGTGCACATCTCAAAAATGTCCAAAAAGGGGCAGGGCGTAGGTGTGGTCTGGGCAGAGTGGGAACGTTTTGGGGCCTGGCCAAGAGATGGACAAGTAAATACTTACCACATCCCTTGCTGCGTAATTTTACTTCTGCTATGGATGATGTGTAAGTCATAAAATAAAAGGATTGAGATATTCTGAAGGGTTTTTAAAGAGTAGGGGTAACTGGGGGGAGTGTAGACTATCAAACCAGGGGGGTTGGAGGACTAGCAGTTAACTGGGCGAACTGGTGGACAAATTGGCAAACTGGGAATGGCATGGGTGCAATCACCTTTTTAAAATCCCCCAATTTAACACAGTAGAAGTGGGATATGTTGCCCATGCGTGCGCCCATTTTAAATTTGGTGCCACCCTTTCATTTATTGTTTATTGTTTATTTATTAAGGCTTTTTTATACCGATAACCATTTGCACATCGTATCGGTTTACATGGAACATTAAGATGGGAATGTTTACATGGAACGGAGTGCAAAAAAATGATTAAAACTCGATACTAAGGTTAACATAGGATAATAAAATATTAATACTAGGCTAAATATATATATATAATATATATATATATACAATCATATTTACAGGTGATCAGAGGGTGAGGTTAAGAAGGAGGGGGAGGGGAGGGGGAGAGGCGGGGAGGGGGGAGAGGGGAGAGGGAAAGAGGGGGGAGGGGGAAAGGTAAAGAGGGGCATTAAGGCGAACGCCTGTTGAAGAGCCATGTTTTTAATTTGTTTTTTTTATTTTTGAGTACATGGTTCCAAGCGGAGATCAGGCAGCATTGAATTCCAGTTTATGGGGCCTGCAATCGATAGGGCTCGATCTCTTGTGGAGGACAGGTGCATGAGTTTAGGGGATGGTGTATGGAGTGTATGGAGGTGCTTGTAGGCAGATCTGGTGGGTCTATTGGTTAGTGGAAGTAAAGTGAGTTGTTGAGCCATTGGAAGTGTTGGTTGTGTAAGGGATATGATAGAGGTCTTTAAGATCATGAGAGGTCTTTGAACGAGTAGATGTGACTCGGTTATTTACACTTCGAATAATAGAAGGGACTAGGGGCATTCCATGAAGTTAGCAAGTAACACATTTAAGACTAATTGGAGGAAAATTCTTTTTTCACTCAACGCACAATAAAGCTCTGGAATTTGTTGCCAGAGAGGTAGTCTAGTGCAGTTAGTGTAGCTGGGTTCAAAAAAGGTTTGGATCAGTTCTTGGAGGAGAAGTCCATTAATGGCTATAATCAATTATACTTAGGGAATAGCCACTGCTATTAATTGCATCAGTAGCATGGATTCTTCTTAGTGTTTGGGTAATTGCCAGGTTCTTGTGGCCTGGTTTTTGGCCTCTGTGGAAACAGATGCTGGGCTTGATGGACCCTTGGTCTGTCCCAGCATGGCAATTTCTTATGTTCTTATGTTCTTATGTATAAGAGAGAAGGTCTTGTAAAGGATTCTGCTGGATATGGGGAGCCAATGGAGGTCTCTTAGAATAGGTGTAATGTGGTCATTTCTATGTGTATTAGTGAGGATCTGGATGCCGCATTCTGTAGCATTTGGAGGGGTTTGATGGTAGAGGCAAGGAGAAGGGAATTGCAATAGTCAATTTTTGAGAAGATTAAGGCTTGTAGGACTGTGCGGAATCATTGAGGTGTAGAAGGGGGTCTTAGTTTTTTCTGGACATGAAGTTTGAAAAAACATTCTTTCATGGTTGGATTTAATGTAGGTTTGAAGGTTTAGTTGGTGTCAAAAGTAACACCAAGATTACTCACATGTTGAGTTGATTGGAGAGGGCAGGGACACGGTGTTGGGGAGAGTGTGGGTAGTGAGGGGATTGTGGGAGCTGATGGGGAGTTCTGTTTTGGTAGTATTGAGTGAGAGGTTAAGTTTCATGAATAGTTGATTAATTGCATTAATGCATTTGTCCCAGATTTTTAGTGAGGTATGTAGGGTATCAGTAATATGGGATGAAGATTTGGACATCGTCAGCATAGATGAAATGGGATTGCAGCCAGGGTATTTTTATAATAATAGCATAGATATGCTAGAATTTTAAATCATACACGCACTTGCATGCATATTTTAAAATATACCAACCGCGGTAAGCATGTTCCTAATTTTAAGAGGGTTACTCAAGCACAGCTAACACGCACGTATATAGGCCAATTTTAAAGCATGCTCATGGGGGACAAACTCAGTTTTTTCCAATTAGTCCACCAGTTTGCCCAGTTAATAGTGAGGTCTTCCAGACCCCCAAAACTTGAGCTCTACAGACTTGCTCCTCATCTGGAGCAGAAGGTAAATTTACGCGGATAACAAGCCGATGCGCGCTGCGGTCTATGGTTTTAAAATACGGAGTTACGTGTGTAACTGTTGGCCCCACTCTGGAATGCCCATGTCCTGCCCTTTCCCTGCCCCTTTTCTGTCCTCTTGTTTTTGATGTGCACACCTGTACATATGCGCGTACTTTGTGGCTTTCTAAAATCCGCATTGCTCATGCATGGACCCATATATACGCACATGCCCTTCATCCTATCACTTATATACCTGAAAAAGTCTGTCATCATAGCTTTCTTCTTTCAACTAGGTCTTTGTCAATATGAATGACAACCTTCCCTGCTGCTCTCAGTTTTACCAGATATTCCTCCCTAGTGCTCCTCTTTCCCAGATCTCTTGTATTTTTTTAAGTGCAAATATTTTTACCCTTATTCCATCACCGATCTCTTTTGAGAACTGTACCTGCCTCTTTCCCCTCTCCTTTTTCCTTTCATTTACCTTGCCTAACGTAAAGGTTGTTGCCCTTACCCTTACCATAGTTTGTTTTCAGTTTAGCCCATGGTTATTCCACTTCACAAAGAATTTGACACCCTGTCAGCACCTCCTTAAGTTACTCTCCCATTTAAGAAAGTTGGTACTTTTGACATCCAGGACTTTGACATATGTGTGACCCTTCTATACTTTCCAAACTATGTTAAAACCATTGTGCAAGAATTTTAGAATAATTTTGGTATAAAGGATGGAGAGTTTGTTCCAGCTAAATTTTTTATATAAGTGCAGTATCCCAGAATTTACACCAGCAGTAAATAATATATTTAGGTGTAAAAGTTGCCAGAGCTACATATCAGGTGGATATGTTCCTTAGGTGAATGAGTATTTAGGGCAGAGTAGAAAAAAATATCATCTATGGTGGCTCCTCATACTGCATGCCCTAAATATCTTTATTCAAGCCATGGCAAATGTTTTTTATTTACTAAATATCTCAAAAATATATGGTTTTATAATACTTGCTATTCAATTTATTCACAATACTTACCTTCCAGAAGCAAAAAAGCTCTTAAGTAAATCAAGCCCATGATGTTTAAAGGAAAAATATCATATAAAAACTTTTTATCATCCTGCAAGTAAAGAAGGTTTTTTTTGTGAATAAATGATACTGCAAAGAGATATGGGATTTCTGTATCTTGGACAATTTGCTAACAGATTTTAATATTTTTTCTGCAGATGAAAAGCTGCATATATCCAAATACAGAAAAGAATAAGCTTAATAGGATAGCCATATTGGTGAATTAATCCCATCATAAGGATATTGAGAGGCAAATTCTAAAAATGTTACCTAGGTATTTAGACCTTATGTAATTGTCAAAGGTTTTTCCTCCTTTTTAAAAACCTTAATGGCACTGGTACACTTATGTAAAAAAAAACATATGCATACCCCTTGACTTCATGAATTCAATATTTGTAGTCTCAATTTCATGAACACTCAGTTAACACATAGAGAAGTTATAAGTTACCGTGTACTTCTTCCAGTTCCTTACCTTCTAGTACTGAAATCCAGTGAAGACCCATCACATAGATAGAGTCCCCTCTAGAACTGTCAAACCAGAATGCGCACTTTTCAGCCTTTTGTGCAAGGAGGCCGTACTCCCAATATAACCTTCATATCAGCTTCTGAACAAAATCAAGAACACATGGTATATACCGTTTAATATCATTTTCTGAAGGGGCACAATACAAGATTCAATTACAATTACCAGAAAAATGGGTAAATACCCTGATTTTAAATAGTTAACAATGATATACGGACAACATGGCTCCCTAGTACAGAACTAAAAGCTCCTGACTTATTCTATCCCAAATCAACAAGGTTATTACAATAAGTCTATGATTCTTTTTTAGCCTATTGCATCTAAGTCAGAAAGCTGTAGGAAACAATTCCTATGCCTTAGCTTTTGGTCAGGCCAACGTTGATCCGCAGAGTAGTATGGGAAGAAGCGGCCAAGGTGCTCTGAAAGATCTATTGTTATATCTAGAGTTAATCCTTATCAATCTATATCTAAAAATGTATTGCCTAACTTTCAGTTCTGTGTGCAGTGGTGAGTCTTTGAACACAGAGCCCTAAGGCACTGAGCTACTTTCATTTTGTATTATGTTAAAAATGTTTTACATCATGCCCATGGTTTTTTAACAGCTACAATTGTCTCAGCATACTCACTGCACCATTATGTAGAAGTTGACTATCAAATACCCACAAAAGTGGGAACAGATTAGGAAAGTGAAAGTGCCCAGTCAGGAAAAACCCATAAGTGACTCAGTTTAAAATACTGGAACCCCAAAGAAAGCCATGGAATCATCCATGATGATCTATATCTTTCTAGCAGTCTGTATTCTATATAAATATGAAATACACTCACTAAGATGATAGTCCAATCATAATTCTGATTTCTTTATTGATATCTAGTTTGATCACAGCAATTCCCTTTACTCTAATGCCAAACTCCACAACATATTACTGACCATAAGGATATGTGTGCACAAGCACCTCGTTGCTATCTGGCTTGAATGGAAGCTCCTGTAGCACTAGGGGGATGGAAAGCACAGCTAGTCTTGGATTGGTACTTGGGCATATTCCTGAGGTAGCATCCGATCCTGGTAATAGGACTAGCTGTCTTAGCAAGCCCTGAAAAGATAGGAAAAAATAGAGAGTTCAGACCATAGATCCTGTGTTAGTGGGCAATTTTGTAGGACTCTGGTCATTAACAAGAAATAATTCTGTGATAATGAAGAAGATACTTGTACGGGATGAAAACAGACTGTGTCCACCAGAGAGGTGAGATGATTTTGTTTATGTTAGTAATAGCTAAAAAGTGCAATGAATCTTATCTAACACTAACCTGAACAATGGGGTTCATAGCTTTGTCTTCTACAGACTAAATTAATGGAACCACATGATACCTTGGACTTCCTTTGAGATTGTTATACAGAACGTCACTTTTGCAGATTTGCATTAGCTGGACTTCTCACTGATTAATTGAGAACAGAACAAGCCTTTTATATCCTAGACATGCTTATCTAATCTATCTATTATTATTCATGTGATTCACGTGCATATTATGCTATTTCAATATCTTATATGGTATTGTATGTCTCCAGTTGTATGTAATAAAGAAATACAATAAAAGCCAGAAAATTATAGAAATGCATATATTTTGTTATTCCTAGTCTAAGAACATTTGTACTTAAGAGCTAAATGCTATAATTTAATATCTAGAGAATCAAACTAGAGATAGAGCAATAGCAGGGGGATCGTAGACATCAGTAGATAAATGATAACGACTGGTGGTAATAGCCTCAATCCAATGCGGTATTAACCTCTGCTTACAGTGAAAGCACCTTTCTGTCTCTTCCTGCTTCCAATGTAAAATCTGGATCCATAAGTGTTCAAGGATGTGGGGAAAGGTGTACTCACAATCCTAGATTTCAAAACAAAAACCACAGAAAAACATAAGCCAACACACCTTATTAGAACATGCATGAAAGTTGTACGACGTTTCTATAATAACACTCCACTAATAGGAAGGAACCTCCACTAGCTCCACTTAACTTTTGCTGAAGGGGAAAATGGTGCCCCGCTGTGATTAGCCCAAACAGTCACATGACCAAAAATATTTTACCCTGTTATTTCACCAGCAGAAAGTACTCCAGAGGCAAGATACACTTCCATAGTCCTCAGCCTAAGTCACAAGTTCCAGAACCCACTGCAACTTTACATCCTAAATTATAACTACTTATTTTAAAACTAAAATGAATAAAGAGTTTATGCTCAGTTTTTAACTGTGACATGTTTCAAACCAGAATAATATTAATTGAAGTGAAAGGGAGAATAGAAATTTAGGTGGAAAAGGGGAGAAGAGCTGCCATCATTTGATGCTGAGCTATAAATAAAATTTAAAAGGTGATTATAGCACAGGAAACTCTGTAAACATTTCCCTGAGTTTAGTCCTTTCATGACTCACTAAAAGAAAAAAGCATAATCCTGGTCACTGATACCTACAGTAATCCACTTTGAAGCGCTGTGAAAAGTGGAATATAAATAAAATAAATAAAAATTAAAAAAATGATTATCGTGTTTTCTTCTTTTACTGACTTCTCTGACACAAATTCAGTTTGTTTTCTCTTTTTTAAACTCTGTGCATGCTTTTTTCCCCATTTAATCTTCCCTTCCTTGCCAGGTAACAGGGTCTGAGGATTTGGAATTTTTTTTTTTCTTACCCTAGTTGCTATGACAAATGAAATTTAATGTGGACAAGTGCAAGGTGTTGCACATAGGGAAAATAACCCTTGCTGTAGTTACATGATGTTAGGTTCCATATTAGGAGCTACCACCCAGGAAAAAGATCTAGGCATCATAGTGGATAATACTTTAAAATCATCCGCTCAGTGTGCTGCAGCAGTCAAAAAAGCAAACAGAATGTTAGGAATTATTAGGAAGGGAATGGTTAATAAAACAGAAAATGTCATAATGCCTCTGTATCGCTCCATGGTGAGACCACACCTTGAATACTGTGTACAATTCTGGTCACCGCATCTCAAAAAAGATATATTGTGATGGAGAAGATTCAGAGAAGGGCAACCAAAATGATAAAGGGAATGGATCAGCTCCCCTATGAGGAAAGGCTGAAGAGGTTAGGGCTGTTCAGCTTAGAGAAGAGATGGCTGAGGGGGAATATGATAGAGGTCTTTAAGATCATGAGAGGTCTTGAACGAGTAGATGTGAATCGCTTATTTACACTTTTGGATAATAGAAGGACTAGGGAGCATTCCATGAAGTTAGCAAGTAGCACATTTAAAACTAATCGGAGAAAGTTCTTTTTCACTCAATGCACAATAAAGCTCTGGAATTTGTTGCCAGAGGATGCGGTTAGTGCAGTTAGTGTAGCTGGATTCAAAAAAGGTTTGGATAAGTTCTTGGAGGAGAAGTCCATTAATGGCTATTAATCAAGTTTACTTAGAGAATAGCCACTGCTATTAATGGCATCAGTAGCATGGGATCTTCTTAGTGTTTGGGTAATTGCCAGGTTCTTGTGGCCTGGTTTGGCCTCTGTTGGAAACAGGATGCTGGGCTTGATGGACCCTTGGTCTGACCCAGCATGGCAATTTCTTATGTTCTTAAAGAAGAGAGAGCAAATATCTGCAGCACTGAAAAGTTTACACCACTATTTATTTTTTACCACTCCCATTATTGCTCAGTATAACAGCTAGTGACTGCAGTTTGCCAGGGTGCCCTGAAATTGATATCCTCCTTGGAGAGAAACCAGACTTCTTAGAGAACAGTCCCTCAGATTTTGTCTTCATACGTTACAGCATCCTTTCAGTTCATCTGTAGCTAATTAGAGGTCAGTATGCCCTGCTATTATTTGCCTACACTTAGGTACCTAAATTAGGCTCCTGGCACTGGAAAATCAGCACCTAGCTCCTGACTTCCTGCCCCCAATCTGATCCCACCCCTGTCCCCGCCCACCTTTTAGGGAATGAACAAAAATAGGCTCCTCAATTTAGGGACTCAGTGGCATTGGAGAGGGGAGAGGAATTTGCATTCAGGCAGATCAGTTACCTAATTCACTAAGTTACCACACCCGACTCTTCTGCACATCATCTTGTAAGCCTCCAGTCCAGGGGAGAACAGTTTTCAAAACCATTTAGCCAGTAATTTACCCTGCTGAATTGACCTGGCTGGCAGTCGGGGACATTTAGGTCAGGGAGAGGAAAACAGTGCAAACACGTTCCATTTTCCCAAATACACACCACTATGTTATCCCCAAATCAACTCCTACGAAAATAGCAGGTTGCCAAAATATATGGAGCTTTCAGCATGTGTACTTCACATTAGCTAGATTTAAAATAAAATAATACTACCTGAGCAGCATCTCCTTGAATATTAGCTACAATGTCCATGTGTTAAAAGTGTATTGTATCTATGCCAGCTGTTGAAGGCTGACCCCTGCAAATTTAGTACAAAGTACCATATTCATTCTAAACAGTGCATAATATAGTAATATAGTAGATATCAATAGATAAGGGTAACCCCCAACTGTCAGCCTGAAAACTCGCCACCTCCACCCAATTTCATCTAAGAATGTATCAAAGCCTTGTTCCCATTTAATGTCGGTTGACCTTGCCTCCTCTGCTTGGGAGCTTGCCAAATCTGTACCACTCTAACGTGCAAGTTGACTTTGTCTTCTCTTTCTTTTGGCCTCTAACATGCCACATGGTTGAACATATCTGTTTCCATAACCAGTTCCACTCCCAGACCTCCCCTTTCCCATTTCTTTTGCTTGCTGCTCATAACCCTGACTTCTCTATGTGTCTGTATGTCTCAAGCGTGCATAAATTCTCTTATTGTTTTGGTCACTACTACTCTGTGGGTAGGCTAGGCTATTCCAGTTGTCTGCGGCCTTCTCATTAATAAAATATTTCCTCTGAACCTTTCCGCCCTCCAGCTTCATATCATGACCCCTTGTTCTTTAATTAAAAAAAAATAAATAAAATGCTTTCTCCTACTTTACTCCAGTCTACTAAATATTAGAAATTTTCTTTTTCTCTTCTCTTCAAGTCAGTAATTTTGAGTTTCTACGGCTTTTATGTAGGGTTTGTGTTGTAAGTCCTGTCCATTTTAGCAGAACTTCTCTAACTGCTTCCATGTTGTCCCTATAATTTAAGGCCTTCAGAACTGAATGTAGTATTCAAGGTGGGAGACGTATACAAGGGTATCAACTTTAATGTTTCTTTTTGAATTGTACTAAAACTTTGTTAATTTTTCTGAAACATTGCTTGGAAGCTGTCATTGTTATTGGGATATAGGCAAACTTCATTAGCATTCAAAAATTAAAAAAAAACCAAACTCTCCCTATCCAGCTGTGCTATTAGCATAACTTTAACTTCTAAATTTCTGAATGCAAATGTTTCTGGCCTTTCAGAAAATCAGAGTGCACATACTCAGCAGTATGCGCTTAATGCAGGGAATGGTTCTTTCTTACATAAGAACATAAGAACATAAGAAAATGCCATACTGGGTCAGACCAAGGGTCCATCAAGCCCAGCATCCTGTTTCCAACAGTGGCCAATCCAGGCCATAAGAACCTGGCAAGTACCCAAAAACTAAATCTATTCCATGTTACCATGGCTATTCTCTAAGTGAACTTAATTGCAGGTAATGGACTTCTCCTCCAAGAACTTATCCAATCCTTTTTTAAACACAGCTATACTAACTGCACTAACCACATCCTCTGGCAACAAATTCCAGAGTTTAATTGTGCGTTGAGTAAAAATGAACTTTCTCCGATTAGTTTTAAATGTGCCCCATGCTAACTTCATGGAGTGCCCCCTAGTCTTTCTACTATCCGAAAGAGTAAATAATCGATTCACATCTACCCGTTCTAGACCTCTCATGATTTTAAACATCTCTATCATATCCCCCCTCAGTCATCTCTTCTCCAAGCTGAAAAGTCCTAACCTCTTTAGTCTTTCCTCATAGGGGAGCTGTTCCATTCCCCTTATAATCTTGGTAGCCCTTCTCTGTACGTTCTCCATCGCAATTATATATTTTTTGAGATGCGGCGACCAGAATTGTACACAGTATTCAAGGTGCGGTCTCACCATGGAGCGATACAGAGGCATTATGACATTTTCCGTTTTATTCACCATTCCCTTTCTAATAATTCCCAACATTCTTTTTGCTTTTTTGACTGCCGCAGCACACTGAACCGACGATTTCAATGTGTTATCCACTATGACACCTAGATCTCTTTCTTGGGTTGTAGCACCTAATATGGAACACAACATTGTGTAATTATAGCATGGGTTATTTTTCCCTATATGCATCACCTTGCACTTATGCACATTAAATTTCATCTGCCATTTGGATGCCCAATTTTCCAGTCTCACAAGGTCTTCCTGCGATTTATCACAATCTGCTTGTGATTTAACTACTCTGAACAGTTTTGTGTCATCTGCAAATTTGATTATTTCACTTGTCGTATTTCTTTCCAGATTATTTATAAATATATTGAAAAGTAAGGGTCCCAATACAGATCCCTGAGGCACTCCACTGTCCACTCCCTTCCACTGAGAAAATTGTCCATTTAATCCTACTCTCTGTTTCCTGTCTTTTAGCCAGTTTGCAATCCACGAAAGGACATCGCCACCTATCCCATGACTTTTTATTTTTCCTAGAAGCCTCTCATGAGAAACTTTGTCAAACGCCCTTCTGAAAATCCAAGTATACTATATCTACCGGTTCACCTTTATCCACATGTTTATTAACTCCTTCAAAAAAGTGAAGCAGATTTGTGAGGCAAGACTTGCCCTGGGTAAAGCCATGCTGACTTTGTTCCATTAAACCATGTCTTTCTATATGTTCTGTGATTTTGATGTTTAGAACACTTTTCCACTATTTTTCCTGGCACTGAAGTCAGGCTAACCGGTCTATAGTTTCCCGGATAGCCCCTGGAGCCCTTTTTTAAATATTGGGTTATATTTGCTATCCCTCCAGTCTTCAGGTACAATGGATGCTTTTAATGATAGGTTACAAATTTTTACTTATAGGTTTGAATTTTCATTTTTTAGTTCCTTCAGAACTCTGGGGTGTATACCATCCGGTCCAGGTGATTTACTACTCTTCAGTTTGTCAATCAGGCCTACCACATCTTCTAGGTTCACCGTGATTTGATTCAGTCCATCTGAATCATTACCCATGAAAACCTTCTCCATTACGGGTTACCTCCCCAAACATCCTCTTCAGTAAACACCGAAGCAAAGAAATCATTTAATCTTTCCGCGATGGCCTTATCTTCTCTAAGTGCCCCTTTAACCCCTCGATCATCTAACGGTCCAACTGACTCCCTCACAGGCTTTCTGCTTCAGATATATTTAAAATAGCTTTTACTGTGAGTTTTTGCATCTACAGCCAACTTCTTTTCATATTCTCTCTTAGCTGTCTTATCAATGTCATACATGCCAATATTTATGCTTTATCCTATTTTCTTCTGTTGGATCCTTCTCCAATTTTTGAATGAAGATCTTTTGGCTAAAATAGCTTCTTTCACCTCCCCTTTTAACCATGCCAGTAATCGTTTTGCCTTCTTTCCACCTTTCTTAATGTGTGGAATACATCTGGACTGTGCTTCTAGAATGGTATTTTTTAACAATGACCACGCCTCTTGGACATTTTTTACTTTTGTAGCTGCTCCTTTCAGTTTTTTTTCTAACAATTTTTCTCATTTTATCAAAGTTTCCCTTTTGAAAGTTTAGCACGAGAGCCTTGGATTTGCAAACTGTTCCTCTTCCAGTTATTAAATCAAATTTGATCATATTATGATCACTATTGCCAAGCGGCCCCACCACCATTACCTCTCTCACCAAGTCCTGTGCTCCACTGAGAATTAGATCTAAAATTGTTCCCTCTCTCGTCTGTTCCTGAACCAATTGCTCCATAAAGCTATCATTTATTCCATCTAGGAACGTTATCTCTCTAGCGTGTCCCGATGATATATTTACCCAGTCAATATTGGGGTAATTGAAGTTTCCCATTATTACTGCACTACCAATTTGGTTAGCTTCCCTAATTTCTCTTAGCATTTCACTGTCCGTCTCATCATCTTGACCAGGTGGACGGTAGTATACCCCTATCACTATAGTCTTCCCTGACACACAAGGGATTTCTACCCATAAAGATTCAATTTTGTATTTAGTCTCATGCAGGATGTTTATCCTGTTGGACTCTATGCTATCCCAGACATAAAGCGCCACACCTCCTCCCGAATGCTCCTCTCTGTCATTGCGATATAATTTGTACCCCTGTATAGCACTGTCCCATTGGTTATCCTCTTTCCACCATGTCTCTGAGATACCAATTAAGTCTATGTCATCATTCACTGCTATACATTCTAATTCTCCCATCTTACTTCTTAGACTTCTGGCATTAGCATACAAACATTTCAAAGTTTGTTTTTTGTTTGTATTTTCATTCTGCTTTTTAATTGATAGGGATAAGTTAGAATTTTTTAGCTCAGGTGAGGTTTTAGTTACTGGCACTTGGACTACTTTTCTAATTATTGGAACCTCACTGTCGGCATGCCCTAATTCTAATGCATCATTAATATCCTTTGAAGATACCTCTATCCGAACCATGCGCTGCTGAGCGACTGTCGGCTTTCCCCTTTGTTCTAGTTTAAAAGCTGCTCTATCTCCTTTTTAAAGGTTAGCGCCAGCAGTCTGGTTCCACCCTGGTTAAGGTGGAGCCCATCCCTTCGGAAGAGACTCCCCCCTTCCCCAAAAGGTTCCCTAGATCCTAACAAAATTGAATCCCTCTTCCTTGCACCATCGTCTCATCCACGCATTGAGACTACAGAGCTCTGCCTGCCTCTGGTGACCTGCGCAGCAAATAATGAAGAAAACTTGGCTACAGTTAAGAGTATACACAACCTACAGGACACAGACAAGCTTAAATGACTGACTTCCTGTGAATTCACAGCCCTGTAATTACTGCCTACAGATTCAGATCAGTTCTGCACCTCTGTAATTACCAGCACCTTTTTCTTAAGTGTCGGACCACTGAGTCATGTTGCACAGCATTCATGCTTGACAAATCACCTCAGCTTAGGTCTCATTGCTTGAACGGCCAAACCAGACATAACACGGTGTAAGGTATTTACAAAATATCTTTCTGTCTGGCCTAATGCTAGATATCCATTTTCTTGGGGACAAGAGACGAATGCTTACCAAGTTTTGACCTCACAAGAAGGCAAATTCTCTGGGCCTATGAACTAGCATGTTGAGCCAAAACATATGCACTCTCTACTGGCAGTCGGTTATGCAAAGCCATCAATACAGTAGGAGGTAGATTTTCAGAAAGCAGTCAGCAGACATAGAGATGGCTATTTTAGAGCTGGCTTACTTTAAGAAAATTTTCAAACACAAACTAATCATCTACAGGCTGATTCAGTAAAGTCCGCAG
Source organism: Rhinatrema bivittatum (assembly GCF_901001135.1). Lineage (NCBI taxonomy): Eukaryota > Metazoa > Chordata > Amphibia > Gymnophiona > Rhinatrematidae > Rhinatrema > Rhinatrema bivittatum. The sequence goes on along the minus strand of NC_042620.1, from coordinate 175,197,042 downwards.
GAGAGCGGACGAATGCCTGCTCTCCTGGCGCGCGCACCAGCCACTCACCGGTGCGCGCGATTCAGTATTCAAATTAGGTGGTGCAGTAGAAACAGTCAAAAAGAGGCGCTTTTAGCCCAGAGCGGCGGCTGTCAGCGGGTTTGACAGCAGACGCTCAAATTTGCCGGCGTCTGTTCTCGAGCCCACTGACAGCCACGGGCTCGGAAACTGGACACCGGCAAAATTGAGGGTCCAGTTTTCAGCCCGCCAGCCGCTGGCCCATTTTAAATTGTTTTGTTTTTTGTTTTTTTTACTTTTTTTACCCTTCAGGACCTCCAACTTAATATCGCCATGATATTAAGTCGGAGGGTGCACAGAAAAGCAGTTTTTACTGCTTTTCTGTGCACCCTCCGACTTCTAACTAGCAGGCCAATACAGTACAGTGCGCTCCGTCGGAGCGCACTGTACTGTATTGGCCTGCTAGTTAGAAGGTTTTCTATAGTAAGCTTTCTATTTTAACAAAGCTTCTAAGTTAGCTTCTTGTCTTTAATTAGCCTCCCATTTCTAGTTAGACTGCTAAGTTAGCCTCCAATTGATAGCTACATTTACTAAGGGGGTTATTTTCCAACTCACGATATGGCGTTTTCGCATGCAAAAAGCACTATATCGCATGGTGTGATGCTAATTTTTAAAAGGGGAGGATTTTTGTAAAAGTGGGCTGGCTTCGCAAAGCTAACTGCACCTTTTTCATTGGCATTAAGCTGTGTGATATGCCCATAATGCAAATTGCAATTTTTGGGCTGGGGAGGGATCTGAGATGTGAGAGAAAGAGAGAGAGAGAGAGAGAGAGAGAGCCTCTGGGCTGAGACCATAGTAAGCAGCTATTATGCTGCTATAGGAGGCCCACATAGTAACTCGAGGTGAGATTTAGGTAGTAGTGTAGGAGTTAGGGGCCACTTTGACATGCAGAGTGAGACGTACGAACAGAACAGTACACTCTTGTGAAGATTTGATGTCCTTCGGAGTGAGGAAACTCACTCAAAGATGAGATTTGTACAATATTCTCTCAACCTAGCTTGATGGACTCTCTACTGTTCTGTTCGCATTTCTCACTCTGCATGTCAAAATGGCCCCTAACCCCTACACTACTACCTAAACCTCACCTCGAGTTACTAGATGGGCCTCCTATAGAAATATAAATAGCTAACTACTACAAGGGCCTTATAGATAGTTTCTCTCTCTCTCTCTCTCCCCCCCCCCCCCCCCAGTGGTTGCAGGTAGGAAATGCAATAATTGTGGTATTACTGCAAAAAAGTTAACACACTTTGTGATAATACCTATACAAAGCACTAAGGGCCTCATTTTCCAAAGCTATCGCAGGCTTGGGCTGTTAGCCCAAGCCTGCGATAGCTAGCGAAAGTAGCACAGGCCTGCGCTACTGAAATCGGGGCGGAGTCAGCCCCGGAAGAGGAGGAGTCGGGGGCATCACCGGGGCCGACTCCGCGAGGACGGCGCGCACAGCGGAAAGGTAAGGCCCTTTTCACTGGCTATTTTGCGCCCAATAACTACACCTTCTATGGTGTAGTTATTGGGCGTGATGCCGGCAGCGATCGCATCGTGGTTCGATCGCTGCTGGACCGCCCCCCCGCTTCAGCCCCCGCCAGCACGATTTTCTAAAGTATCGCAGGCTTGCGATACTTTAGAAAATGAGGCCCTAAGATAGCACATGTTGCAATATATAGGCTATTACCATAAAACACACCCCTCTTCCTATCACATGCAATAGTTTGATGAATCTAGCCTTAAGTTAGCAATAACTATAGTTGATACCTATCATTAGGTTGGATCTTATCTTTAGGGCTAGATTTTCAAAGGGACTGATGTAGCTGCCTAATTCTGTAGTTAGGTGGCTAGCTTGCTTTTAAAAGGCCACTAATACACCCCCCTAGCTCAGTAAAATGTCTAAAGAACCAGAAGTATTTAAATAAATAATTTGCTGGACAACTATATGCTTAGTAGGTGGGAGATTTAGAGGTGTGTGGGCATCTGACTCAGCACCTGAATATACATAAAGATAAGTTTGTTTGCTTTAAGTTATTTTGAATAATATTTTTTATGTGTAATACAGAACACAAAGTTTTCTCACTGTAAATATATTGACAAACTGGACTTTTGACAAGGCTAAGTACCTTTGGCACCCAAGAAGTATAGGGGACAATTTTCAAGACTCTGGGCAGGTGAAAAGTGTGCCAATTTTGCACCAATTTTCAAAGAAAAGATATGTGTGTACTTTCTCTTTGAAAATTACACAAGGAACACATACCTGCAGAAATTTGCACCTATGGATGCTTTTTTTTTTTTTTTTTTTTTACCAAAACAGTGCACATGTTTTTGAAAATTTGAAAGTACAAACAATGTTGCCTCCCCCAACCTAACTGCACCCTGGGAATACCTCCATAAAAATTTAGGTATAAGTATGCATGTCTTTTATTTGCAGACAGGGTAAATAGCCATTTATAGATAAATGTCTTGAAAATTGCCCTCAGAATGACCACTGAAGTAATTCAAAATATATATACTTATGTTGTACAATAAAACTACTGTATTGCATCTCTTATACTTACACATCTAAGGGCATGCTGCAATCTATGGTTAGCGAAAAGGAATGCCCAGACACAGCCATGATGAGTGTGTGCCATCGGTTATCTGCTAAAGCGATGCCTCGAAAAGTCACGCGGGCCTGCCAGCCATTAAATATGTCTTTGCTCCAGAACAGGAAGTGAAGTTTATTCATAGAATACCTGAGTCCCACTAGCACGTTGTCATTCTTATCTTCAATCACGGTAAAGATGTATTCATTTTTCTGAAACAGTGCAACAAATGTCCTCCTTTTTTTAGTTAGTAGCACTCTACCCTGGACAGTAGACACTGACAAAACTGGGAAAAAACAGAGAGTATGGAATGGAGTGGAGCACTCTACATTTCAAATGTCATTAGCTGGTCTGAGTACTGAAGCCTTCTTAGACCTGAAACACTCTGGAAATGAGTCTCAATACTGAGACAGCAACTGATACAGCAGAAGAACCAAAGAGGGAGGCAACATACACTTGTCAAGCTGAAGAGGTTTATAAACACGGCCATAACTAATTGGTCAAGAGAAATATTACATAGTAGCAGGTCTGGACCCCAACAGCTGATTAAAATTAAGGCTTCAATTTTGATCTCCTGGGGAATCATGTCACCAGAACTCTGTGATAGATTTTAAGACATTTTAAAGATAGTTTTTTGGTATTAATTCTTTATTTAACTGGTATGCTTTGGAGTCCTGCACACATGAACCTTAAATATAGACAATGCATAATGACTCCCTGATGATAACCAGATTGAAAATAGTACATGGAATGGTCTCACAGGTGAAGATTGAAACAACTTACAATATAAACAAAACATAAACAAGGTTCTAGTCCTTACAGTATGGCAAATAAGATCTCAAAGAGTGCACAAGGTGAAACTCAGTCCCTGGGCCTCGATAATCACAGAAGATGGACTTGGTGTACAGATATTTTAGAGTTTCAACAGTCCTATGTTAGTTTTCGCGTGTCATATCTTTCTTCAATGTAACGCATTCATGCAAGATAACAGTTTGCCAGAGTTATAAGAGAAGGAATTATGTTACCAGGGACCTGATGAAAGAGCAGAATTCCTTGCTCAGCCAACTGTGCACTACTGAACACAAGCAGCTAAACAGTGGCACTTCATATAAATAGTGAAATTGTTTACAGTACCTTGGGTGGAATGCTGGTAACTTTCAAAGTAATGACGATGGAAAATTCTTCTGGAAAGAGGCCGCAATTAATGAAAAGCTGTGACGATGGGAAACTGAGTGGGTGGACAGATGCGGAGAAAAGGAATCCACGAGCCCCCTGAACCTGGATCATTCGTATCCCACACTGTGCTCCACTAGAAGGAACTCCCTCGGACAAAATATCCAAGGGGCGCAGATCTGTGGCAAAGAGAGTAAACATGGTTGTCATACGTGGTGCTGGATCATACTGGATGATCACCATAGGAATCTCTGGGAGTTCACTTTAAAGAAACAGGCGAAGCAGAAGTAGAGAAAAATAAATGGCATATCATTTCAGGGCGAATGGTACACAGCACACATTTTCATTGCTTCTCAAATAATAAGTAAATAAATAAATGTCTTTGGTTCTGCACATGGATACTTTGGCATTAATGTGTAAAACTGGGTACTTTGGAGCATGTAGCTACACTCTGGGGTAGATTTTCAAAATCGGCGCGTTCGTGTACTTTTGTTGGCGCTCCAGGCGCCAACAAAAGTACACGGGATTTTAGTAGATATGCGCGTAGCCGCTAAAATCCTGGATCGGCGCGCGCAAGGCTGCCTATTCCGTGTAGCCGGCGCATGCCGAGCCGCGCAGCCTGCCGCCGTTCCCTCCAAGGCCGCTCCGAAATCGGAGCGGCCTCGGAGGGAATTCGCTAACGCCCTCCCCTCACCTTCCCCTCCCTTCCTCTACCTAACCCACCCCCCAGCCCTGTCTAAACCCCCCCCCTACCTTTGTTGGGGGATTTACGCCTCCCAGAGGGAGAAGTAAATCCCCGCGCGCCAGCAGGCAGCTGGCGTGCCTAGACGCAACCCGGGGGCGGTTCCGGAGGGCGCGGCCACGCCCCCGGACCGCCCCGGGCCAAAATCACGCCCCCGGGCCCGCCCCGAAAACGGCGCGCCACTCGTCCCCGCCACCGACACGCCCCCCTCGGAAAACCCCGGGACTTACGCGAGTCCCGGGGCTCTGCGCGCGCCAGTAGGCCTATTGAACATAGGCGCACCGGCGAGCAGGGCTCTTAAAATCCGCCCCTCTATGAATAAGAAAGAAACTAAAGTGCCCCTACCAGAACAGCAACTGCAGCAAAATCAACAAATATGGCTACCAAAACTTGGAAAATGTAAAAACGTTTTATTGGACTGAGCTTCTGTCAGTCAATGGAATTAAGAAGTAGCACTGTAACACATTCTGATTCGTGTTTCACAAAAAAAAAAAAAAAAAAAATGCTTCTTCTTGTGAAACTTGTATCAGGCTTGTCGTGGTGCCACGGCCTGACTGTACTATCAAAAAGGAGCTTTTGGTACCCTCATTTGTTGCTTTTACTTTGGAGCTTTTTATATCTTTTACTGGACCAAAATTCATTCACTTTTCAATATTGATAATATTTTTCATTAGCTTTCAGAATCCCACACAGTCTTGTTCAGACGCCTCTGCAACAGTGACGGAGAAAGCAGATTCTATATCCAGAGAGAAAAATGTGTGGCCCCCCTCTTGGACCAGACTATGAATTACCCCTTTGCTTACGATGGGGAGTATCACATGAGAAATTATATTTACTAATATGATTTATCTTCATGTTCATAGCTTGAGTGGGAGATTAGACAGGGTCCCCGAAACCACAATTCTATGCCCTTCTAAAACAACCTCTCACTAGTGAATTCCACAGAACAGATAAAATCATTACACCAGAATAAAAACAAGAATTAGCCTGTTTACTCATGTTGTGTAAATCCAACCAGAACATTAAATAGGAAGAGTACAGTAGTGAAGTGTGGCCTTCCTATGAGTTGACCACTAGATGTTACCTAGTCCCTACAGATGATAACCAGCTAGAGAAAATACCATTTGGTAGCTCCTCCCCTAGAGGCAGCTGAATGGGTGGACCCTGTTTATAACTAGGGACTAGGGTTAGATCAGGCGTAGCATTTGAGTAGGAGTTTGGAAGAGAGAGGAGCTCTCTTTTGGATGGGGCTTTTTTTTTGTGAGGCCTTCATTAGGGGAATATTCCTTCCTGTGCACTCCTCGCCAGGTTGGATCTGCCTCCAGTTTGAGAAAGAGACTGTATTAGGATCTTTGACTACTTTAAGGATTGTTTTGCTAGATTGCAGCCTGGTGCTCTTGGTGAAGGTTACCCCCTGGATCCAGAGGCCAGGTCACTGAAGATCTTCCAGAACAGAAACGAGCTGCAGTGACAGTGTTATCCCAGAAAGGTTTGGACATTTTGGTAAAATATTCTCTTTTTGTCACCCCCTCCTCTCATTCGGAGATGGGGCAGGAAGCCTAATCTTTTCATATCAAGACCTTTCCTTCTGAGCGGTTCAATAAAACAAGAGAGGAGACAGACGTTCTGCAGAGAATACCCTCCACAGGAGCTTCCCCCTGGGACACAGGAGCAGGCTGGGTATCATTTTGAAGATGGCTGGAGTTCAGATAGGATGGTAAAAACTTTTTAAGGGGATTTCCCTCACAGGATATGATCCCTGTAGAGTGGGGATCACTAAGTTCTCATTCCAAGAGAATTGGGAAACCCCAGGAATCTGGGTCACAGTACTTATTCAGAGAGGAAAAGGACACTCATCTGTAAAGCCAACTATTTCACCCTGAACTTGATTGTTTTCTAGGGATGTGAATCGTTTTAGGACGATTAAAATTATCGTCCGATAATTTTAATATCGTCTTAAACCGTTATGGAACACAATACAATAGAGATTCTAACGATTTATCGTTATAAATCGTTAGAATCGTGAGCCGGCACACTAAAACCCCCTAAAACCCCCCCCCGACCCTTTAAATTAAATCCCCCCCCCCCCCCAACCCCCCCCCCCCAAATGACTTAAATAACCTGCGGGTCCAGCGGCGGTCCGGAACGGCAGCGGTCCGGAACGGGCTCCTGCTACTGAATCTTGTTGTCTTCAGCCGGCGCCATTTTCCAAAATGGCGCCGAAAAATGGCGGCGGCCATAGATGAACACGATTGGACGGCAGGAGGTCCTTCCGGACCCCCGCTGGACTTTTGGCAAGTCTTGTGGGGGTCAGGAGGCCCCCCCCAAGCTGGCCAAAAGTTCCTGGAGGTCCAGCGGGGTCAGGGAGCGATTTCCCGCCGCAAATCGTTTTCGTACGGAAAATGGCGCCGGCAGGAGATCGACTGCAGGAGGTCGTTCAGCGAGGGTTCCGGCGCCTCGCTGAACGACCTCCTGCAGTTGATCTCCTGCCGGCGCCATTTTCCGTACGAAAACGATTCGCGGCAGGAAATCGCTCCCTGACCCCCGCTGGACCTCCAGGAACTTTTGGCCAGCTTGGGGGGGGCCTCCTGACCCCCACAAGACTTGCCAAAAGTCCAGCGGGGGTCCGGAAGGACCTCCTGCCGTCCAATCATGTTCGTCTATGGCCGCCGCCATTTTTCGGCGCCATTTTGTTATCTCAGTGTTAATCTCTCTTTTGCCTTCTCTTCATTCCAAGTTGCATTTTATCCCTGTTTTATTGTAACTGCTACCTTATTCTTCTATCACTTGTTAATGTTTTTAAGTTATTAAGTATTTATTCTGTTGTCACACCTTGTTATTTGTAAACCGGCATGATGCGACTCCCATCGCGAATGCCGGTATATAAGAAATTTAAATAAAATAAATAAATTTTGGAAAATGGCGCCGGCTGAAGACAACAAGATTCAGTAGCAGGAGCCCGTTCCGGACCGCTGCCGTTCCGGACCGCCACTGGACCCGCAGGTTATTTAAGTCATTTGGGGGGGGGTTCGGGAGGGTGGGGGATTTAATTTAAAGGGTCGGGGGTGGGTTTTAGGGGGTTTAATGTGCCGGTTTTGCGATTTTACGTTTTTTTCGATTTTTTCACGATTTTTCACGATATTTTACCCCCCCAAACGGCAACAATACGATTCCCTCCCCCCTCCACAGCCGAAATCGATCGTTAAGACGATCGAGGACACGATTCACATCTCTATTGTTTTCTAAGGAAATCAGTAAATGTCATTTTTTTGAACACCCAGACCTGTGTCCTACATTTCTTTTGTCCCATCCAGCATCAGCACCACACTACACAGCTACACAGAGGAAAGGGAGACATCTCACTGCCTAGGCCACAAGCACCAGCTTTCTCCATAGAAAGGACTCAACCCTGGGGTGATAAAATTGGAGGGGATCCAGGGGTGGATTGCAGGAAAATATCAACCCAGGGGATTTTTTTTTTTCAAAACAAGCCCATGGAATAGCTGACTCTTTTGTGTTCCCTGTTTCAACAGTTCCCAAAAGCATGCCAAACTGACCCTTCAGAGGTATATCATGTGATCTGGCAGAACTCAGCCAAAAAAACCTCCAACATAAATTTCACATTTTTCTAAATAACTAGCTAAGTAGTGGAGCATACCCCAGACCAGGAGCGAGCAAACACAGCTGCAGGCCCCCTTCCTTCCAAGAAATCAGTTGCTGCCCTTCCTCCTTCCAGTTTGGTTACATCTCTCACAGTATATACTAGGGATGTGAATCATTTTTTGACGATTTAAAATATCATCCGATATATTTTAAATCGTCAAAAATCATTAGAGGCGATATATAATAGGAATTCCCCCAATTTATCGTCAAAAATCGTAAATCGGGGGAAGGGGGAGGGGAAGGGGGTGGGCGGGAAAACCGGCACACTAAAACAACCCTAAAACCCACCCCGACCCTTTAAAAATAAATCCCCCACCCTCCCGAACCCCCCCAAAATGTCTTAAATTACCTGGGGTCCAGTGGGGGGGGGTCCCGGTGTGATGTTCCACTCTCGGGCCACGGGTGCATTTGCTAGAAATGGCGCCGGCGCTATTTTGGTTCCTGTCCCCCGATGTTGCGAGCATAGGAGATCGCTCCCGGACCCCCGCTGGACCCCCAGGGACTTTTGGCCAGCTTGGGGGGCCTCCAGACCCCCACAAGACTTGCCAAAAGTCCAGCGGGGGTCTGGGAACGACCTCCTGCACTCGAATTGTGTTGCTGTAATGCAAAATGGCGCCGGCCAAACGGCCAATCGGCCGGCACCATTTTGCAGTACGGCAATATGGCCATACGGGCGGTGCCATTTTGCAATGAGTATTGCAAAATGGCGCAGGCCGTATGGCCATATTGCATTACGGCAACACGATTTGAGTGCAGGAGGTCATTCCCGGACCCCGCTGGACTTTTGGCAAGTCTTGTGGGGGTCAGGAGGCCCCCCAAGCTGGCCAAAAGTCACTGGGGGTCCACGGGGGTCCGGGAGCGATCTCCTACGCTCATGACGTCGGGGGACAGGAACCAAAATGGCGCCGGCGCTACCTTTGCCCTGTCATATGACAGGGCAAAGGTAGCGCCGGCGCCATTTCTATCAAATGCACCCGTGGCCCGAGAGTGGAACATCACACGGGACCCCCCCACTGGACCCCAGGTAATTTAAGACATTTTGGGGGGGTTCGGGAGGGTGGGGGATTTATTTTAAAGGGTCGGGGTGGGTTTTAGGGTTTAGTGTGCCCGAGAGTGGAAGATCACACCAGGACCCCCCCACTGGAACCCAGGTAATTTAAGACATTTTGGGGGGTTCTGGAGGGTGGGGGATTTATTTTAAAGGGTCGGGGTGGGTTTTAGGGATGTTTTAGTGTGCCGGTTTTTCCTGCCCTCCCCCGATTTACGATTTACACGATATTTTAAAAACAAAACTGCGACGATCCGATTCCCTCCCCCCCCAGCCGAAATCGATAGTTAAGACGATCGATCACACGATTCACATCTCTAGTATAATCACAGTGTATATATCCTGGATTCCTGGTCTAGTATTAAAATCTTTTGCCAACCAAGCAGCTCTTGAACCAGTTGCCAAGTAATGAGACAACCACACTGCCAGCCACTGACAGTTACACTCACACATACTCTTTCAGATATCCACTTGTGTCTGAAAGCGTGTGTGTGGGAGGGGGCCTTTTTCTCTGACATAGAAAGACACCCATCCACACACAAAAACTCTCTCAGTGAAACAGGAAAAACAAATCTACACATTAGGAGTGTGTGGGTGTCTTTGTGTCAGAAAGGCACCCCCCCACACACATTCTCTCAGATACACGCATTCCGTCATTGTGTGTGTCTGCTGCTTGTGCTCACACAGTGAGTGCCCCCATTCCAGTGCTGCCTACTACATCATTAGGTATTTTGCTTGTTGCCAGCTCTTCTTCAGTCTGTAGCAGACCTGTTCCTTTCTAATTCCCATCCCTTCTTGGCAACCCCACTCTCCAGGAGACTCACTGGTTCCACAGCCAGCTGCCAGGAGCCTCTCCAAAACTACACAGGCACTTCCGCTTGGCTCACCCCATCCCTTTCTGGGACTGTTGCTTGACTCCACTTCACCACATTCCCACTGACTGTGTGGTACAGAGGCTGCTTTTATGGCTCCCTAGACACTGCACTTCTCACCTACTCTTGGGGAGAGGAGAACAGAAGTGATTCATGTTGTTCCTCCAGGGGTTAAAAAAAAGAGAAAAAACTAAGTCCTGTGCCAACACTGGGAATAGCCACAGAGCCAAAGCAGCACAGCTCCAGAACCTGCTTTCCCACAAGGAGCCAGTGCAGCCATGGCTGATACCAGATTATTAAGTGCCATAGGTGAACCTTACAGCCTTGTACCTCCCAGCCCCTCCCTCCCCACACACAATTTAATATTATGCATTTATAACAACAGATTTTACATCAAAAGAACATTCAAAGTACAGTCTTATGAGGTAAACATATCATTTATAACATATACATTATTTTTACATGCACTGCTATAGTGCCAACCAGAAAGCTCTGCAAAAAAAAACAAACAAAAAAACTTGCATTAGGCCTATTGTAACATGTTGGGTGTGAGCTTGGCTCTCACACATTCTTGGGTAAACTGAATTACAATTACAATATAGTAAACCTACTATACCAAAACAGCACTAAATGCCAGAATTCAAACAGTGATAAACTTACATATGTAAAGGCAACACTGCAAATATTACACCAGACCCTAAAACACTAATGCACCTCCTATTTGGGAAAGAGAACAAGCTAGGTTATTATAAATCCCTATATAGAAATGCCATTCTAAGCAGAATATCTCACTTTGATCACATGTGCAAAACACAGATAGACCCTCACTAAATATAGAATAAAGAGACAAGAAAATATAAACAGAAATGTGCAGACAAAAACTGAGCTGGAAACCTCAACAAGTAAGACTCTATATGCAGTGCAACAATGGAAAAATAAAAACATCACCACTTCTTATAAAACATCAAACAATGAAATCAAGAAATAAAAATTATCAGTAAAAGTGAAACCATAATAATAAAAAGAATAAATATTTCAAAACAGATGATGAATAGAACATCCTATAATTAAAAACAAACCTTTTTTTAAATTTTGCCAAACACCAATAAAATGTTTTAAAACAGCGAACACGTCAACTAACTCCCAATAATTAGAACCAATAACAATTCAACTCCCCTACTTTATATACTTGGGAACTTAATTTCCAGTCATTTTGAGATTGTTGTGGATTATTGGAGATACGGGGTGCACAAACTTTCTTCATCCTCACATACAGTCTTTGACATTCGCATGCTCCCTCAGAGTCTCTGACATGTATGCTCTGGTATACACATGCTTCCTCAGGGTCTCAGACACACACATGCTCCTTTGCGCACGCTGACACATACCCATTTCAAATACATACACACACTCCCTCACACATGCTGACATATGCACGCTTCCATCGCGCATACTGATACACATGCACATTCCCTCACATATGCTGCTGACACGCACACACACACACATGCTCCCTCACACACACTGATGCTGATACACATGCTCCCATGCACACATGGTCCTCTCACTCACAAAAGCACATGCGCAAACACACGCACACATTCACTCACTGACATACACTCATTCACTCTCCACCCATGCAACCTCTAAATAAATAACAAAACATTTTAACTTACGTTGGAGCTCAGGGGGAATCTAGGCAGGGATACCTGCTGATGGGCCTGGAATGGGAAGAGGTGGACAGGAAGGCCCCAATGCAAGGAGGTAGTTGAGGAAAGGTTATAATGTTTTGCCACAGCCCCAGTGTAAGGGGTGCCCAGCCACGGCAGCAGCAGAGATCATGGAGAGGCCTCCCGCAGATGGTGTGAAGGGAGGCGGCGGGATGATTTCCCACCACTGTGGTGATGACGGAATCAATTGCATAATACATCAGCGATGTCATGGGTTTAGAAAAACGGCAGGCCCATGTAACCATGGGTGTGGTGAAAAAAAATTTAAAAAAGAGGTGCAAACCCATGGAGACGTGGCTCTAGCTGTACAAAAAAAAACAAAATTAAGGAACTGAGCGGAGAGCCTCAGGGGAGGCTCCCGTTCTACCAAATGAACTACTACAGGGCCTGATATTGATCGCAGCAGCTCTGCAGGCATGGGGCCACTGTGATCAACACCAGTCACGTGAATGACCTGACCGGCCCACCAGAGCATGCCTGAAGCCCCAGAAGGACAATCCATCCCTGAGGGGATCAGTGGCAGAGGAAATCAGCTCCAGAGACATATATAAATTCCTTGTGTGCCCTGGAAAAATATATCAACTTTAAAACACAGAGTTACAAAAGTATAATATAAACCTGCAGCTTTCTTATTTTAAATCAAGCAATGCAAAAATAACACTGGGTATGGCCTGTTAGCCTGGGCAATCAACATACTCATATGGACAGTAAAGTAAAGTAAGGAACACTAATAAAGAAAAGCTGGGGGGAAAAGCAGAAAAGTACACAGCTTTCAAAAATTGTCTTTACTCCTGAGTACTCAAAAAAGTCAGGGGGAGAAACAGATCCACCCAAATGTGACCAGTTTGTAAAGGGTGCACCCTGTCCTAAACACAAAATTATGTGGAAAAAATAAACAATCAAGAAAATGAAGAAGTCCCTTTTGATGGTGAAGCTGGCTAGATGACAAACCAAATAGATAAGCACTGTAGTGTGTAAAAGTTCTCTCTCCTAGGCAACTTTCCCAAATGGTTTACTTTGTACTAAACAGAAAGCAGGCCTGGTTTCAGTTTCTTACAGAAAGACCATGGTCCATAAGCTTCCCTTTCCCAGTGCTATCTCATGTGCCTGTACCTGCCAGCTAGGGTTTATGCTTAACTTTGACTGAAAAGCTGAGGCTGTTAAGATAAGATACTGAATTTGTGACAAAAGGCAAGGAAATAAACCTTCTCTCTCATCTGCTAAGATGCTCTCTGTGCAAAGTATAGATTACTTATCTCATTTTCTTAGGAGGGTGATCCATCCATGTGCTCCTGGGCCTGGATATCTCTGGAAAGGCAGTCTTCTCAGTCTCTCAGCTTCTGGCTCCTCTGATCCTTGTTGGGATTTTACATGTAGCTCAGCTATGAAGCAAGAACGGCTGTCTTTCTCTCTATTTCCCCAGAGCACAGACTTCTGTCTCTCCCTCTTGATAATTAGCTCTTAAGGAAAAGAACTGATTTCAGAGCTGCCAGATACACTCCTCTCTTCCTAGATCCTGGCTGTCCTCACCCTGCACACACAGACAGAGCCAGCCAAATTACCTTTACTACTTTGAATGGACTTCCAGCATTCCTTGGCTTCCTCCTTTGCTGGCTATGTAGTGCTGTTCTTTGGGCAGACTAAACAATACAGACCTTTATCCAGTTTTTTAACACTGTGAGTGCTAGATGCTGGTTCTTGTAGAACATTTGAATTTCATAGGAGAGCATGCAGAGGTTTTTGACATATTTTTATATTCCTTTAACTTGGCTGCAGTGGATTGCAGTCTCTGCAGGGTAGAAAGCCCCTTTTTGACAGGTCCAAAATACATCAATCAGACCCAGATGCTGCTTGGTCCACATTGTCAGGCTCCAACACATGATAAGCCTGTAAGGGCAGGAACCTGGAATATAGTAGCTTGCTACAAATGTAATCCTAACCAGGCCCACTCAATTCCATGGCTAAGTCCTAGACACATTCTTTAAACCCAAAATGCAGGTCCTCTACAAGGGATAAGGATAAATCTCCAAGCTCCTGATTGTTATGTATATTATCTTCTGCAGTGTGCCAATAAAAAAGCTGGACACTGAGATGGTATTCCTAGATAAAACTTCACTGAAGAAAATGTCCAATATGAATGTAGGGCCCCCACTGGGATCTTTACTAAGTACTATGGCCTAGCAGTTAGATCAGTGTAGAGTAAAGGAATTTTTCATCTTTGCTACAGCACCACCACTAGAAATAGCTGTACACAGAAAAGGGAGTCACCTGACCAACTGGGCCACAAGCACCAGCTTTCCCCCACAGAAAGTCCTTTGCCTATCGGTGCTGTAATTTTAAATCCAGCCTTGCATTACACTACAACTACATCTGCTATCCAGGCCACCCTCCGTTTTTTATATATTTTTTTTTATTTTTTGATCTAGGCTAATTTTATATTGGCTCCATAGAAAATATCACATTCTATAAAGAAAACAATTCTCTAGGGAAATGCATATCATGTGTTTATATCATTTGCTTACTTATTATCCAAATATCTTGTTGCACATGAGCTTTGCAAACTATGCAACTACCTTCTTCAGATGTGACCAGGCTAAAGCTGAAGAAGAAACCTAACGTGCATGGTCTTGAAAACAAATATATCATCTTCACTGGATAATTTTCATGTTGGGCCAATAAAAGTTATTGCATCCTGTTAGAAGTCCAGTTTTCTTTAGCATCAATACAACTATTAGGACTCTACAAGCTATAGTGCGTACGCAATAAAACCTGAATTCAACAAAATTTTACTGTGCAAGTTGATAAAAATCTGACATGCAGATAAAACAGAAAAATTATGTTATGCTCGCTAGCTATGCCAACTGAACCTTTCACTTTCTGTCAGGTATCATGGGGGAATTTCTTGCCCCCTGAACCTCCTCTCCCATGAACAGCCCTGCCCCTGGAGTCATTCAGATGAGAAGTACTCAGAGTAATAGCAGAAGGGGAAGTAAAGAAAGACAGAAAGCTTGATTTATTATAAAAGGCCATATAGTACCATTTACTAGGGATGTGCATTTGGCTGATCTGGGTGCAAAAATTCATCGAATGAGTTGATTTTTTGATTCAGTTTGTTACAAGCAAACAAACATTGAGTCACCTGAAAATGTCCAAAAACTTTTGGATCATTCATTTAGACAAATAATGTGCTCTGTTTGCCAAAATGAATAATCCAAAAACCAAAACAAAAAACCCCACCCCTCCAAAACAAAATTTGGCTGGAAATGGGCTGAAACAAAAAGGTCTGAAGTGAATGAAATGTTGTTTCCCTGCACTCCCCTATTGTATAATACCAGTCAGAAAATCAATGCTAAGGGGGGGGGGGGGGAAGTATTTAAAACCAAAACATCTTCTCTATCACCTTTAAGGCTCGCAGAAATGAGGTATGAGAGCAGGACTTGGGGTCTGGACTATCTCTCCCTCCCTCATGTCAGGCCAAATGCTTTCAGGCTACAAAAAGGAGCCTTTTCCCATGACCTCCATTTGATCCTGGTCCCTGTCTCTAATTTCTTTACCTTGCTGCGACATTTCACCAGAAGCCTCCTTGGCTTTGCTGCTCTTCTCTGGGGACAGAACTGCACTCAGTGTGCACTGAATCACAGTAAGAAATGTTGTACTTCCCACGTTGCACTTAGATGCATTGTTAACCTCTTTCTTTCTTCCTTCGGTGTTTGCTTTTCAGACAATACATTCCCTAGGACCCTTTTATTCTCCTTGTAAAAAGGAACATCAATAGCTCGTCTGTTGAATTGTGGTGTCTTTGAAAAGAAGGCCCTGCTGCTTCTCTGAGCCTAAGAGGTACCTGTGAAGGAGGAGGAGCTGAGCTCTCTTTTATCTCTTGGATCTCCTCCTCAGCCCTTATAAAATGGCAGCAGAATGTGCACCTCTTACACACAAGCATTCTCCTTCTGACACAAAAGAAAGGTTCATACCAGTATACTAGAGAGGTCACAATATCAAGCAGACAAGAGGATTTTTTCCCCCCCTCTTGAACTGTGCCTGAAATATTATTTATTTATTATTTGGATTCTTTACCTGCCCTGTTGAATTGGAAATTTACTCAAATATTAGACTGGTAGCATACAATTAGAGGTCAGCAACGGTTTACAATTATAATCTGAATAAGGTACAGGTAAAGGCTAAACTTGAAATAAATCAATAGTAATGACTACATTTAAAAAGAATGTAGCAATAACAACAAACTCAGAATAAAATAAATAAAAATCTAGGGAAAATTATAGCAGTACTTTCAAGGCACTCGTAGTGGTATCAGGCAGTATTAGCAAAAATAAACCACATGCTAAAGTGAATAGGTTGCATGGAAATTTCTAAAAAAGGCATAAAACCCATTCATGCTCCCCTACCCCAGTTTTCAGTCTCTCTTGAGCTATTATCTATTGCCCCTTACTATTTTAGCTATTGTTCTATTGTCCCTTACTACTTGAAATAGAAAAATAATCTAGCTTAGAGCCCCTAAACATAGGCAAGTCAATTTTCAAAGACATTTATTTGGATAACTAGCAATCTACAGGCATAAATTGGCTGTCTGAACATTCCCCTCTCTCAATATGGCTGAAAGTATGCACTTTTTTCATTGTGTGTGCATTTGTAGCCATATTTGGGGGAGCATCCGTGGATTACACACTTTGGGAGGGATCAGAAAATGACATGCATAAAGATTGTATTTTCAAGTCTGCATGTCTTATTTTCCAAAGAAAATCTACCTACAAAAAGCTGGTGCTAATGTCAGCGATAGCTTGAGAAGTTTCAAAGAGAAAGGAAATGCAGACTTTCTCTTTGAAAAGTGATACAAAGTCCATAAATACTTTTATCTATGGACCCTGTCCCAATGCAGACAGTTTGAATTTCTCCCCGCCCCCACCAATATGAAGACGGGTTCCGCTGGTGGGAGGAGTCAAGTACACCCAGTGGGTTCTTTTGCAGAGCTGGTGAAAGAGTATTTGGTGCCCGAGGCAAGGCTTTGGTCATGCACCCCTCACCCAGCTTTTACCTATTGGCGAGAGCTCCAGCACGGCGCTCCCTTCTTTGGCAGTACTCGCTTTCCCCCTCTGGGCCTTGTGCTGGTGGGATTTTGCCGCCCCCAAATGTTGGCGCTCTAGGCAACCACCTAGTTTGCCTAATGGAAGCACCGGCCCTGTTCTTTTGATTTTTTGGAAGGAACAGTGACTTCTGGGATAGCTATTGCTGCAGTCAGACAGAGACTGTGCTCTGCTGCTGCTGCTGTAATGATATGGGAGGGTGCAGACAGGTACAGGGAGACTCCAGCTGTGCTAATGCATGAGAAACTGCAAGTAGCACAAATTGGTAGTAGATCTAGAGTACTGCTGGGACCAAAGAGCTGGCAGAGGAAAACTATTTCTGCGCTTTCAACAAAGCTAAGAGGACTACGGAAGTTGTTTCTTATTTGCACCAGGCTAAGCAGGCACCTGTAATGGGTTCAGTATATAAAATCTCTTTATGGGTTGGGACTCATCCCTTTCATTGAATATTCCTGGATAAATTTACCCACATAGGACAACAGAGGTAGATACCAAGGTCTTTTTCAATTCTTTTAAAACGCTTAACCAATTAACTTTGGGAGCTAGCTGATTAAGCCTAATCAATTTAAAACTTTCCCATTGTGGCCAGCAAAGTTTAACTGGCT
The DNA here is from genome assembly GCF_901001135.1 of Rhinatrema bivittatum. Classification (NCBI taxonomy): domain Eukaryota; kingdom Metazoa; phylum Chordata; class Amphibia; order Gymnophiona; family Rhinatrematidae; genus Rhinatrema; species Rhinatrema bivittatum. Next base: position 175,179,480 of record NC_042620.1, on the reverse strand, counting down.
AAAGGTGAAAAGCACCTAAATTTAACCAGTTACAAGTGAGTGGTGGGACCAGAGGCATGGCTAGGTCAGGGGATGGATTTAGCTGATTTTAAGTGCTCTTCGGTTAAATTGTCTGTTAACTCTAAGTGGAAAAATGATAGGCCTAAATCTAGCAGGGCAAATTTTGTCTGGCAAGACTTAGAAACCTTTTCAGCCAAAATCCTTGCTAGTTAAGTCTGGCTGAAAATCTGGTTAAGGATAACCAGGTAAAATGATCTTTCCATCTGATCAGGTGTTTGAAAATGGACCTGTATCTCTGTGTACCTAATTGTATTGACTGTAAGTAAACGAACAATAATATCTCTACCAAGTTTAGTATAAGCACACATCCTGTGATAAGCTTGCCAATAATAAATAAATACAAACCATTATGTGCATAACTCAGTAAGTATAAGGAATAAAATACAAAAATGCCTATGAAGTTTATCTCCTTGCTATCCTGCAAACTCCCGGACCCCCGCTGGACCCCCAGGGACTTTTGGCCAGCTTGGGGGGGCCTCCTGACCCGTATGACATAGTGAGGGCAAAAGTAGCGCTGGCGCCATTTTGAATATTGGCAATACGGCGCGAGTGCAGGAGGTCGCTCCCGGACCCCTGCTGGGCTTTTGGCAAGTCTTGTGGGGGTCAGGAGGCCCCCCCCCCCAAGCTGGCCAAAAGTCCCTGGGGGTCCAGCGGAGGTCCGGGAGCGATCTCCTGCACTCGTGACGTCAGGTGACAGGAACCAAAATGGCGCCGGCGCTACCTTTGCCCTGTCATATGGTAAGGGCAAAGGGCCACCGGCGCCATTTCTATTAACGCAGCTGTGGCCCGAGAGCGGGAGATCATGCTGAAACCCCCCCACTGGACCCCAGGTAATTTAAAACATTTTGGGGGGTTCAGGAGGGTGGGGGATTTGTTTTAAAGGGTCGGGGTGGGTTTTAGGGTTGTTTTGGTGTGCCGGTTTTCCCGCCCTCCCCCGATTTACGATTTTTTACGATTTTAAAAAAAACCAAAACATGACGATCAGATTTCCCTCCCCCCCAGCCAAAATCGATCATTAAGAAGATCGATCACACGATTCACATCCCTACTGTCTCCTGTCTTTTAATCAGTTCACAATCCACAACAGTGGGGTAACCATGGGTGAGCCTGGGTGGGTCATGACCCACCCACTTAGGGCACAGGCTCCTGCAACTGGTGCTGCCCGACCTCAAAGAAAGAGACTTGCAGGATGGCCGCCACGGTTCTCATTTCACGGTGGCCAAAGTGGGAGAAAGCTGCTGCAGACCCCATCCCCTGGTGGCCAATGAAGGAGAAGGCTGCTGCAGACCCCATCCCCTGGTGGCTGAAGAAGGGGGTCTGGCAGTGCCTGTGTGAGAGTGGGAGCCTGTGTGTGTGTGTGTGTGTGTGTGTGTGTGCATGCACATCCTGTATATGTGTGTGTGTGTGTGTGTGTGTGGCAGCCGGTGATTGTGTGTATTTGTCTGTCTGGAGTATGTTTTGAAGTTTCAAGAAATGGAATCCTGAATGTGGTTGGATGTCCGCAGCAGGGAAGATTTTGTTGTGGTGTTTGTAGGGCTCATATCCCTGCAAATATGAAGCTGAAGAATGTCACAACTCCCCACAAAATCAGAGCATCAAAATCTCAAATACTATTATAGAACAAAAAATGTTTTCGAGAACACAATAGTTACTGAAAATTTTTTTTTATAAACATTTTAATTTGAAAAGGAAATGGTATTAGATTTTAACGTGCTTGCAAATTTTTAATCTACAGGCTCTTGCCCAAAATGGGCTTCAACTATTATCATAAAGATAAGCACCTGAATTCACAACACATACCTTTTCCAACAAACTTGTTCTTTAACCTTTATTTCAAAATCTATATTGTTCCTAATTAACTAATATTTTACTTATCTTTGCATTCTTTGTAATCCACTCCTGCCACACTCAAGTGCTCAAATAACACTATCCCAACTTTGGCAATGTTTCAGCATCCAACGATGCCTTCATCAGAGGATGTCCTCACAAACTCTACTATTCCTTAAAGATCCTTAAAAAGGAATAACTGTGTCTTAATTAGCTTCTGGAATCTCAAATAGTTCATCTCTAACAGCAACAGGAATTCCAAACCTGTGGCACTGCAGCTGCAAAAGCCTGTTTGGAGCAATGACTGGTTTTAAACCTGTACTCCGGGGCAGAACCCAAAAGAAAGCCTTGAGAAGATATGAGAACACGCCCAGGTCTATACTACTCCAGTAACAGGAAAATTATGCATATAAGATTAAAACAGATGGACAAAGGGTCAGGCTGGAGTAGCTGATAGCCAAAGCAGCATGGCTAGCACGGTTCTCCAGGGCCCACCAGCTAAATAGAGTCAGGAACTCATGATGAGAGAGGAGAGAAGTCTGCATCTGGGAGGGGAGGAGAAGGGAGAGAGAAGACAGGATTACATCAGGGGATGTCCTCACAAACTCCTCAGCTCAACGGCCTTTCCTGGAGAAAGGCCGTTGAGCTGAGGAGTTTGGAGCAATGACTGATTTTAAACCTGTACTCCGGGGCAGAACCCAAAAGAAAGCCTTGAGAAGATATGAGAATACACCCAGGTCTATACTACTCCAGTGCCACAGGTTTGGAATTCCTGTTGCTGTTAGAGATGAACTATTTGAGATTCCAGAAGCTAATTAAGAGACAGTTATTCCTTTTTAAGGATCTTTAAGGAATAGTAGGCAGTATCTGTGAACTGCAAACCTTGGTAGCATCTGTTAGGTGTTGCCTTTGAAAGAACAGCGGGAGGTTGTGGGTTGGATGTAGTGGTAACATGTGGAACCTCACCAGATCAATTTATGTTGAAGCTTATGTACCTCTTGTCATCATATGCCAGTTCATAAATCAAGTACAATTAAAAATACTTGCAAAGGTTTTTGATACTTTTTTCATTATAGTGATACCACCCTGTCAGTCATATGGGAACATTTAACAGTTCAAAGCACTTAGTTTTTGTGGTTTTTTTTGAACAGTTTCAAAATTTCAAATTTCCAAAGAGAAACTCCATGGATCCCAACATCAATGTTTCGTTATCACTTCTTCAGGAGAGACTGTTGTGAAGTGATAATGAAACAACAACGTCAGGATCTACTGAGCTTCCTTCAAGGAATTTGGAATTTTTAAACTGTTCGAATAAGCTAAGCATCTTGAACTATTAAAAGTACCCATATGACTGACAGGATGGCATATTAAAATGAAAGAAAGTATACACAAATTTTGCAAGTATTTTAATTTCACTTGATTTATAAACTGGCATATGATGACAAGGGGTGCATAGATTCATCATAAAATGATTTGGTGAAGCTCCACATTCAATACAAAGCTACGTTGGTTACATTGAGCCGGATGAAATGATTATTTTCCTACTATTTTGATATTTTAGAAAGTGTAAGTACCAGACTGTATGGTTCATTCATACTGTTCATCAAATAACTTCACATCCTCCACCTTTTGAGTATCTATTGTTTGAATGTTGGATTTTTGCTCTTACGTTTTGTGTTACTTCTTTGTTGAACCATAGTTCTCTATTCTTCATTAACCTACCTAACACAAAATTATGCAGCCATTTCAATATTCCTTTTTTAATTGCTTTCCATAGTTCCTCTGTACCCCTTAAGTAAATAGCTCACAACCTATTCCTCAATGTTGATCCAGCAGTCGGGTTTTCATGTTATCCATAATAAATTAGCTCCAGTCCTTTACAGGATAAAGTTTAAAGTCATATGTTTGGTGTTTTGTGCCAGTAATGGAGTTAGGCCCAAGTTATCTAATGCTTTGGTAAAATCTTATCAAGATGGCTGCCTATTTTTGTTAGTTGTATTGCCAGAGAGGACTTCCATGACATAGAAATATTGAAATATGGCCAGTGTCGGGAGGTCTTTTTTTTCCTGCTTAAGATAAGCGATTTTAAATGCATTGAAAATTTTAAGAAAAAATGTATTTAAGAAACAACCCACTTTTCTGATGGCCTATGGATAGATGGACTGATTGAAACAGGAAACCTCCAAAAAGCTAAGTTAAAGTGGTCTAGTTTCTGAAAGTCCTGTTATATATTGTAAGTAGCTTAAACTGATAACATTGTGTTAACGTCTGATAACGTTTTGCTATATTGTGGTACTTGTTTGCCTTGGGTATGTATCTTGTAATCTGTTCAGAATGGCTGGTCCATTTAAACAGAATATACATCTTTTAAATAAATAAATATTTGATTACACTGTTGGGAATTATTACCCTAAATCACACTTAGCAGAGTTTCCTTAAAACAATTCATTTTCTTGACATTGGTCTTTCTGAAATTCAGGATCCATGCCTTAGTATTTTATCATTCAAGCCCATTTTTTTTTTTTTTAAATTGAAGCACAACGTATCGTGATTACTGAACCACTGGTTGTCCCCTACCATAACTGCAGTGATATCTTCATTTGCCAATACCAGGTCCAGTGTTATTTCTTTATACGTGGAATCCTCAACAAGTTGTATGAGAAATGTCCTCTGAAATGAGTCCTATACATTTCCACTTCTATTTGATCATGCAACTAGTATTCACTAATTGATATCTGGAAGGCTGAAGTCCTCCACTAAACAGCACCTTTCCTTTTGTACGCTGTCTTTTGCATGACTTCTACTATGTCCAATTGTCCCTATCTCCCTTTTTCCTTCTGTAATGGTGGCCTATATATTGTACCTACAGAAATATTATTAGCCTCCTTAGATTTTTTTTATGATTAAACCACCACAACCACAACTTAGTTGATGATTCAGTTCTACTATTATTTTCAGGCTTAAAATAGAATTTAATACTACAAGAGAGGAATAAGTCAGACATACATTCACAGGAATTATTCTGTAAGTGTGTGAAACAGGGCACTTCTAGAGAATTAAAACCCTGTATTACAACCAATCAGGGTGTTTGGAATTGAAGTGAACATTCTATTTAGCTTGTAATTATGCTTACCACTTAAGAATTCATGTTTTTTTTTATCACATAATGGGTTTTTATTGAAGCAGCTCTGTGTTAATGAGTAACAGTTACCACAAGCTCTGATTTGAATGCAGCTGTCAACCGAAAGATTGTTTCTCATGGCACACCAAATTAATCTGCCCCTGTAAGTACACATCTGGGGCTTGGAAAAAACACTCTGTCAAACACATGTTAAGGTTACTAGAAGCCATGTAGGCCAAATATAGATTTTGGGACCTCAATCCATGCTTGAACATGGCCATTTAGAAATCATGCATTACTCACTCACTTGCACTTCCAGTACAGGAGACAATAAATATGACTCCTGCATTCTCAAATACAAACACAAATACATCTTCCATAGACTTAAGAGTAAAGTTCATGCCTGTCATGCTATGCGCAAAACTAGTAGAGATGTTTATTCCCAAAATCAACTGCGGCTATTGTACTAAGAAGTAATCATTATTACAATGGTAGTGCCACAAAAAAATAAAAGAACAAGCACTTTCAAAATAGCTTTTTCTACCACTAAACAATAAATTGGATCTGTTACTGAATATCTGATGTTGTGACAACTTTGTAAGATAAATGCTTCATTTGATTCTGACTGACAGCATCATGTAGCCAGTTTAAGGCAGGGATTGGCGTGATCGTATACTATAGGGGAATAATCATATTTAAATGCTAATCCCTGGCTCCTGCTTGGTGAAGTTTTTTACAAAAGGAGTTGCATATTCTGCTTAGTGTTTATAATCATTCCTTGGTAATAATGTCAGATAGGTACTTGATATAGCAGTTAGGAGAATAACAAATATTCTGAAGTCAGAATTAGTAAAATAATGCTCTTAAATATGTATTTCATGCTAAAATTTTCATATTTTTTTTTACCATGAAATGCCAGGAAAAAGTGAGGGTTAAGCAAGAATAGGAACATTTATTTGGCTCATTAATTAACAACCACACGTTTTTAAACTGAAGTGCCATCATTAAACTAAGATAACACTAGCAGCCAGGGAGGGATGGGAAGGAGGGTGGGTTACATTTATTTATTTATTTATCTAACAGTTTTTCTATACCGACATTAAAATACACATCATGTCAGTTTACATGATAACAAAAAGATGGAAATTACAAATAACGGGGGGGGGGGGGGGGGGGGGGGGGGGGGGAGATGGGAGGTTAAGAGTAACTGGGGGTCGGAAGGAGACCCCAACAAGTAGGAGGAGAGAAACGAGAGGAACAGTAACATCTAAGTAACAAGATCTATTACTTACTTATGAGAGGTACAGAGAAAATACTCATAAATATCAAAACAACATAACAAATAACATAATGGCAATAAAGAGTAAATTTTCTTTCTTTTGCTCTTATGGTGCTACCAAATAATTGTGGTTTGTGATTAAGAGGGAGTATGATTTAATAGTTTGATTTAATGATTTTTGTACTATAAAATTGTGTAATGGCTTTCTCCCTCAAAGTTGGCATAATGTGAGATTGAGATCTCCATATGAAATATTGTTGCACAGTGTTGATTTGTTGTACATTAAAATTTAATTTAAAAAGATTTTTTTTTTAAAGAATATAAACCAAGAATCTGTTGCCTTTACTATCCAAATTGTGTTGATAGTATGGATGAATATAATCTTGGATTGTGTATCATTATCAATTGGTTTAATAAAATCAAAGTGTAAAAAGACATGCTAGTATAAATAATTTATATTCAATTCTTAGTTCTTGAAAGGAGCTAAAGACTGATCCCTTCTAAATGTTCCCTAAATATTTCAGACCAGCTTTTTGCCAACTAGCCATACTGGGGGGAAAAGTTACTGGCAATATGTGAACATTAGCTATTAGAGAAGTGATTGGAAAGTATCTCTCATTATTGTTACCCACATATCTGTTAGTCAAAGGCCATACTTTCAATGTATGTATAATTTTAGGACTTGATCTACAGATGTTATTTATACTGTTTATGACAGCTGAGTAGTGAAGTACTACTGTCAGACTATATCCATGTTCTTAAGCTTCTTCCAATTCAGCCTCATCCCTAGTTTGCATCAGAACCCAACCATCCAAGTAAATTCCCCAGACTGACTGCAAGATAATATTCATAGAAGTTTGTCAGTTCCAGTCCTCCACTCTCTCTAGGAAGCTGTAAAGTATCCTTATTAATAAGAGCTACCTTTTTATTCTGTATAAATGATGACCCCCTCAATACTCCAAATATGTTATGAGTAACGTTACAAGGTATCTCTTATTATGTTTGCATGCAACAAGACTAACTATAGCACATTTTTGACAAACATCTCCAAAGCTGGAACAATAATTTGTCATAATGTTATGAATTAAATCACACTATTAGAAAGGATTTCATATGTTTTAAAAGATAAAAAAGAGGAAGATGAGAAAGTTGGGAGTACCTATTAGGCATGGAAAAGATCTACCTGTTGAATCAGAGTATAATTCTGGTCACTGCATCTAAAAAAAAGATATAGAGGAATTAGAAAAGGCATAGAGAAGGGAAACCAACATGATACAGGGGATGGAATGATTTCTCTATGAGGAAAAATTTAAAGAGGTTAGGATGCTTCAGCTTGGAAAAGATATAGCTGAGGGGATATATGATGGAGGTCTATAAAGTAATGAGTAGATAGTAATGGGTAAACGTGAATCAAAACGTACAAAGACTAGGGGACGTAAATGAAGTTATTAGGTAATACATTTAAGACAAATAGGAGACTTTTTTTTACTCAACACATAATTAAACTCTGCAATTTGATGTTGGAGGATATGTTAAAAACTGTTGATATAGCTGGGTTTAAAAAAGGTTTGGACAAGTTCCTGGAAGAAAAGTCCATAAACAATTATTAAGGCAGATTTGGGACAATCCACTGCTTATCCCTGGGATAAGTAGTATGGAATTTATTGACCTTTTGGAATCCTTCCAGATACTTGTGACCCGAATTGGTCACCGTTGGAAAAAGGATACTGAGCTTAATGGATCTTTGGTCTGACCCAGTATGGCAAATCTTATGATCAATAGATAAAACTGTAACATAGAATGCCATCATAAGTGTATTAGATTTACCATATGTAATTAACAAGGTTTTGAAACACTGATGTTCATTCATTATGTTACAATTGATATACTGTCTTCTATACTTATACAAGTGTATATGTATATGTATATGAACACCCTGGAGGAAAGGAGGAGCAGAGGTGATATGATACAGACTTTCAGATACTTGAAAGGTTTTAATGACCCAAAGATAATGACAAACCTTTTCTGTCAGAAAAAAATCAGCAGAACCAGGGGTCATGATTTAAAGCTCCAGGGAGGTAGATTCAGAACCAATATCAGAAAGAATTTCTTCATGGAGAGGGTGGTGGATGCCTGGAATGCCCTTCTGAAGGACATGGTGAAGACCAGAACTGTGAAGGACTTCAAAGGGGCATGAGATAAACACTGTGGATCTATAAAGTCTAGCGGATGTGTATGAAGAATGGGTGGCTCGCGGGAATGACTGCTGTTACCTGGAGATAATACCCTTATTCAATAAACATACACACAGTTAATGTATCTCCAACATTACTCTAAGCTTCAACGGCAAGAGGTAATGTGGGGAAAAAAATAAAAAAAGATTCCCAGTCACAAAAAATGCGGGGAGTAGCTTGTTGGTTACGGCAGTTACTACTCCTAACCAAATAAGCCAATACTTCACTTTCAATGCCTATCTAGCATAGCTCTCTGCTTCGACGGCAGGGGAGAAGTCTGATACTTCACTTTCAATGCAAGTTAGCTCTCTGCTTCAACAAGCAAAGGGAGGAAAACTGATACTTCACGCATATCCAGCATAGCTCTCTGCATCAATGGCAGGGGGGAAATGAAGTAAAGTCTTGAGGATGTGAATGAAATGAAGAGAAGAGGCAATAGGGGTTGCTTGCGGGAATGATGGCTACTATCCTTACTCAATAAACATACACACGGTTAATGTGACTCCAACATTGCTCTGTGCTTCAACGGCAAGAGGAAATGTGGGGAAAAGGATCTGTATTCACAAATAAGCGAGGGAGTAGCTTGCTTATTGCGGCAGTTACTACCCCAACTTAAATTAGCCTGATACTTCACTTTCAATGCATATCCAAGCAGCGCTCTGCTTCAATGGCAGGGGGACTAAAGAAAAGAGGATTTATATTCAAACAACCAACAAGGGCTAAACTGCACAGACTGGGAAAAACAAATAAACATGGGAGTAGCTTGCTTTTTGCGGCGGCTACTACCCTGAACCAATCATGCCTACTTCACTTTGAATACATATACAGGGCAGCTCACTGCTTCAACGGCAGGAGGGAATGAAGAAGAGGATTTATATTCAGACAACAACCAACAAGGACTGAATTGCAAAGGCTGGGTAAACAAATAAGCGTGGGAGTAGCTTGCTTATTGCGGCAGTTACTACTACTACTACTACCCCTAACCAATTAGGCTTGATACTTCACATTGATGGAGCTCCAGCACTGCTCTCTACATCAATGGTGGGGGTGGAAGGAAATTAGAACCTAAAAGTTACCAATAAGGGCCCTGACCTTAGTGGTCAGAGTAACAGATAAGTATGAGAAAAATAAGTATGAAGCTTGCTGGGCAGACTAGATGGACCATTGGTCTTCTTCTGCCGTCAATTCTATGTTTCTATAAGTGTGAATTAGAAATGTCTGTGTGATTCAAAAATAAAGTTTAAAAAAAAAATATAAAACACTAGCATAAACCTACAAAGCTCTACCCATCAATCACAGATAACCCTAAAAAAAACCTTGTCATTTTGGGCATTTTTTACATTTTTCATGCCTAGTAATTTAATTATGGCCTCACTAACTTGCATTGGAGAAACTCTGCAGGAATTAAGAGGATTTGAGATATAGTGCTGAAGGGGTTTTGTAAGCGGATGGCTTTATCATAGTCTCAGAGCTTGCTTTTTTCCTTGAGCAGTCTTAACAGTTAACAACATATTACAGTACTCACAGCTATGGCATGCTATTGATCTTGTATGGTCAGAAAAGGTACTGCTAAGGAGCTGTTAGATAGTTCATATTCCATATGTGTTACAATTTTCATTTTATTCATTATTTCAATTGGTTTAACTTGATTCCTTGCCTATCTTCTAGGGACCCCAAAGTGAGTTATAAATAAAATATAACAGAGACAAATAGTGCATTTCATACATAAACACAAAAATATGAACAATGTGCTAGTCCTAAGTCCTAAAATTGCTCAGCAATACAATATATACCCTAGAAAAAATACATAAATAAATCGGGAATGTCTTACACAGTAAGAGATAAAAAGAGAAGAATAAGGGGAAAAGGTTGCTTCACTTTCTCTTAGACAATCTTTATCCTTCTTGAAAGTAAAGCAGCTAATGATTGGGGGTCATTCATCAAATCGCGATGTGGCCTTATCACATAAGTTAGGGCATTATAGCACACGATAACGCCCTAATGCATGCAATAACTGCCGCATCACGACTTAAACATGTAAATTATGTAAAGGGGAGGGGTTAGGTCGGGAAGCCCAAAAAAATAAGAGAAAGAAGAACTCCTTTCTAGGAAAGGAGATGCCCATGGTTGAACAATTTAGAACCCTGTGTAGGACCGACTTCTGAGTAGTTCATTACGAGCATTCTTGTTATTTTATATTGCTGTCTAGTTTAATGTGTTATGGTTTATTAGTTTTGTGCTAGTCTATTTTGGTTTATTTTATGTTAATTTTTCAACTGAGAATGCATGTTGCTTTATGTGAACTGCTTGGATATTTGTTTTACAAGTGTTATATTAAATTTAATAAATAATAAAAGATTCCTACAGTCCTATTCAAATTGATTCATTCAACTTTTTGGTAATTGCCATGAGAATAACTGCTGGCAAAACTTGAATTTTAGCTGCTCTCTAAAGGATAGGTAATTTGGTTCCTGATGGGATACCAACTGGAATGGCGTTCCACAATATGGAAACCACACAACTGAATGCTGACTGTCAAGTAGAGGTCAGTTTTGCCTTTAAAAGTAAAAGAACAGACATTCCTCCCTGTTGTGAGGAATGGAGAGTTCTACTCAGTGAATAAGGCACTAGTAATTCTATCAAATAGGTTGGTCCCATCTGGATGAGGAACTGGAAAACAAAGAACAGTATTGAATTTGCCACCTCAATGGCAACCAACGCAATTCCTTCAGGATAGGTCTTAGCACCAGTGACAGCCCTTGCCAACATAGTCTGTATGACTGAAACTATTTTAAAGCATTCTGTGGTAAGCCCTGATATAGTGAATTATAAGCACCACCACCCCCCTCCTTCACCGGGGGTCACCCTCGAGTACTGCAGGGGTGAGAAATATTTTCTGCAGCCCCAGCATAGGGTTCTTACCACTGGGGAATAGCTATTTCTATGGGACTCAAACACAAAAAACAGAAGTTCCACAGAAAGAGTGCTGTTGCAAAAAATAGAATTTATTACAAAGTTCCAATTTCAAAGTCCAGAAAATCAGAAAAAAGTAAATGAAAAGTTGGAAGAACACAGTCCAGCACTTGAGTTCAATGACAGATTCCCAGTCCAGTCACAAAACCTTTCAAATTTGTTAGAGTTTGTTTTCAGTTACTGCAATAAAAATCCTCTAGATACTGATCCTTCTCAAGCTCCTCACCTATCTTCCTTGGTACCATACTGCAGAACCAAACATGCAACCTTCTCTCATTTCAGCACTTCTCCAACTTTAGGCTCCCTCAGGCAGAACTGGTGTCCCTGCAGACTTGGGGGTCCTTATTCTCTTTCAAAACCCACAGCTATACTCCACTGATCCTCCAGAAACTTCCTCAACAGCTCTCTAGCCCTGAAGTCCTCATAGGCTAAATTCCAAGAGGCAAACTCCTCAGTTTCAAGACAACTCAAGATTCACAAGTAGACTTCCATAAATCCTCCTTTGGCCTCTTAAGAGGCACTTTTATAAATCTCCCATCCCATTTTGGGGGAAGGGACCAACCATTACTGAACACTAGTTACACACCTCCTAGAACCTCCCCTTACTGGACAATTCTCCATTATGCATATAATACAGATTTTACTGGCCTAATAGAGTCCAGAGAATTGCAGTAATCAACTTTTTTTAGTGATAAGGGCATAGTTATCTAATGTAACTTAGGAAAAATCCACAAGCAGAAACAGACAGTAAAGCTGCACTCAAGGATCAACTAAACATTCAAGAGAGATGCACTAGAGTACAAAGTCCTTGCATCTAGAAATCAAGTGTAGATATACGTGTAGATATAAGCTTTATTTGGCATGGCAGCTCCACTGTTTATTAGCAACAGTAATGCTTCAATGGGTCCCCCAACATGGACCCCCGTGATTCACTGAAAGGCTGCGTCGGGAGGGACAATTGTACAGCAAGTTTCAAATCTCAATAGATGTTAACGTAAGCTCCCTGAACAAGTGTCCCTCCCGACGCAGCCTTTCGGCAAAACATAGGGTCCGTGTCGGGGAACCCATTTGAAGCATTATTATTACTATTAAACAGCGGAGCTGCCATGCCAAATAAAGCTTATATCTACACGTATATCTACACTTGATTCTAGATGCAAGGACTTTGTACTCTACTGCATCTCTCTTGAATGTTTAATGTAGCTTAGGAACATGAATGGCTATCAATGACACTTGTGGTATCAGATAGAGCTTGGAGTCTATATAAAACCTGAGACTCTGAACAACTTCCTTTGATTTTAACTCCATGCTCAACACTGAGGGAAAAATTGAGAAGTTTCTGATCCTCCCAGAAATCCAATTTCTACTTTAGATGGATTAAGTCATAACATCTGTGAATTGAGCCAGGTTGCTATCCTATCCAAGTAATCATTGAATTTGGAGACTGTTGGTACTTGGTTTTCACCAACTGAGATATATAGTTAGATGATATCTGCATAGATGTGACAAATAAGACCATGGCTATCAATTTTCTCAACAAAACGGCATTCACCAAAACATTTTAATTATCTTCATAATCACAAACGACAGCACAGAGATGTTGAAAGACCATCATAACACCCGTAAGCTTAAAAGCTGATTAATTAATCATATGCTTATTGGTCTATGGTCACAAATGCTTTTTTCTATGTCTTTTTCTCTATGCATATAAAATAAGTAAAAAAGAATCACTTCCCTCCACAGAGATCACTTTTTATTCTTTATAATGGAGGAGTGATGATTAATACACATAACCAATGACAGATATCCCCAAATAATTACAAAAAATGTAAAAAAATGTGCAAATTTTATTACAGCATCATAGAAAAATAGAACAAAGCATATCCTGATGCATAAATATACACAAATAACTAAAAGGCAATGATGCAATCTCACAATATATGATAAACCTATTACACAATAATTTCTCATCTATTTATAATTACACTATTATATATTAATTTATCATCAGTGAACACTCTAAAACCCAACAAACCAACTCCCATTCATACCATTAAAACTCAGGACATAAAAACTATATCTCAACATCTAAAATGTAGCACCCATTTCTTTTATCTGTTAATACATCAGAATACCTTCCTAGAAGCGATTATACATATAGGGGATGGTTTTCAAAAGTCCACACATGTGTGCGCTTCTCAGCACTCGTACATGGACGCGGCTATTTTATAACATGCGGCAAACAGATCCTGTTTGTTAAGTATTCTGCAGGTTTATTTTCAAATGTTTTTTCTTTTCATTAATTTCTTTCATGGTTCCAAGATTGGAAGCCAGGAGAAACCTCTGAATCTATAAGCTGAAAGTTGCAGCTGTAAAGGACTATACACATTTTCTTCTTGGTGATGACTTGATCACTCTTGGTGATGATTTGATCACTCCATCAAACTAAAAATTGGGGCATAAAGACTGTTTTTTAAAACAATTGACCAAAAGCAAAGGCAACAGTCCAGAAGTGGCGTAATCTAACTGAATTGGGTGTGTCCCAGAACTTGGGCAAGGTATTCGTAGAGGAGGGGAGCCATTGTGTTCCTGAGCACAAGTTGGAGGGTTTTTCTCCTGGTGGACGTGTATATTACATTGTGAACTCTGCATTGTGGCTAAGTATATTTTTTGATTATTGCAAGGTTTTTGATTATTGCAAGGTTCTGTGATTATTCCTGTGGGTTTTAATTTTCTTAGTCTGTTTCATTTCTTTATAGTTATTACTATTACTGTAGAAAGTAATTACTATTACTGTAGAAAGGTTCTGTGATTATTCCTGTCTGTTTTTAATTTTCTTTATAGTCTGTGTTTCATTTCTTTATAGTAAGTTTTTAATCTAGTAAGTTGATTTGCTGTTTGAATAAAGCTAGAAGGAAAAAAAAAAAAACCCAAAAAAAAGAAACCTCCAAGTAGACAGCTCTCCAGCTTTTAAAACACCTTTTAAACTCTCCCTTGGAGTTAGTTGGCACAAAAAATCGGTTCAAACTAAAAATTGGGGCATAAAGACTGTTTTTTAAAACAATTGACCAAAAGCAAAGGCAACAGTCCAGAAGTGCCCTACTTTACCCAGCTTGTCCCAGGCTAAACTGTTTGACTCACTCTCTCCCTACCCCTCTACCCACCCACCCCTGGGGCTTGTTTTCTAATAAAGACTGCCTAACTTCCCATTGGCAGCGAGATAAATTAGTACATTGGTAACAGTCAAGGAAATACAAATCACAAACTACCAAGATGAGGACTATCCAATGTAACTGCTGTAGAGCCTTTATTCTGAGGGAAAGCATCTGGAAACTTAGAGCTTGCCCAATTTGTGCACAACTCTCTTCCTTGAAAATGGAGCTGACTGAGATAAAAGCTCAATTAGCTTCAATTAAAAGTATTACACCCACATTGCATTACACAGATAATAATTCCCCAATATCACGGAAAAACCAGGAGTCAAGAAAAGGAGATCCATTACGCTCAGGTAGGACCCAAAGTCATCCATTCTTGACAGATGAGCAGCCAACAGGTACACCCTCCCACTCAAACAGCTCATTAAGAAATTCTTTACAATCCAGGATTACAGTGGGCTCTGGTAGAATTAGACCTGTGATAAGGAGACACACAATGTACCAAATGCAAAAAGAACAAGCCCTCTCTATATTAAAAACTGAGGAAGTTCTTGAGAAAAACATTGCAGTATTACCAGAAAAGAGAGAAAAAACACAATGCATGCAGTATTTCAAGATCCATAACCAAAAGAAAAATCTAATTGAGATGGATAACTCTGTCAACAGTGGCACAACTACAAACAGAAAGAGTAAAGTGAATAACAAATCTCAACTAATATCTCATAAGGAGTCCAGGAAAAGCAATAACCTTAAAGAGAGTACCTGGAAGGCTATGACCACAAATGCTCATAGTTTGGGAAATAAAATCCCAGATCTGCAGGCCCTAATGGCTGAGGCAGAATTGGACATTGTTGCTATCACAGAAACATGGTTCACAGAATCTCATGAATGGGATACAACAATACCAGGCTACAACTTGTTAAGGAAGGACAGAGAGGATAGAAAAGGGGGAGGTGTGGCTCTTTATGTCAGAAACAACATCCAAGCATCTGAGCTACAAGGAAGTTGGGGTAAAGAAGAAGCTCTATGGGTCGACCTAAAAAAAGATGACGGAGTGTCCATTTATATTGGAGTGGTTTACAGGCCTCCAAATCAAAAGGAAGAGCTGGACAGAGATCTGATTGAAGACATCCATAAGATAGGTAAGAAGGGAGAAGTGGTGATCGTGGGTGACTTTAATATGCCAGATGTAGACTGGAAAATCCCCTCTGCAGAAACTAAAATAGTAGAGCAATAATGGATGCCATGCAAGTATCTTTGTTCAAACAAATGGTGTTGGAACCCACGAGAGAAGGTGCTATACTCGACTTATTGCTCAATAATGCAGATAATGTCTCAGATGTCCAGGTGGGCGCCCACCTCAGCAGCAGTGATCATCGAACGGTATGGTTTAATATCACTAATAGAATAGGGAAAAGAACCACAAAGACCCGAGTTTTACAGTTCAAAAACACAGACTTTGAGGAAATGGGAAAGTACCTGGAGGAAGAACTTAAAGGATGGGAGAACGAGAGAGATGTAGATCAGCAGTGGACCAATCTAAAAGGAGCAATCACCAAGGCAACTGCTCTATATGTTAGAAACATAAAGAAAAGCAAAAGAAAATTGAAACCTATCTGGTTCTCAAAGGAGGTGGCTGACAAAATTAAAGCTAAAAGAACAGCATTCAAGAAATATAAAGGATCCCAAAGGGAGGAGCACAAAGAAGAATATTTGTATCAACTGAGGGAGACGAAGAAAACAATCAAGTTGGCAAAAAATCAAGCAGAAGAGAGGATTGCCAAGGAGATAAAAAATGGTGACAAAACATTTTTCAGATACATCAGCGAAAAGAGAAAGGTCCAAAGTGGTATAGTGAAATTGAAAGGTGGTAATGATCAATGTGTGGAGACAGACGAAGAAATGGCAGAAATATTAAACGAATACTTCAGCTCTGTGTTCACTAAAGAAGACCCTGGAGAAGGACCATCTCTACACAACAAGAAACTGGAGGGAAGTGGAATAGATGAAAATCCTTTTACAGTAGAAAATGTGTGGGAAGAGCTAAAGAACCTGAAAGTGGACAAAGCCATGGGGCCTGATGGGATTCATCCAAGGATATTGAGGGAGCTCAGAGATGTTCTGGCGGGTCCGCTGTGTGACCTGTTCAATAGATCCCTAGAAACGGGAGTGGTGCCGAGAGACTGGAGAAGAGCGGTGGTGGTCCCGCTTCACAAGAGTGGGAACAGGGAGGAGGCTGGCAACTACAGGCCGGTTAGCCTCACTTCGGTGGTGGGAAAAGTAATGGAGTCTCTGCTGAAAGAGAGAATAGTGAACTATCTACAGTCCGGAGAATTGATGGACCAGAGGCAACATGGATTCACCAGGGGAAGATCCTGTCAGACAAATCTGATTGACTTTTTTGACTGGGTAACCAAGGAATTGGACCAAGGAAGAGCGCTCGATGTCATATACTTGGATTTCAGCAAAGCTTTTGATACGGTTCCGCACAGGAGACTGGTGAATAAAACGAGAAGCTTGGGAGTGAGTGACGAGGTGGTGACCTGGATTGCAAATTGGTTGACGGACAGAAGACAATGTGTGATGGTAAACGGAACCTTCTCTGAAGAGAGAGCGGTTTTAAGTGGTGTACCGCAAGGATCGGTGTTGAGACCGGTCCTGTTCAATATCTTTGTGAGCGACATTGCGGACGGGATAGAAGGTAAGGTTTGTCTTTTTGCGGATGACACTAAGATCTGCAACAGAGTGGACACGCCGGAAGGAGTGGAGAGAATGAGACGGGATCTAAGGAAACTGGAAGAGTGGTCGAAGATATGGCAGCTGAGATTCAATGCCAAGAAGTGCAAAGTCATGATTATGGGGAGCGGAAATCCGAATGAACTGTATTCGATGGGGGGGGAAAGGCTGACGTGCACGGAGCAGGAGAGGGACCTTGGGGTGATAGTGTCTAATGATATGAAGTCTGCGAAACAATGCGACAAGGCGATAGCAAAAGCCAGAAGAATGCTGGGCTGCATAGAGAGAGGAATATCGAGTAAGAAAAGGGAAGTGATTATTCCCTTGTACAGGTCCTTGGTGAGGCCTCACCTGGAGTACTGTGTTCAGTTCTGGAGACCGTATCTACAAAAAGACAAAGACAAGATGGAAGCGGTACAGAGAAGGGCGACCAGGAAGGTGGAGGATCTTCATCGCATGACATACGAGGAGAGATTGAAGAATCTAAATATGTACACCCTGGAGGAAAGGAGGAGCAGAGGTGATATGATACAGACTTTCAGATACTTGAGAGGTTTTAATGATCCAAAGGCAACGACAAACCTTTACCATAAGAAAAAAATCAGCAGAACCAGGGGTCACGATTTGAAGCTCCAGGGAGGAAGATTCAGAACCAAGGTCAGGAAGTATTTCTTCACGGAGAGGGTGGTGGATGCCTGGAATGCCCTTCCGGAGGAAGTGGTGAAGACCAGAACTGTGAAGGACTTCAAAGGGGCGTGGGATAAACACTGTGGATCCATAAAGTCAAGAGGCCGCCAATGAAGAGTGGGTGACTCACCAGAATGATGGCTACTGCCTGGAGACAATACCCTTAGTCAATAAACATACACATGGTTACTGTGACTCCAACATCACTCTAAGATTCAACAGCAAGAGGAAATGTGGAAAAAAGGATTTGCACTCACAAAGACGGGAGTAGCTGGCTTGTTACGGCGGTTACTACCCCAAACCAAATATCCAAATTACTACCTCCACCTTCCTCTATTCCTGATGCCTTTCAACTAGCTTGATCACTCCATTCTTATACTTCACTTTCAATGCATATCCAGCATAGTTCTCTGCTTCAACAGCAGGGGAAAAGAAAAACTGTTACTTCACACATCCAGCAGAGCTCTCTGCTTAAACGGCAGGGGAGAAGAAAAAAGGGTTCGCACTCACAAAGCGGGGAGTAGCTGGCTTGTTACGGCGGTTACTACCCCAAACCAAATGTACCTGATACTTCACTCTCGACGCATATCCAGCATAGCTCTCTGCTTCAACGGCAGGGGAAAAGAAAAACTGATACTTCACGCATATCCAGCATAACTTCAACGGCAGGGGAGAAGAAAAAAGGATTCACACTCACAAAGCGGGGAGTAGCTGGCTTGTCACGGCGGTTACTACCCCAAACCAAATGTGCCTGATACTTCACTTTCGATGCATATCCAGCATAGCTCTCTGCTTCAACGGCAGGGGAGAAGAAAAAAACTGATACCTCACGCATATCCAGCATAGCTCCCTGCTTCAACGGCAGGGGAGAAGATAAACAACCAATAAGGGCTGTATAACATAATCTGGGTAAAAACAAATAAGCATGGGTGTAGCTTGCTTATTGCGGCGGTTACTACCCCTACTACCTCTAACTAATCAAGCTAGATATTTCACTTGGATGCAGCTCCTCCACCGCTATCTACATTAATGGCAGGGGTGGAAGGGAATTAGAACCAAGAGCTAAGAGAAACAGATAAGTATGGGAGAAGAAAGAGGGAAGCTTGCTGGGCAGACTGGATGGGCCATTTGGTCTTCTTCTGCCGTCATTTCTATGTTTCTATGTTTCTATTTCACTGAAACGGCATCTGTTCCCCTCTCACATGGAAAAAGTTGTTTAGCAACCATATGAAGATGAACAGATTAACTCTTTTGTGGTGACTAATCTGGGTATTTCTATTTTTTAAATTGATTACATTACAACCCTATAATGCATTAATAATATTCCAAAAATGAACATTATATACCAACCAACAAAGACAATTGTTGCACTGGAGGTGGACCCTTGGTCTGGTGCAGGATTGGTACGGCCCTCTGGTCAGGATGCGGAGCACACGAGGAGACAGAGGCTAGCTGGAGCTTCACCAATAGCAACCCGGGTTTTCCGCAGGTTGAGCCCTTGGGTACCCGGGTCGCCTAGTCTTAGGTGGGCCTCGCAGGGTCTCCTAGAGAGGAAGCACAGGGGAGTGCCCACCATGAACAAGGGTGTGCAGTCAATGTCCAAGCAAGAATGTCCAGAGGTTACAGGAGGCCAGAACAGAGAGTCCGAGTGGATAGCGAGGATCAAGGCCAGAGTATCAGTCCAGAATGGTCAGTACCTGTAGTCAATCCGGGAGTAGTCAGGTCAAGCAGAGGTCAAGTTCCAGGCAGCTATCAGAAGTAATCAGTGGACAGGCAGAGGTCAGGTCCAGGCAGCAGTCAGACGAGGTCAGGAGCAAGCAAAGGTCAGTACCGTGAGATCAGTCCGAAGGGTACTACCAGGAATGGAGAGACAAAGGAACAGGAGACGCTGGAACAGGAGACATTGGAACAGGAGATGCTGGAACAGGCGAACTAGAGACACCGGAGTATACGACCCGATTGCCAAGGTAAGGAAGTGGTGTCTGACCACTTCCTTATATCCCACTGTCAATCAGGGTACGCCGCAGAGCTGGGAGCCACTCTTGGCCTTTTAAGAGGCTGGGAGGTCTGCGCGTGCACGTCTAGGGGCGGGGCCGACGCTATGGAGGATGCTGAGCCCCACCCTGAGGCCTGGATGGGAGACTGAGAGCGGGAAAGCCGGGGACGCCATGAACTGGCTGTGGCTGTGGAGGAGGAGAGCCCGGAGCTCGTGGACAGGAGAGCAAGGTGAGCAGGGCCGGCTGCGGAGCAGACGCGGCTGGGACGCGCACCAGTAACCCCCTTTCTAGGCCTCCCCCTTACCAGCCTGGGCTTCTCAGGATGGGTCCAGTGGAAGTCAGCGAGGAGGTCTTTGTAGTAGATGTGGTGGGAGGGCTCCCATGAGTTCTCCTCCGGCTCGAAGCCCTCCCATGACAGGAGATACTCCCAATGGCCTCTATGGCGCCGGACATCCAGTATTTCTTTTACTTGGAGGATGTCCTTGGTTTCAGCAGTAAGCTGTGTAGGTTCAGGAGGCCTTCGAGAGGGCCAGGACAATATGAATGGCTTCAATAGGGACACATGGAATGTGTTGTGGTTGCCAAAGCTGCAGTTGGTAGGTAACCGCATATTTATATGTATATTTATGCATCAGGATATGCTTTGTTCTATTTTTCTATGATGCTGTAATAAAATTTGCACATTTTTTTACATTTTTTGTAATTATTTGGGGATATCTGTCATTGGTTATGTGTATTAATCATCACTCCTCCATTATAAAGAATAAAAAGTGATCTCTGTGGAGGGAAGTGATTCTTTTTTACTTATTTTATATGCATAGAGAAAAAGACATAGAAAAAAGCATTAGTGTTCAGCCAGACTTTCTTGCCGGGCCAGATCAAGGGTGCGGTGCAACAATGAACGTCCATGAAGCTTTTGGCTCTCTCGGCAGCTTGACCCATCTCTCCTTGACCTGTTTCCAAAGATGGCGAATCATCTGTGCCATAGACTGGGCTGCAGGCAAGGGCACGGAAAGTGGCACTGGTAAAGGCAGGCGTGGCTGGTGACCAAATACCACTGAGAAGGGTGAGAAGTCAGTGGCAGAGGCGAGGTGAGTATTGTGGCATAACTCGGCCCATGGCAGGAGGTCGGCCCAGTTATCCTGCTGATCATTGAAGTAAGATCTTAGGAATGTCTTCAAGGAGCTGTTTGTCCTCTTGGCCTGGCCATTCGCTTGAGGGTGGTAGGTCAACGTCAGATTCAGGGTGATGTCAAATATTTTGACAGAGTGACTCCCAGTACTTGGCAGCGAATTGTGGCCCATGATCAGAAACTATCTCGTTAGGTAATCCATGTAAGACATTGTTGAGGAAGAGTTTCGCCAGTTCAGGAGCCAAGGCAAGGCTCTGTAGTGGGACAAAATGGGCCATTTTTGAAAAGCGTTCAATAATAACCCAAAGACCCTGTTACCCTTAGATGGGGGCAGATCAACAATGAAGTCAGTAGAGATGCTTGACCAGGGTTCGGTGGGAGCCGGAAGAGGTTGGAGAAATCTCCATGGACAGCCAGTTGGGGGGTTTTGCTGTGCACAGATGGGACAGGAGTTCACATAACTGCGGGAGTCTTTAACCATGCTTTATGCAGCATATATACAGAATCATAAGTTCATAAAGACACAGCCTTAAGGGTTCGAATGGCTTAAGCATAAAGCTGATTAATGCCCTGTAGCAAACAAAAGATGTTAGTCCAACCAAAATGATAAATGGGATGGAACAGCTCCCCTATGAGGAAAGGATAAGAGATTAGGGCTGTCAGTGTTCAGCTTGGAGAAGAGACGGCAGAGGGGGGATATGATAAAGGTCTTTAAGATCATGAGAGGTCTTGAACGAGTAGATGTGAAGCAGTTATTTACACTTTTGGATAATAGAAGGACTAGGGGCCATTCCATGAAGTTAGCAAGTAGCACATTTAAGACTAATTGGAGAAAATTATGTTTCACTCAATGTACAATTAAGCTCTGGAATTTGTTGCCAGAGAATGTGGTTAGTGCACTTAGTGTAGCTGGGTTCAAAAAAGGTTTGGATAAGTTCTTGGAGGAGAAGTCCATTAATGGCTATTAATCAAGTTTACTTAGGAAATAGCCTCTGCTATTAATTGCATCAGTAGCATGGGATCTTCTTAGTGTTTGGGTAATTGCCAGGTTCTTGTGGCCTGGTTTGGCCTCTGTTGGAAACAGGATGCTGGGCTTAATGGACCCTTGGTCTGACCAAGCATGGAAATTTTGTTACGATCCCCCCTGTTGCTGCGCTACAGGAGGTATCTCACCTTTTTCCTCTGGAGGCCACTCCGAAGCCAGGGCCTCGCCTGTGTTCCATCCAGGATTTGCTCCAGGGCCTGGGAGACCTAGCTGTTCCTGAGGCCTGCATGTGGCTTGCTTGGCTCTGCTTGGACTTCCTGGTTCGGCCATGCCCTTCTCCCTAGGGGCTGGCCCGCAGCTCTCCACCTCAGTTTTAGGGCCAGCGAGGGGCAGTCCAGGTAAACTCCTCCCAGGGAGTTGCCCGCATACAGCAGTATAAAAAGGACTCTCACTTCAGTTCCTGGGTGCCTTCGGATTGGGGTTCACAGTTGTCTGTGTCTTCAAACCAGTCCAGGTCCTCCGTGGTCTCGCTTGTCTTGACAGCTCCGTGTCCTGTCTCTGCCTGTTGCCTTGATGTTTGTTCCTGATGTTTGTTCCTGATCCAGTTCCTGTTCCTACCTGCTTTAGACTGCCAGGAGTGAAGCAACCTGCTTTAGACTGCCAGGAGCGCAGCAACCTGCCCTAGACTGCCAGAAGAGCAGCAACCTGCCCTAGACTGCCGGGAGTGCAGTAACCCACCGCTTCCTCTTCCCTGTGCTCATCCCGCTCCTGTGTTTGTAGGACAGGGTGGTCCGTGACCAGTCCAGCCGTGCTGGCTGTGTAGGGCGCCCTGAGAGACAGTGACAATGTCCTTTGCCCACGTTCCTGTCTCGTCTATGATGTCTTGCTTCAGCCCTCGTCCTTGATGTCTTGCTTCAGCCCATGTCTATGATGTCTTGCTTCAGCCCTCATCTATGATGTCTTCAGCCCTCATCTATGATGTCTTCAGTGTTCTAAGGACTCTGTCTGCCCTCGTCCTCTGTCCGGCCTGCTGCCCAATGCCGTTACCCAGTAGCAGGTCCGAAAGGGCTTGGAACAGTCGGAGGACCATTCATCAATCAACATTGCGTTGTTGGTTGCCATGGGCGTGCAAGTCCGGCTGAGGGTCAGACTCTGTTCCTTATTCCTGCTTCAGTACCTGCCTGGCCCTCCATGCCTGCATCGGCTCACCTCCCACGATGTGGCTTGGGGCTCCTCCCTGAATCTTGCCGTGGCCCAAGGGCTCACTCTACCTGCTCTAGAGGCGACCACGCTTCTCGCGCTCGTAACAAATTTCTTGTGCTCTTATATTCTAAAAGCAGTAGAGCATGTGAAAGGAGGCGGGAAATGGCAATTTCTTATGTTCTTATGTAATGTGAGCTAATCCACACAGATGCATCAATTTCAGTGGGGAAACTGGATAGAGGACATTTCGGAATATGCCCGTGTTTTGAAACAATTTTGTATCAAAGGCCAATATCATGTTTCCAGGGAACTCCATGTAGCATACATTTTTATCCACACAACATGACTATGTCAGCCTGCAGATATAAATAATCTTAAATATGCATGCAACATAGGGATGTGTAGCCACCAATTTTATTTCGGTTTGTTTTTTCGTTTCAGAGATTCATTTTTTCCATTTGTTTAATGTTTTGTTCATTTGCAAAACAATATTAAACATGAAAATAAAACAAAAAAATGATTAAAAAGAAAGAAAACGGGCCTCTGGTGACCATAGCTTTGCTTTCCAGGCCAAAAAGACTGACTTGGCCTGGCACCGGGGCAAGTTCCTTCCACCTCTTTAAAAGTGCAGGGGCCAGGGAGCTCCCATCCTGGCCCCCACTTATGCCCTTCCTGGATTCTTTTCAAAAAGGGTAGGAGCAATATTCATTTGCTTCCAACCTGGTCTCAGTGCTTTACAAATGGTACCATGTGCCTGGCGACATCATCTGCCTGATGTCACTTTGGCGCCTTCCTCTGATATGATTGATGCCATTTTGATGTATGGTCATACATTTGTAACATCCATACATCAAAATGGTGCTGGCTATACTGGGATCATCTGTGGTGCAATCCTCCATGCAGATGGCAACATTTTTAAAGTGCTGGCACCTGGATGCAAATGAGTGGACATCCCTCTAACCCTTTTCGAAGAGGATCTTAGAAGGGGCTAACTGGGTACCAAGGTGTGAGCTCCCTAGCCCTGATATTTGTTTGTCAATAGCTTAAAACATGTATATATAGCTCTATATGTTGTAGTCCGGAAGTGGATCCTTGGGCCAACCGAAGAATGAGGACGGTCGGGAGGCAAACACACACTGATGGTCCCGAGACTTCACCTGGAAACCCGTGACCTCCGCAGAGGAGCTGTTGAAGCCCGGGTTGCTAGGACTTAGGTGTCTTCGCCCTGGAAGTCCGCGGTCCCCCCAGGAGGAGCCCATAGGGACCCGGACCGCTGGGACTTAGGAGAAAGTCCGGTGGGAAGGGGACCTGGAGCGGACCATGGATCTGGACAGGCTGGGATCAGGCAAGCAGCAGGAAACAGATATGAAGAGACGGACCGGAGTCAAGGCAGGCAGCAGGAATCAGATACGAAGAGACGGACCGGAATCAAGGCTGGCAGGCAGGCGGGCGGGCAGGTAGAGATCCGGGACGAGCAGGCAGGAACAGCAGGACGGGCAGGTAAGCAGGCAGGCTGGCAGGGATCCGGGACGAGCAGGCAGGAACAGCAACTAGATACTCGGCAGAGCGACCACGTTGCAAGGCAGGGAAGGACATCAGACGCCGGGTTTAAATCCCCTAGAGCCCTAGAGGTGGGGCTGGTGATTCCCGACGGCGTCTCCCTCGTGGGAGCGCCGCGGGTAGGCCGCAGCGGCGGCCTTGTGGGGCTGGCTTGTTCCCCCGAAGAAGAGCCGGGAGAAGGTAAGGAGCCGGTCGCGAAGAGCGCGGCCGGCACCGCAACACTATAGCTAAGTAATGCTATACTGAGGAGCACCATAGACAGAAGACCCCTTGACATTGGGTCCATGGTGGAACTGGTAGTCTGAGAGAAGGATCCATAATCTTTCCTCAGAGAGAGGACAAGAGGAAGCCTGCAGAGAGGGGAAGGGATTAATCAGCATGGACAGGGTCACTCCTGATTAACGTCCTGGCAGGGCTACCACAGACTCCAGACTGGGAAGGTGACACCCCTGATAATGTCTTGGAAGGCATATAAAATTGCTATGAACCTAGAGATGTGAGTGAAGTGCCCCCCTGAGTGCCCCCTGAGTGCCCCCCTGAGTTTTAGGAATTCGGAGTTAGCAAACAACTGAAAGATAAAAATGTGAACTTAGAACCCCTTAAGGTTGAATAAGAGTATTAACAGAAGTAACCATGGCTCTGAGGTTACTTCTCTAAAAAATATATAGTTGAACTGGAAAAGGTACAGAGAAGGGTGACCAAAATGAGAAAGGGGATTAAATGGCTCCACTATATGAAAAGGCTAAAGAGGTTAGAATTGTTCAGTTTGGAGAAGAGAAGGATGAGAGGGTATAAATATGAAAGCAGTCTATAAAATCATGGGTGGAATAGAATGTGTAAATATGAATCAATTATTTACTCTTTCAAAAAATTCAAAAACTAGAGATGAATTTAGAAACACATTCAAAACAAATAAGAGAAAATTCTTTTTTCACTCAGTGACTCTGGAATTCATTGCTGGAGGATGTGATAAAAGATGGATTTTAAAAGGCTTGGACAAATTCCTGGAGAAGACCATAAACTGTTATTAACCAAATAGACTTAGGAGAGCCCTACTAATCCCTAGGTGTTAGAAGCATGGGATCTATCTACTGTTTGGAATCCTACCAGGTACTCGTGACCTGGATTGGCTACTGTTGGAAACAGGGTAGTAGGCTTGATGGACCCTTGGTCTGACCCAGTATGGTAATTCTTATGTTCTTATCTTTATTAGTGCTAGTTGTATGGAGTATATGTGCAGGCAGAAGTTTTCAGTTTTGAAGATTTTGTTGGTTTGGGGATTTTATTTTTGGGAAATAATGTTCACTTTTAGCATTTACAGGTTCAGCCAACCCAGAGAGCAGAAGACCTAACCTAGGTATTGAATCAGGGACAAGATCCAACCTAGATATTGAACCAGGGATTTTTCATATAGCAAGACACAAGACTTACCACCTGAGCCATTGGGATAGTCCTAGAAGATTTAACTCTTAAAAGTGTGTGTATTCAAAGACAACAGAAACACAGCATCCATGCAACAATCCCCCTTATGAGCACACCTCTATGTTTGCAACATGCCCCTTCCTGCTGAATTAATTTTGCCTACTTAAGGCCCAAGAATGCCTCTCTGAAATCCAATTTCAATGAGTGAGTTCTCATTATGAAAATACTACTCACACGAACATCCATTTGTGCACCCGGCAAAGGAACTTATTTTCATGATAGAAATACTGCTTCTTAGGACTTATTATACTATAGCTCTGAGAATGTGTTGATTTCCTTCAATGTAAGTCAAGCGTGTGTTCTTTGATGCACAAGGTAGGCTGTAAATTGCAAGGTGTCAGGTTTTATTGATACTTTGACTCTGTCCAACCTGGCATTTAATAGATTAGCTTTTAGCATGGGATGACTAGATTCATGTCCTGTGGAAAAGACTGAGCCAACTCTGGGGTTTAACCTCATTCAATTCTAAGAAAAAGAGGTCCATACATGCCACAGGGTAAATCCAAGACTGGCCCAGCCTGCCCTTTTAGAAATGGAGCTCTCTTGCACATTATATTAGTAAATACTAGTAAATTACTAGTAAATTAGTAAATACTTCCCCCTACCCTCCCTCTATCCTAGTTACTGTTGTCATCCTATTTAACGGTTGCTTGTTTATTACCCTATGTTATTTGAATGGTTTCTTGTTTATACCCATTTTATCTTTGACTGTTCCTCTGTGAAGCTTGTTGCTACGTTGAGTTACCTGTAAACCGAGATGATGTTCCCAATGTATCTCGGTATATAAAATGCTTAAAATAAATAAATAAAAATAAATATTAAAGTGACAAACTTCTTCAAATCACTGGCACATGGAGACCGCACTCTGATTCTGTTTGACACAGCCCCGAATCCAGGACTGTCCCTAGAGTAAGGAAAATTCCTTTGGCATGCTCCTCCTCTAATTGTCTCTCTCCCCAGGCACAGTCCTCTCCTAATGTTCCCTGCCACCAGCAGGAAGAGAGCCTCTCTTCTTATCTGCGGCTCACCTCCTCCTCTGCTGGCTTCCATCTGAAGTCTGAAATGTGTGGGGGCCCCCAAGAGTCTCACAGGACCTGACACAGCACTGCACGTTCAGGTTTCAGGTCGAAGCCGGCAGAGGAGGAAGCAGACACAGGTAGGAATCAGCTCTGTCCTTCTGCCAGTGGAAGGAAGGGGGGGGGAGAGGATCGTGCCAATGGGAGGAGGGAGTTGTTAGGGGGAGGTGAAAACAGTCTTACTGGGGGGTGGAGGGGGGGAGGAAAAGAGTCCCAGTTCTTATAGGTACTTAGCAAGCTCTCTGATGAGAGAAGCTATTCTGAATGAGAAAAGCTATTTTTTTAAAAAACCTTTTCAATTATTTGTCCTCTCTATTATAAAAGTGCTACATTATTAACCTTAGCCACATCAACTAGTTAGAAATTACACTCACAAATCAGACATTGTAATACAGATCAATTGTACCCTTACCTGCTTTAATAATGTTTGCTCTGAAAGGCTAATGTTTAAGAGAGCTAAGAGCACCTTTCAGTATTTACTTTAAAAGCCGCAAATTTTTAAGAAGGTAAACATTTTAGAATGCAGAATATACTGAGATATTGTTAACTGTACATTACCTTTTATCATGGTCTAAATGTTATACCTGACCTAGTAAGATCAGTCATTTTTTTAGTGTCACAGACTATTGTTAACCTGGTAAAATGTTATTTTTTCCTGAATAACAGTTCATTTTTCTGAGGTGTTAGGAAGAATCTATTAAGGGACCATACTGTGGTATCTTCAGAATATTTGTGTGTCTGATTCCTCTTTTGGTTTTATTCTTAGGTCTCCTTTTTTTATTCCCTTTGCTTCATTTTATTGGACTTTTTTTAGACTTATGTTTAGCATCATACATCATATGCATCATGCCTGCCTGGGGGTCCTGAAAAGGACCAGCACGGCAGTGCCCCAATTTTCTTACATTCACAATCAGCTTCCAAAGTTATTCAATAGTAAAACATTTTTCGTTTTGTTTCACTTTTCATTCTGTTTTCCATTTATTTTGTTTTATTCCCATTTAATTTGTTTGCAGTCATTTTAGTGTGTGCTAAATTAATTTAGCACTTGCTAAAATTAAAAAAAAACAAAACAAGACTTCATTGTTTTTTTGTGTTTCAGATGGGAAACAACATACAATGAAACAAGAAATGTCATTATTTCCGTCATATTAAAACAACTGCGCAACCCATTATATTAAATACCAATATGTCACCAGACCTACAATACAAATCTTAATTTTAAAAAGGGGAATCAATGCTTTTTAAGCGAGCACTTTACTGAATTGTCTAGCAAATACTGTCACTGTCATTGTACCTGTGCAAGGCTTCCATGATCTCCATCCTCGAGCAAGACAGGTGTCAATCCATGAGTGCAGGAGCAGGACGCAGGTCAGAAGCAAAGCCGACATCAGGGGACACTCTCAGACTGGTCCATCCACAGGCAGGAACCCTTCCTGTCCTTACCTTTCCAAATGCCAGACCTGCAACATACTACTCGGAAACTTTGTCCAATGCTTCATGTTTCTTTTCAGGAGGCAAACCAGATCTGAGAATCACATCGTTTGCTTTGGATGTCCTCAAGGTGATGGGAAAACCTCTCAGAGAAAACCCTCCAGATATCTCCAGATAACTCATCCAGCAGTCCAGAACGCCACAGCTGCACACTAAGAAGCTCCAAACTTCAACTACTGCTCAGAAAATTCCTTGTCAAGTTGATTCTTGTAGTTAAAGGCTCTTTTTTTCACCTCTTAATTTTACATCTATATTGCACTATAACTACAGGGCTGATCTAATACATCTTTCCTCGTCCCCTCTTCGACCTATTATAATTCATTCGTGAACTGTTATGTTTAAAGACACCAGAGAAACAAATATCCAAATCTTTTAAGAAAAACAGGAAAAGAAGGACCTACAATATTGCTTTCCCTGCTTTGGCTGATTTTTGTAAGAAATGCAATGCACCCATCCCTAAAGAATAATCCACTACTGACAACCAGAAGGGGAAAAAAAACACAAGAGCCAGTTTCCAGACATTTAAATGAGAAGTCAATTGTGAAGAGGTGGAGTTCAGCTGAGATTTTGTCAAGGTCTTTTTTTATCTTTTGCCCAGCCCCTTGGAGCTTTTATTTTTTTTGCTGAAGTTCAGGAATTTCCCTCTTTAAAGAAGGAACCCCTTCAAGGGAAAATCTAATGAGAGGGCGGTGCCGATTGAGGTTGCAACACTGCAGTGCACCTGAGTCTACGTGCTGGAGTTGCTTACCTGCTTGGATTTGAAATATGTCACGTTTGCTGCCTATAAGTAACTGACTATTGGGCTATCTTTTCCTCTCATCCGCTTTTCATTGATACATTTAGGGGTGAATTTCCAAAGGCATCTCCACGCATAAAACATTACTTTATACATGTAAATGGCTTTTTATAAAATTGCTTGGGGTTTCTGCATGTAAAAAGTAAGCGTGAAACCTGATTTCATGCATACTTTCACGCACAACATAAAAGACGCATTCCAGGGGTTGGGGGAATCGGAGTTGGGGTGTATCTTGGATTTAAAGGCATCTCTTTTATTTTAAAATGTATGCCTGTAAATCCACACACATAAGTCCAGTGTTGCAAGGAGCAGATGTAACTTTGTGCGGCTGAGTTTCTGCTGCGCACGTTTGCGTAATTTTCCAAACAAACGTATGCATATAACATTGACATAATTTATGCTTTGAAAATTGACATAATTTTTTGTGTGCAGCTGCCGCATTATTCATCTGTGATGTTACAAAATTACTCTCCCTTCATGGCAGATTTAAAGAATGTGCTATAAATTGTAACAAAACGTGTTTGCCTGACAAGAGGGCACATCAGATAAGATTAAGAGAGAGCATAAAAGAAGGAGGAACCCCCAATATTTTTGAAGGGATGAAACAGGTAAGCAGAGCTTACCAGCACTGGAGGAAGGATGACAGACTGCAGATGATGGGAAAAATCTGTTTGCAAGAAAACAGCTCAAGAACAAGGTCTCAGTGTTACACTTCTATGGAGTTTGAAAAATGCAATAGTAGTGCTGGAAGCTGAGATTTTTTGTATTCATTTTTATTGTATTTTAAAACAATAGGCAACAAGGCAATGATGAGGAGGCCTCTCATGCAATATTATACATATAAACAAGGGCAGGGCATTATGTCATCTTACACCACATTAAGTGAAGTTACATCTTTTGACAGCTCATTCATCAATATGCCAGATCTGTCAATAATGCAAATATTGGGCCAGATGGAAAAATAGTAACCTACACCAAACTAAATTTATATTAAATAATATTGTTTTTCAAAATCACCAGCTTCTTCTTGGGGGCTAACACTTTTTTTTTATTATTAGTGGAAATGGCATATTATTGGGCCAATATACTAAAGTATTAACTTGCGTTAAATGCTATAGCAAATGGTTAACACACATTGACAGCACTGTTAGCACACAAAAATCAGCTTGCAATAGTGTTAATGGGAAATGTATGCTAAAAAGGTAATAAAATGTAAAACTGTGCAAAGTAACTCATTACCTATCAGCTCATTGAAAAGATTTGTGTGCAGTTTGTTTCACAGGGGCATTAACTCAAAACAGTTGACCACAACCCTGGGAGCTTTTGCAATACCATCCACATATATGTGCATACTTGCGTGCCTGTGGCAATATGTTTCTCATTTGCATCTCATTAACATGGGCCATTAATACATGCAATGAGCACCACATTTCCACACATCAGTGGCCAAATGTTAACTTACTTTGATACATCAGCCCCCTATGTTTGTTTTACAATACTTGTGTAAAAACTGCAGCAAAAGGAAGCATGATGATGTGAACAAGACATCTGCCATTTTTCCCTCAGTTCTCAGGGATTTTATCATCACAATCTATAGATCATAGGATAAACCTTGCTCAGAGGAAAGTCCCTGGATTATAGGTGGGTGAATTTTTCAAACCATCTGTAGTTATCATGATAATTATCTCTGGGTATATGAATTACTGATAGCCTTAGGGGGCAATACTTCATTTTCTGTTGCTCATGTGATTATGTCTGAACCAATGGGACAAGTTCTTACAAACCGAAGATGTCATAAATACATGCAGAGACTGAAAGATCTTCATACAGTAAGCATAGCACACTCAAGCTCTGACAGCACCTGCTTGTATAAGGAATCTTTCTCATAGCATGCTACCAAGTAAAGGTTCATAGTTCTGTCTTCCTGTGTGACTTGATTTATGCTGTCTAATATGTTCTTAAAATGCACACTGAGAAGATGGATTCCCAAGCTGGACTCGGGGCATGTTTGGAGTAAGGGAACATGGCACCAATTTTGAAGTGAGCTAGAATTCAAAGAGGTTGATAGCCAAAGGCTTTGCCTAGGTAATTTCCAGAATTACCCTGACAAAAGTCAAGATTTGAAAAATTCCCTTTCCCCCACTCCCTGGCTAAAGTTTATCCAGGTAACTCATTACCTGCACCCGCTTCACCCGAATAAAATGAGGCAGTGATGGGGCATTCCAAGGGCATGGTTATGTTTTAGCTGGTGAGTGCTGATAGCCAGGTTACAGGCCCATGCAATAAAGTGCCCACAGCCTAGCACACAGCTTGACGCAAGTTTTGGATGCATGTCCATAACCCCCGATGCAATAAGGAGATCAGCGCGTCCAAAATGCTCGTCCAAACAAAAGCATAGCTAATAGTGCTCATCACATGTAAATGCCATGTAGATGAGACTGTTATTACCCCGCAATGCAAAAAAATCCCCGTGCACCTTGGAGTAGGCGTAACGTTTTCCCACATGTCAAGGACTCAACTCAAAAACAAAAAAACTGTTGTGCGCCCCGTCCGCACCCGGCCCACGCACGGGCCTGCTCACCTCGCTAACTCCTTTGCAGGTCACGGGTCGGCCTCCCCAGCGGCAGCCGCGAGCTCCTCCAGGCCTCGGCATCCTGCGGCGGCAGTCGCCGGGCCTTCCACTGTGCACCAGGCCTCACGCCAGAGTTTGGTGTCCCCAGTGGCGTTGGCAATGCCCCTACACATGCACGCGCGGACCGCCCGACCTCTTGTAGGGCCAGGGGTGGGTCCTAGCTCCACAGCACGCCCTGATTGAACGTACGATATAGGAAGTTGCTGCCTGCACTTCCTTGCCTTGGCAATCAGGTCGGCACTGCAAGTGTACTAGTTTGCCTCCGCATTCACAGTCTTGTTCCAGCGTCCTACTGTTCCAGCGTCCTATTGTTCCAGCGTCCTACTGTTCCAGCGTCCTATTGTTCCAGCGTCCTATTGTTCCAGCGTCCTATTGTTCCAGCTTCCTTCTGCTCCAGTGTCTGTCTGTCTCCCCAGGTAGTACCTCCGGACTGACTCTCTGGTACTGACCTCTGCCTGTTCCTTGACCATTCTGCTCGCTGCCTGGATCTTGACCTCTGCCTGTCTTGTGACCTCTCTGACCTCTGGAACCCTGACCCTTGTTTCATTGACTATTCCTCGGGCTGATCCTCGGAACCTGAACCCAGCTGCCATTGACCACATCTCTGATACTGGCTTTGTCCCTTGCCTTGTCATTGCCTATGCTGTATTGGCTTTCCTTGCTTCTCCAGGCCTACAGCCTAGTGACCGACCGTGCTCCCTTGCTGCTCGTGGGCACGCCTCTCTACTACCTCTCCAGGAGACCCTGCGAGGCCCACCTAAGTCCAAGTAGCCCGGGTCCCTACGGGCTCCACCTGGGAGGACCGAAGGCTTCCAGTGGTGAAGCTCATCCTAGCCTCTGTCTCCTCCTGTGCTCTGCCCCCTGGGGGCAGGTGCTTCCTGGTCCCTTCCAGGAAGCCATGCCACACTGCTCCAGGGCAAGGGTCCACCTCCAAGTGCAACAAAATCCCTGCTTTTCTGTGGTTTCTCCTACTTAGTATCGTCACTTGTCGTCAGGATACTAAGTAGGAAGAAAGCAGCACCTTGCAAAAAAAAAGTCTTGACGTAAAGAAAGAAAATTTTCAGGGCACACAATATACACGAACAATATACACGCTCTGGCTGTGTATATTGTGTGTGCATATTGTGCTGTAAAAATAGCTGCCATGGGAAAAAAACAGATGCACACAGCCACTTCTCCTGGGCGCCTCATGCCATGGATTCGCTAGGGATGCACAATTCACTAACGCGTCCTTTTTAGCATGGCAATTCATTTGCATATTGCATCGGGTGCCTGGGAGAGGCATTTGTGCGTGCATGCGTTTGGATGCACATTTTTAGCGCGGCCATATTGCATTAAGTGTGGTCAGAAATATACCTGGCTTAAAGTCATCTTTATAATTTTAGCCGGGTATAGTGGCAAACTTATCCAGATAAGTACCACTAAATATCTGGGTAACTTTCTCAACTCACTGGACCGCTGGTTTCTTAAAAAACAACATTGATATCTGTGGGACTGCACAGCATTCCCAGAAATGTAAAACAGAAATTGAAAAGAACCAGATAATAAAGTAAGATGATAATGAAAGAGAGAGAAAGAGAGTGAATTCTATGTATCTTTTCTGCAGAGGTCTCTTAAAATCTTTCTCATAGTCCTGACATATCACAACTGGTCCACAAATTAGAATGTGCAGTGAGAAATGCAAGCAAGTTGCTTTTTTTTCAGGTAAAAATTGATACTGTATGAATGCCCGATCTTTACAAGAACTGAGTGTAAAGCTGAGAGCATCACAGAACAGCCAATTATACTTAAATGTTTTAATTTGAAACTTGGTTGATTTACCTTTTGAAGTGCTCAGAGAACCAGAACTGAATCATACCCTCTTAATTATAAAAGTGCCTCTGTAAACAGGAGCTTAAAGCCAATTTTTCAAGTTAATTTAAAACATCAGTTTTATCTTTTCATTGGTCCCACATCAATCATTTACTCATGGTGTCTGTGAATGCTCCCAGTCCAGACTGCATATTTTTATCTTGCAAGTGACTGGAAAATCAAACATGCTCTCTAAATAGAGTCATGCATGAGATTTATCATGGCTATGATGGCATTTTTTATTTCTAGCATCTTACATTATTTCTTTTTTTTTTTTATGTCTTTTCCTTTTGAAATCTTCTATTTTCCCCTATTATCTTTCCACGCATCGCAGTCTGTACTGTCTGGTTGTAAAACACAAAATCTAAGTCAAAAAAACAAAGTTTCCCTATAAACTTGGTGAGGTGAATATGATAGGGGAAAAGGTCTGCAGCATTCCAAACTTCTATTGTTTGCACTGATAGTGTCAACAACCACTATTAAACCTGTCAGAGCAGAGCAAATAATCTTGAAAAACTGGGAAATCATAAGATTGGCTTTAAGCTTCCTTCCTATATGCTATGAGTGAGCCCTTCTGGAATAATTTCTCCCCTGACCTCAAGCAAAACTTTTTATATCAATGACGTAATTTTTAAATAGTCAGTGAAGCATACCGTAATATAACAAACCTGCCCCAATCGACTTTATGTCCTATGATGCACTCAGATGCACCGCTGGAGCAGCAGCAACTTGCACACTGAGAGGAGAGGATCACCTTGCTGGTGGCTGAAAGGAATCGGTAAGTTTTTGCTTGGGACATTGTCTTTTTTAAAAGTATTGGGGCAAAGTTAACTATTTGGGAATATTATTTAGTGTGTTTGTGTCTTTGTACCTTTAATAGTCAGAAAGGCAGTGAATAAACAAGTTAGACTGTTTGTATTTTTAAATAATCAGTCAATAAGGTAGCTAGTAAGCAGTGTTTATTTTTAAGGTAGCTAGTAAGCAGTGTTTATTTTTAAAAGTCTGCAGAACTGAGTGCTTGTATTGAGAATAAAAAAACCACAAAAAAAATAACCCCCCAAAAAGTAGCCAGAAGCTAGAAATAAGCTAGGAGCAATGTATACCTAAGTAAAAAAGTTGAATAGTTCAGCTCAGTTACTCACCTTGGAAAGGTGTTGAGGTAGTGTGATTGGGTTTGAATAGGGACCAACATTTGTTAATCAAGAGAGCAGTGAGTCACTCTGGCTGACTAACTGAAGTTAGACTTACCATGTGACAGGGTATCCGTGCCATTGGCCGGCCCCTTTCACATTGTAGGAGCACTGGATGGCCCGCGCCATTTTTAAAGATGGTGCCGGCCATCCAGTGCTCCCTCCATGTGACAGGGGCCAGCCAATGGCACAGATACCCTGTCACATGGTAAGGGCAAAGGCCTTTGGCGCCATTTTTATTAGTGGCAGCCGATGGCCCGAGAGCGGGAGATCACTCCCGGGACCCCACTGGACCACCAGGTACCTGTAAAATGTTTTTGGGGGGGTCGGGAGGGTGGGGGAAGCAAAGGGATTAATTTTAAAGGGTCGGGGTGGGTTTTTTGTTTATCGGCTCGGGCGCAGCCAATAAACAAAACCGTGATCGGGCCCAATGGAAAAAAACCCACATGTGAATCGGAACCAGAATCCGAACCGATTCCGATTCACATCTCTACTGACTATTGCTTTACTAGCCTCTGAAGCATTATATATTATATATATCATATATTATAAGAATTCCACCTGGGATCTCCATTATGAAAGACAATGCAGAGGTGTCTCTATTTATATAATGCTTTAAATTTAGAGGATAAAGCAAGTGTGCTAGTATAACAACTATTACTTGTCCTAGCTGTGCTGCTAGTAGGAGAAGAAATTATAATCTTTCAGAAGATTAAGACTGCACCTCTCTTTTACAGCAGACAGGTAGTAAATACAACTGTCCATAAGAAACATAAAGAGAGAGAGATTGGTATTCTCTTGCAACTTGTTCAGAATGGCTAGTGACTGATGTAGAAGAGGCAGTGTCACTGTGCCAATGTGCTAATTCTTCTGTGCATAACTCCTGTACTAAATTCTTAATGGAGTATACAAAAAAAAGGAGAAAAAAGAACCCCACAATCAAAGTAAAACTACAAAAAACAAGTGGGGAAGTATACAAAACAAAGTCCCGATCGGAAAACGTTTTTTAAAAAAATTATCAAAACTTCTTTATTATATAGCAGGGGTGCTCAAACCGGTTGTTGGGTCCCCACCCCCACCCCATCAGGCTTTCAAGATATCCCTAATGTAATGTGCGGGATATAAATTTGAGTAAGTAAATAAATAAATATTCCTGAGGTTTATTTGCATGCACTGCCTCCAATGTATGCAAATATTTATCATGCATATTCATTAGGGATATCCTGAAAACCTGATTGCTTGGTGGGGGGTGGGGGGGTGGATGCGAGGACTGGTTTCAGCACTCCTGTTTTATAGCATTAAAATTCAACACTGTAATAATATAAGAAACAATCCCCCGAAATGGACTATATTTATAATCCAGCTGCATCAGGAGGGATGAACTCTATAATAAAACAAAATAATCCTTAATGGAACCTGAGAAATAAAATAGTTAAAAGATAACAACAACATAAGA
This sequence comes from Rhinatrema bivittatum, assembly GCF_901001135.1. Classification (NCBI taxonomy): domain Eukaryota; kingdom Metazoa; phylum Chordata; class Amphibia; order Gymnophiona; family Rhinatrematidae; genus Rhinatrema; species Rhinatrema bivittatum. The sequence goes on along the minus strand of NC_042620.1, from coordinate 175,142,557 downwards.
ACATGAATTCCTACCTTACATAGAAGGGGCAAATGTTAACTCTAAGTTTTTAGTATACATGCCTAAGATGGTTGGTGCCTCTGTGCTTGCTGCTATACACCTGACTTTATTCTTTGGGGTATTCATGCCACTCTTCTTCCTGCCATATCCCTCACGCTATGCCTTGGGGTCTTTATGTCAGTGAGCGCCCTACCATATCCTTCACTTTATGCCTTCAAGTGTACATTCCACTCTTTGTACTGGTTTGCCCCTCTCGTGGTAGCTTGTACTGTTGATGATCTTTGCCCCTCTTTTGTTGCCATGGGATGTTCTTGCCATTCTTAATGTTTTTGTGTGCTGTTGCCTCTGATGATGATGCCTGCCAGCAAGTTTCATAAACATCGGATTCAAAACCCCAAAGTTAGAGTCAAAAATAGATGTGTTGCTTCCCCCATTGATTTTAATGGAAACAAATGAAACAAATGACCTGAATGAAATTGATGAGCTTTTGATCCAAACCAGCTAAATCAGACAAAACAGGAACTAAACCAAAAGTCTGAACATAACTGAGAATTTTTTCTGAACACACCCCTAGAACAATAGCATCTTTAAACCAGTATCATTATTCCCACACTCTTATAAAGGCAGAGAGGTGATATGCCTAAATAGAAAAAGAATATTTGGCAAATGTCTGGGCTTCTGAAAGATTCTATCAGTATCGTTGTAGCTTGAAATCCTATAGATCTGCACTTTATAGGATTATAGACTAGTGACTGACCATAAGCCACTAGTCAGACTCATCAATAGCAAAGACCAGGATAAAATACCTTTATGATGTTAAAGATTTCTCATCTTACTGAGGAAATTCGACCCAGTGGCAGAGTACATGTCTGGGAAGGATTTGCTAGTAGCAGAACCACAACACTGACCCATAAGAACTGGACCAGGAAGTTTCAGTCAATGTCCAGGAAATCAAAGACCAGTAAGGAGTGCACTAATGGTCGTCCCATGGCAGTGACACAAACTGACGATGAGCTCTGGACTGTCCAAAAGTACCTAGACAAGGGCTAGCCAGATTGTGTTCAAAATGTTGGGTTAAGTAGATGGTGGGATTTGGTATGGGATAAGTGGTAAAGTGTTTGGGGAGAGGAGGGAGGAAGAGGAATGGGTGGATATGGGTTATATAGGGTGTTTTCAAATGTTTCATATGTTTTAATGTATTTTATCCTGTTTATTTGTTGTAAACCGCTTGGTCTGCTTTGTAAGATTGGTAAGGGTGGTATATAAATATTAAATGAAATGAAATGAAAATATACTGAATATAGCAAAAGAATATCATTCATCCAGGGAACATTTCAGTCAGTCAGATGGGGTTTTGACATATGATGACTGGGTATTAGTCTTCAAAAGATTAAGAGCTGAGATAGCCAAGATATATTTTCTGCACTATTTACCAAATGCAGGGAGATGTACAAAGAAACCATTTAATGGCCAGGCACTGGACACCAGCTAAAAGAGAATGCTTTCTCTTCTTCATTCATAGGCCTAGAAAAGGCAAGGAGCCTCTCCTCACATCCAAGGTGTCCATCCTCTCTTGGCAGAAGATGGCAGCTGACCAATATAAGATTAAAGATAAAATGTACCTAGTGGTTGTTGACTATTTCTCTTACTGGATCAAGATCCTGCACTTACCCATTCTTAACAGTCCAGCAGTAACCAAAATACTGAAGAGCCTCTTCACCCAATTTGGTTCATCTAAGACCCCAGAAACTGACAATGGACCACAATTCAAAGTCCAATCATTTTCAGACTTTTCAGCTCAATATAATGTCTACCATATGATGAAGAGTTTGTGTTTTCCTAAAAAAAAAAAAAAATGGATTTCCTGAAACGAAAGGTAGCTACTGCAAAAATGTTCCTGTGTTAACCAGACCCTTACACTGCCTTTTTCAGCAACTACATAACGCCAACAGAATCAATGAGGGAGCATCCACTAACCTTACTTCTCTACTAACCACAATTGTGCCGCAATGGCCTGATTTCACTATCATGAAAAATATTATACAGTGAAAATGCTACCAATTCTCACTCCAGGAGGCCTGGATCACCTCAAGACAGATGACAAGAAGATTTTGGACAAGACAGCTATGGTTACAGGGCTGCATGAAACATTGCCTTTGTATGTACTCCAGACCTCAGATGGATCATTGGCCAGGCATAATTGACAGCATATTCAGCTCATTACTCAAGAAGCAAATTTTGCATTTGTCCAAGAGACTGTACCAGACCCTCCAAATTAAATGGACCAGTAATCCATAAAATTTTGTGACCACTAGATCAAGCCAAATAATGAGGCCTAATCCAGACTCAATTTATAGTCTGAATGCAGACAGCTAAGGGCAGAATAATCCCCCATTCACTACAAGGGTATATGACAGTCTACTCATTGTCCCTACAGTTGTTCAGAAACGCTCATTTGTTTTTAAGTATGTGAAAGTGTTCATGATAGAAAAGGGGGATGATATGATATGGAGTATAATGTTCAAGTAGTTCAGCAAGTGTAATGTTCTGATAAAGGTATGAGGCTGAGATTCAGAGAACCAGTGAGAGGGTAAGTTATCCAGGTACAGTTATGCATTTAACTTTATCTGCATATCCACTGGGTCATAGCCAGATACGTCTGCTGCCGAATATGCCCAAATAAATTTGCATACATATTTTTACCCAGAAAACTTTAGGACAGCTATTTCTCCAACCAGACTTACACTCATAAATTTAGATGGACAGCAGTCCATGCCTCCAATACTACCTCTTTTGTGTACATGAATTGTTCATGAGGAAGTCGATAATAAGGAGCAACTTGTTCAGTTAATTGGTGGTCGCTGAATATCCAGCTATGTTCGGTGACCACCACTTAGCCAGATATGGGCCGATACAGTAAAATCGCGGGAAAGCGGGCCCACTCTCCCGGCGCGCCTCTTTTTTGACAGGAGCAGCAGCTGTCAGCGGGTTTGACAGCCGACACTCAATTTTGCTGGCGTCGGTTCTTGAGCCCGCTGACAGCCACGGGTTCGGAAACCGGACGCCGGCAAAATTGAGCATCCGGTTTTCAACCCGTGAGCTGCAGGCCTATTTCAATTTTTTTTTTCTTTTTTTTTTTTACTTTTTTTTAACTTTTGGGACCTCTGACTTAATATCGCCATGATATTAAGTCAGAGGGTGCACAAAAAAGCAGTTTTTACTGCTTTTCTGTGCACTTTCCCGGTGCTCGGAGAAATTAGCGCCTACCTTTAGGTAGGCGCTAATTTCTGAAAGTAAAATGTGCGGCTTGGCTGCACATTTTACTTTCTGTATCGCGCGGGAATACCTAATAGGGCCATCAACATGCATTTGCATGTTGCGGGCGCTATTAGGTTCGGGGGGGGTTGGATGCGCGTTTTGGACGCGCTATTACCCTTTACTGAATAAGGGTTAAAGCTAGCACGTCCAAACGCAGGTTAACAGTGCACGCCGCCGGAGCACACTGTACTGTATTGACCTGATAGGTTGGAAGAGGGCAAAGGGCAGATCGGGGCGGGGTTACTTATCTGGTTATCTTAACCAGATAAGTGTGGATATTCAGATAAATCTTATCCAGCTAACTTAAATAAACTTTTAGTTTTGAATAAGAACATAAGAACATAAGAAAATGCCATACTGGGTCAGACCAAGGGTCCATCAAGCCCAGCATCCTGTTTCCAACAGTGGCCAACCCAGGCCAATCCAGGCCATAAGAACCTGGCAAGTACCCAAAAACTAAGTCTATTCCATGTTACCGTTGCTAATATTGGGCCCACAAAATATAGCTGGTTGGTGGAGGGGGCGGAATTCAAATCTTGACTTTTGCCTAGCTAACTTCAAAATATCAACTTCTATGTTAAAATTTTTTAGCAAAGGTGAATCAGCAGAGCTTGCTCTGGGCAATAATAAAGCAGTTCACTGTTCCTCTTCAGACTGCATGGCAGACTCTTTATGATGGGGCCTTACCATAACTAAATAATTAGTTTATAACCATCTATAATGTTATACCTCTAACTCTCATGTGAGTAGGTGCAAATATGTTCTCTTTTAATGTTCTCCTATAGCAGCTTTTTCCATACTCCTTCTCCTTTAGTTCTTACTAGGGAGTCATACTGCCTTGCCCGAATATCATTGCTGTGTCTCCTTCCATTTATTGCATAGTCCAAATAAATGATTTCAGCAGTTCTCCTATCTCTCACAAGTCTATGGAATAAGATCCCAAGTCAGCAATCAAACCCAAATCCATTAAGCAGTCCAGACCAGAACACAGCAATGTTTCTATATTTAACCTCCAGGCTTCCTGACCAGACAATAGACTATAGAATATTGGTTTCATGCCTTTGTGAAATCCAAAAAACTAATGTTCACTTCTCTTCTCATTTTGTTTGTCCATTGCTCAAGCAGGAATTCCCATTAATGAGACATTCTTTTTATGAACCCTGGTTGGATTGTAACTTATCAGTATATACCTTTCTTGTTCCATTACTCAGCCCTTAATTACAGACTCCACACTCTTTCCTGCCACTAAGGTTAAAACTGCAGGTTTATAATTTCCGGCATCCTTCCCTGGTCCCTTTTTTAATATCAGTAAGTAATATTTAGCATTGGCTTTTTCCCAACTTTCTAGTAGTACTCCACTCATAAATTAACAATTAGATATTTCACTCAATAGTTGCACACTAAAACTGATTAAGAAAGATAAAAAGCTCATAGTCATACTGCTGTTACATTTAGAGTATTTATGGCTATCATATGTTGTTGGGCCCCAGGTGCATCACTTTAGGTATTCTTTACAAGACATGTTGGAGAACGCCTTATAGCAATGATGATTTCAGTCAATGTCCTTTTTCAACTTGTGCACATAACTTTCTATTGCCAGCAAAATTTACATATATAAATTCCATGGCATCAGAAAAATAGATGCACATGTCAATTATCTCAGATGTAGCAAGATAGTATCCATTCCCGTACCCAAGTTCACAATGTTTGTTTATTTAATTAATTTATAGACTATATACCCAGCCTTGAGAAGGTTACTCTAAAGCACATATGTTTCCTGTACCATTGAACTTATGCATGTAAAATGTATTGGAAAGTTACATGCATGTGATGAAAAAGTATACAGACGGAAATCAGTAAGGACACACACACAGACTCCTTTTCTTAAACACACAAAAATCCATATTTAAAGGATATATCCAGACAAAAAGAGAAGGTGCAGGGGGCATTCCTGGGATGTGGTTTTACTTTCTGCAGGCAGCACTGATATTCAGCACTGCCCAGAGTTACCCAGGTGACTCTCTCCAGGTAAATGGCTGTCCTAAAATTACCAGCTAACTTTGTCCATGAGATCAATGGTTATTCAGTTACTCAGCCAATATGGATTTGAGCTGAATATCCAGACAAAGTTACCTGGACAGTGGCTGCTAGCAGAATATGGACCTTACTAGGGTTGCCAACTTACCCAAACAGACTGAGCCAGTCCTGGTTTTTCCCCACTGCAAGCATTGGGTTATAGTTCTGACTCACTTAAGCAAAGCAAAACTCTCAAACACATTGGTCCTACACCATAGGAAACAATGAGTTAACAACCAACTGGAAAAGATATATAAAAAAAACATTTTCATTCACTTAGGAAGGAATTCAAAACTGCAGCCAAGGAAAATAAATCTATCCAAACCCCAAAAAGTTTTCTTTTATCTGTACTCTCCTGTCTCCTTTATTGCTTACCCAAAAAAACACCCAAAAAAACAGGATATAAACAAAAATTTTTGTATTTATAACAAATTCATAAAAAGATTAAAAAAAAAAAAGACTGAACCTATCAAAGAGAACAAGGCATCAGAAGAAAATGATGTCAATCGGTGTACATCCACTGCCTCTCGCCACGCAATGGGCCCCAAGCGGTATCAGCTTACAACACCTGAAATTTCATTCATTTGCCAGTCCTGTTACCTACTCTAAAACTACATTGAAGACTCATTACATATTTTTTAAACCAAAATATGTCATCCACCACTAACAATAAAACAAAATATTATAAAAACGCATTCAGCCCCCCATAACATGCAAAGAAATGACTTATCTGTCAATATCAATGGAACCCGGAAGCAACTCAAACACAGCAATTGTTCCTTTCAATTGGCTATTCAAGAGCTCAAAATACCCGACATGAGCCCATGTTTCAGCGGACTACACCGCCTGCCTCAAGGGGCAAAGTGAACAGGAACAAATGTTTAAAACGCCCTGAAAAGAGGGTCAACAATCTGTAAGAAAAGAAAATGAAACACAATTAGAATGTATCAGTAAATCTCAAGAACCAGCACTTTCACAAAAGAGACCCACCAACAAACAGTCAGGGGCTGTGTATCACAATGCAATAAAAATGGCAAAAAACCACTCAACCACCATCAAAAAAAAGAACACCATTTAATTAGAAAACATTTAAATCCAGATAGCCAATCAAATCAAAAGGAAAAGAAGGCAGAACGAAAATGAAAATCAAAATGGATATGAAAGGAAACTACTCATAAAAAAAATTAGACCTTGTGAAAGTAACAAACCAATAAAAACAGACGCAGAAAAAAAACACAACCAATTGTGCGGACGTGAGAGAGAACTAAAGGAGCATGGAAACTAGCATTTGTTCCACTCTATTTCCTTATTGAGATCACATGGATGAACCGTATCCAAATGGTAAATCCATCGTTGTTCTTTATGAGAGAGAATTAAATCAAGGTCCCTTCAACGGGTCCCACTCTCTAGAATCTCCAGAACCACAAAGATAAAACCTGTGTAAGTATGTCATTTTTCCAAACCATAAACAACCAATGGAGCCTCAAGACATTTAAGTTTGATGGCACTATGGTGCTCAATCATACGGGTATGATAATGTAAACCACGTAAACGATGCACACAATGTAACTGATTTAAATATAAAATTTGATGGACAGTCCAGTGTTAAAGAAACTCCACTAAATGATTGCTCACACATGGAGCAATGAACACAAGGATAATGGCCAAAACCTTTCTGAGGCCGGATGGTCAATTTCTTAGCACTTACATACTCCAAGCTAACCACCATATCTCTAATGTTTCTGCCCCTTCTCAAGGCAAACACTGCTTTTTTGAAAAAGGGGAAGTACACATAAAACTCGCCAGTGCCGCTTAATGATGCATTGAACTTTGTGAATATATGGGGAGTAAGGTAAAACACATTCAACACTAGAGATGGATTCACGTAAATGAGAGAGTAGGAACAAGTCTCTATTGGCTCATCTAGCTCTTTTATAAGCCCACCACACAACTGAAAGGTTTTATCCGCATCTCAAAAAACATAAACTCATGCCTTAAGCAGGCTCTTTAAAGTCAGAGAGGCACGGACAAAGCCTCTGCAGTCTGAGAAATTGTCCCTTTGGCAAGTTGTCACAGAGATGCTGAGGGTGACAACTATGATAATGCAACAGCATATTACAATCAGTTGGTTTCCTGAAAAGTGAAAAACAGAAACCCTCAGAAGTAAGGGAAATTTTAATGTCCAAGTAAGATACACTATGAGAATCAAAAGAATAAGTAAATTGTAAATTGCTGTCCAAACTGTTCAACCACTCCATGAAAGAGCTAAATTCCTCTTGGCTACCTTGGCAAATTACCAAAATGTCATGAATGAATCTGCGCCATATCACAACATGAAAGCAAAAGATATTAACCCTTAACCAATGGGACTCAAAGTCCCCAACATACAAATTGGCGACATCCAAAGCCATAGTCATCCCTATGGCCATCCCTTTAATTTGTTTATAAATTTGGCCATTGAAAAGAAAAAAATGTTCTTGCATAGCTATAGCAGCCAAATCTAGAACAAAAGAACGGAAGACACGGTCACATATAGTACTTGTGGCTAAGGTAGCCTTGATGATATATAAAGCTTCTTTCTGTGCGACGTTGATATACAAAGAAACAATGTCAATAGTGGCTTAACTCAGATTTTGAAAAGGGCCTCAAGAACGTTTTGGCCATTATCCTTGTGGGAGCACTCAGTTATTAAAGATTCTTTACCACTGGAATGTCTATCAAATTTTACATTTAAATCAACTGCATCATGAGCATCGTCTTACATGGTTTATATTATGTGGTATACTTGTTTACTGATTTATATGGGTAAAACCACACACCCTGTGCATACCCTTATGATTGAGCACTGTAGTACCATCAAACTTAAACATCTTGAGGCTCCATTGGTTGTTCATTGTTTGGAAAAAGGACATATTTTTTACAGATTTTACCTTTGCAGTTCTGGAGGCTCTAGAGGGTGGGACCCACAGAAGGGACCTTGCTTTAATTCTCACTCATAAAGAACAATGATGAATTTACTGTTTGGATACAGACCGGTTTCATCCACGTGGTCACAATAATGAAATAGTGTGGGAGAAATGATAGTTCCCGTGCTCCTTTAGTTCTCTTTCGCATCCACAGAATTAGTTGTGTTTTTTTCTGCCTCCGTTTTTATTGGCTTGTTACTTTCACAGGGTCTAATTTTTTATGAGTAGTTTCCTTTCATGTCCATTTTTATTTTCTTTTTAGTTCTTTTCCTTTTGATTTGATTGACTAGCTGGATTTAAATGTTTTCTAATTAAGGGCTGAATTTTCTAATGTTGCAGAGCTCTTTGAATCGCGCGATAACGGGGGGCGGAAGGGTGAAGTGGGGGGCAGGCCTGCGAAAGCCGACAGCGATCACACTACCGCAGTGTAATCGCTGCCGGCTTTCTCACGCAATAGCGCCACCGTGAAAGGTGGTGCTATTGGATGCGCTACTGGCGGCAATAACAGGTCTTACCTTATCGCTGCCAGTGAAGCTTCCGCCAGCGAAGTCCGCCCCGACTCCGCCCCTATCAAGCTATCGCACCGAAAAGGGACTTTTTGCATGCAATATGGTTAGAAAATGACCCCCTAAATGATGTTATTTTTCTTGATGTGGGTTGAGCTTTTTTTCGCCATTTTTATTGCATTGTGATACACAGCTCCTGACTGTTTGAAGGTGGATCTCTTTTGTGTAAGTGTTGGTTCTTGAGATTTACAGATACATTCTAATTGTGTTTCATTTTCTTTTCTTACAGATTGTTGACCCACTTTTCAGGGCATTTTAAACATTTGTTCCTGTTCACTTTGCCCCATGAAGCAGGTGGTGTAGTCCGCCAAAACATGGGCTCATGTCGGGCATTTTGAGCTCTTGAATAGCCAATTGAAAGGAACAATTGCTGTGTTTGAGTTGCTTCCAAGTTCCATTGATATTGTCAGATAAGTAATTTCTTTTCATCTTTTGTGGGGCTGAATGCATTTTTTATACATATTTTGTTTCAAACAGTATATGAGTCTTGAATGATGTTTTAGAGTAGAATAAGTTAACAGAACCAGCAAAGTAATGAAATTTCAGGTGTTGTAAGCTGATACCGCTTAGAGCCCATTGCGTGGCGATAGGCAGTGGATGTACACCGATTGATACCATTTACTTCTGATGTCGTGTTCTCTTTGATAGGTTTCAGTCTTTTCTATGAAAAAATCTTTTTATGAATTTGTGATAAATACAAATTTTTTTTATATCCTGTTTTTTGGTGGGGGGTTTTAAATTTCATTTGAGGGACATCTGCCTTTTTGCATTCCTTTATTGCTTAACCATGTCCCTACTCAAAGATGCATGCCTGGCTGCTCAGGTGGCAAACTATATCTTTCACTTTGAGAACTTTCATTAGACAACCCTTACTATGCTTTTATGCAAGGCCATATTTTGAGGCAGGTGAGCAGGGCAGTGGCCCAGGGCTCCGAGAGCTGGGGGCACCCTGGTCACCGTCATTATCCATCCCATGGCTGCATGACCATGGTGGATCCCATCCTACAGGAGCCAAAAGAGGTCCAGTGGCTGCAGCAAATGCCATCCTGCCATGGCCAAAGAGAGGCCATGGGAGGGTGACATCAGATGGGGGAATGGGCGCTGTTCATTCAGAGCACCATTTGCCCAAAATCCAGCACTGCTTTTATGGCCTGACAGCTCATAACAATAACCAAAGATAACAAAGCTGAGGCAAATGGAAGAAGAAAAGGGATTCTCATCAGCCCTACACGAGGCATCTATCTCTGCCGTATCTACCCTTCAGGACTCTGTTCAGACATGGCTACCATGCTGGCACTTATATCTTCATATACATCTAGGCCATCTGCCACTAATGATAAACCCGTAAAATGTAGCCACCACATTCATACCCCATAGGGGAAAATGAGCTACCTAATGAAAACTGCTATTCACTTCTCATTTCATCTGCTCTCTGCTATTTTCCAGTGACTAATAAACTATGGAAAAATGCAGACGTACCTTCAGGAGTGTCATTAGTTCATACCAAAACTTGGAAGCAAACTGAGATCCCTCATATGAAACAATGTCCTTTGGAAGTCCATGAAATTGTACAAAATCATTCATGAACAGCAAGCCATCATCTTTGCTGAAGGAAGACCTGAGGCCAGAATGAAGTGTGCCATTTTGGCGATAAGATCCATGGTGACAAATATTGTGGCACTCCCCTGTGATAAGATTATTCCATGTTGAAATCCATTTTAAAAACCTACAAAGTACAAGACAGAACTGGCAATGGCATTAACAGTACATGAGGTTTGGTTCATGGTACCTTGGAACAAGTACAGGTTTCACAGGACAGTACATATTTGTTTAACATCTGTACTCAATCCTGGACACTAGAAAACTGGTTGATGAAGCTAGCTGTTTTTTAAATCTCAAAATGGTTGGCAAATTTGAAAAACCTCCAATCTAAGGGACCTCTTGGGATGTACAAGTGATCCTTGGGGTGCAGGCAGGTGTCCCTATTTGCACTGGAATTCAATAATAACTGTACTTTTTTAAGGCACAAAGTAGTCTGGCTTAGATATCTTCCTATGTGTAATCAACACCAAATAGATGGTGGTCTGAGTACTGAGCTTAGAGGAGAACTGTCCACTTAGTCTTCCTCATCCTTCTGAGACAGAGCATCTGCCTTCCCATTTTGTAAATATGGATGGTAAGACATCGTGAAATCAAACTGAAAGAGCAACAATCATAAAATTTGCCTGGGATTAAAGAATCATTTGATATTCCAAGTTTCCATGGGCATTAAAACTTGTAGTGGGAAATATGTGCCTTGTAATAGATGGCACCTTTGCCTGAAAGTCACCTTAATCACCAGCTGCTCCTAGTCCCACATATCACAGTTTTACTAAGTTGGAGAGAATTTCCATGAGTAATAGGCATAGGGATAATGCAGACCACAGGTTCCTTGACATTGTGACAGCACAGCACAGCACCAACCTGGAAGTATCTGTGTCTATCACAAATGTTGGTGATGGATCCAGGTATATCAGGACCAAAGCTGAAACAGAAGTAACTGTGCTCCCAGGACTACCTTTCCATCCACCCTTTGTATATGCTTTTGCAACCACTTAATTGATTCATCTTCCCTCTGATCCTGCCTAAAGTTTTCCGGATCAACACCGGTTTCCCACTACAAGGGGCCAGATAAGGCATCTGGGTGGGTGGTTGTTCTCCCTCCAACTCCGAATCCTCCTCCCTGGCTGCCTCTAAATTAGCAGCACAGGTGTATTTGTCCTGTCTGCTTTGTCTCCTTGACTTAGATGTCTTAGAATCTTTATGAAAAAGATCATGGTCCTCCAATGGAAAGAGTTCTGGAAACTCCAACTCTTCATGGTTGTGGCTGGACAAACCTGTTGTCAACTGGTTCCAGAGAGACTTGAAGTTTGGACAGTCCCGTCCAATGATCATGGGGTAAAGTAGCCAAGGGAGTACTCCCACCACAATCATATCTTGGCTGGCCGAGGTCTTCAGTCACACTTGGCTTGTTGGATATTGTCCCCGTGAATGCATACCTGTTTGTAGTCAATTTGGACTCTTTTCACAAAGTCCCACCGAATGACAGTCCACTAAGACTTGTGTTAGAACACCATCTAGCTTGACCAAGATCACAAACATAGAAATTCCCTGGCTAAGACTTCCATGAAGTTACAAAAGTGTGGGGGTCACAGCATAAATGTCCATCACCTCATCTTCCCTGAGGAACAGTCTCTGGTGAAATGGTCGCTTTCTCCACAATTGAATAATGGTAGTCCGACTAAGGGTTGCAGGTGAGATGAAAAGTCCGGCCAGACCTGCACTGCTGACAGTTGAGACCTCTGTGTCTTAGGACTCCGCTGCCCTCTATCCAAGTTGAGGGGCTTCAATCAGAAACATAGTGATTCGGACATGGTCTGGGCCTGATGATAGGCCTCTGCTACTTCCAGGGCCCTTTCAATCATAAGGTTAGGGTGTCAGCAAACCAACTGCCAAATGCATAGGTCGAGGCTATCCTGGAACTGTTCCAACAGAACCACTTTGACTATCATCACTCCAGTTTTCCCTTCCAGGTGCAGCCACTTCCAGGCAATATCTTTCAGCCTGTGGAATAGGTTCCTAGGGTTCTTTCCAACTTGTAGAATTCCTGCCGAAATCACTGTTGGGAGCCTTCTGGGGTGAGCCCCTCTCTCCCTAGAATGGCTGCCTTGACTTCCAGATAGGTGGCCCTCCCTTCTGGTTTAGCTGTTTGGTATGCATCTTGACTATTCCCGGTGAGTAGATTTCCTAGATAAGTAGCCAACCATTCCTCCGGCCAACCTGCCAGTCATGCTGTGTGCTCAAAGTTTTTCAAAAAACCATCTGGGTCTTTTCCAGGGTTTAACTTAAGGAGTGTTGGTGACACTGAAGGTGGACTGGTTATGGCCATTTGCATAGCTTGGGCTATCTGCATTAGAACCATATGCTGCTGTGTCACCTGCTTTCGCAATGCATGCTGCTGATTAATTTGCATTTGCAGGGTATTTTGTAATTACTGTTGGCCAGTAGCAAGAACCTGGATCGACTGCTCCATTTTCCCTACTTAGTGAACTGGCTCCAAGTTACGTTCCTCTCTGGGGATAGGAGAGTGGGAAAAAACAAAAACACCTTGCTGGCTATCCGGCCCTTACTCACTACTTGACCCCTGACTATACAGGTGGGGATATCCCCCTTAGCCTGTTGTGCAAAGCTGGGGGAGTGGAACTGGGAGGCCCCAAGAAAAAGAAAAAAAATTCTTCAGGGGTTTTTTATTTTATTTTATTTTATTTTTTCCTTGCTGCAGCTATGGGCTCTGGTCTGTGCTTTCTGCTTAGGCAAGAAATCTCACTGCTATCTCCGTATGTGGTAACTTGAGCGGTAGCAGCTTGGGAACTGTCAGAGGAAAAAGGAAGCAGACTCTGGCTGTTCCTTAAGTGCAGTTTATTTAGAGTGAAAATGAGAAAAGTGCACAGCAAAACAAAGGAAATAGGCAGCTCGCCTTGGAGTTCAGGTCTCTCACAATTAACACAGTGCAGTGCAAAGGAAAACAGACAATGTAGGCAGCTGCCTTGACTTCAGGCAAGCCCCAATCTTAAACAAAGCAAGCCTTAATTTACGGTCACTCTCAAACCTTAAACCTAGTAGGTCCTCTCATACAGTGGGTCTCTGTCTATTTTTTGGGGCCCACACAACCCTTCTAGACCATGAGGTCTTATACTCTGGTGAAGGGCTCCTCCCTTCACCCAGGATTCCCTGTGGGTCTCACTCTTAAGGAGTACTGGGCAAAACAGCTGTGTCTATTCCTTTAAGGTAGTCTGAGGGCATTTTCTGTATACTCCCTCACATCCACATTAAATCGAATCTGCCATTTAGATGCTCAGTCTCTTAGTCTCACAGGGCTCTTCTGCAGTTCCTCACAATCCACGGCTGTTTTAATGACTCAAAACAAATTGGTGTCATTTTCAAATCTGGTCACCTCATTCATTGTTCCTTTCTCCAGATCATTTGTTCATATGCTAAATAGCACAAATCCCAATACAGACTCCTGCGGCATTCCACTAATGACCTTTCTCCAGTTAGAAAACTGACTGCTCAGTCCTATCCTCTGTTTCCTGTCTTTTATGCAGTTAAAAGTCCACAAAAGGACACTGCCTCCTATCCCAAGACCTCCCAATTTCCTGAGGAGTCTCTCAAGAAGGACTTTATCAAATGCCTTCTGAAAACCAGTTTGCCTTTATCCACATGTTTATGTACATCTACAAAAAAATCTAGTAAATTGATAAGGCAAGTCTTCCCTATGTAAAAACTATGTTGTCTCTTCTCCATTAAACCATGTCTATCTAACTGGTCGGTAACATTGTAATGTTGGTAGAAAATGACCAAATGGTCCATTCAGTCTGCCCAGCAAGTTGCTTGTGGTAGTAACTACCATTCCATGGAGGTTACTCCCATGCCTTCTGTTAAGGGTAATAACTTTCCAAATAATTCCTATGACTTTTTGACCATTGCACACACTGAGCTGAAGATTTCAAGGTATTGTCCTCAAGGAGTCGGACTCCAAGATCCTTTTCCTGTTTGTTTTTAAAAATAGCTTCTATCATATTGCTTGGCACAAACATCAGGCTGAACAGTCTTTAGATTCCTGGATCAAACCCTTGGGACCCTTTTTAAAAATTGGTGTTGCACTGGTCATCCGGTACTGTGGCCAGGTTTTAAATGATAGGTTACAAATCAACAGAAACAGGTCAGCAATTTCATCATTGAGTTCCTTCAGAACTCAGGTAAATACCATCCGGTCTCTGTGATTTGTTATACTTTAGTCTGTCACTGTGATTTATTATATCCTCCAGTTTCATTGTAATTTTGTTTAGTTGCTCAGAGTTATCACTATCAAAAACTGTTTCAAGTATGGATATGACCCTGATAGCTTCCTCAATAAAGACAGAAGCAAAGAATTCATTTAGTTTTTCTGCTATTTCCTTGTCTTTCCTGAGCACCCCTTTTAATCCTTGTCATCTATTGGACCAGCTGATTTCTTCACAGGCTTTTTGCTTCAAGTGTACTCTTTTTACCTCTGTCACAAGCTTCTTTTCAAATTCTCTTTCCAACAGTATTTTTCTAAATTGTACTCTTATAATCTCACATTCCCATTCAGCTATTAATTGTAGTTTTGAATTCTATGCCTTTATGCTGCAGGCTACCAGTATGGTTTACTTTTTAATTTTTTGATTTTGCAAGCTTGGTATTTGTTTAGTTTTTCTTATTTTTGCATATTTTTTAAAGGTAACATTAACAAACAATATCTTTATGGTGTTTTTGTTGTTTAATTGATCTTGAATCAGAAATTAAAGTGCATGATTAATTATATGTCCATTGGTGTCCCTATACTTGGAAAGAGAACTAAGTGTTTTTTGTCAGGAATATAATGCAATGCTCTTGGTAAGGAACCTGCACTTGCATCTGCTTACCGAAAGGATAACCCAATTAAAGTGGTAAGCATTTAACCTGCCATTAGCAGTTATTAGCTGAGTTCTGTGCATTTTTCACATTCTTGATGAAATTAACCCACATTAATCTACACAGAGTAAAAGTGTATGTTGTTTTGCCTTGAGATCAGCCTGTATTATAATTTACAGCAGCTTTTGCCAGGGAGACAGAAAGGGGTACAGAGTCAAGAAGACACACTCTCAGCTCTTGGAAAGAAAACTGCAATTAAAAGTGCAAACGCCCGAGCTATGGCCTGGAAGATACTGTTTAAAGCGCTCACTTCAAAGGCTTTCCAGGGGCTGTTGACTGCTGCAGATCATAGGGAAAGGGGTATAATTATCTGTAAAAACGCAGGGCTCAGGGTGTGATCAAGGGATTGATCATCACACAGAGTCCCCTGCCTATTTATCTCCTGCTCTTTGTGAGCCAGGCCTCTATTTACTGATGCACAGCCCCATTAGGAACAAAGGGCACATTCTTTTTGATGTGAATTAAATGCAGAATTAAAAAGGCACCTTTTAGTTTTCCATCTGTTTTGGGGCCCACTTGCTCTTTCTATTACTTATTGTTTTGCTCTGCTTTGTTGCACACTGCTGTTAGATGTATGGGAAATACATAGAAATAAGGGCTGACAAACAGGTTGTAGGTGATACCTTGAAGTGCACTAACTCGGTATATGTCTATAATTAGCTTTTGAGAGCTATGCTCTCTTCATCAGGTCAGTAAGGAACCAGCTTTTGAAAAACTACTCACAGATGTATTGAGTTAGTTCAATGAAAAAATATCACCTACAACTTATTTGTTCACCCTTCTTCTTAGATATTCACGTGGACTAACATGGAGATTCTCCTCTGGCTACACTAGCCTGCTCTATCCAGTCCAACAACGAAGCATTATAGCAAACATTAATCATCAGAAAATCGGTACCATGAAGTCATGGAGGACCCAGCAATACCACAATGCCTTATGCTACAAGGATAATGCAATGCTTCTCAGAAACAGCTATTTGTATCCATCACAGCATACAATATGTTCACCAGTGTACTGGAAAATTAAATGAATAAAGTTAGGTGGGTCTCATGCTTTGTGCAGATGCGACTTTGCACTAGAAAGATTTACTGTTCTGAAGTTTCAAGAAACCAGAATGAAAATATTGTGTTAGCCCATCAAAAATAAAATTAGTTAAAAGAAAACCAGTTAGAGTAGCTAGGTAGCATTCCTATCTAAGGCTAACAGTATTTCTTATCCTAATGGGATTTCATCTCTTCCTAATTTATTAAATGACTCATTTTTCTGAAATGTTGTATTGTGCTTTGGACAGTCTTTTGAAATTGGGGAGACAGTCTAGAAAGATATTAAATAAATATCTCTGTTCATTTTCTTGTAAATAATTTTATTTTGAAATTGCAATGCTATTTATTGACCCCCCCCCCTCCCCGGTTGCGCCCCCCCCCCACTTGTTTTGGTGCCGACTGTGTGCTTCTCAGGGCACCAAGCCGTAGGGGGTGCCAAAGAGCAGCCACGTGGTTCAGCAAGGCCTATCCCGCTCGTGGCAAAGAGAATTAGAAACAGTCGGCGCCGAAACAGGTGGGAGGAGGGGGGAATGACACTGTGTGCTTCTCAGGGCCACGAGCAGCATGCCTCGAGCAGGTTAGGCCCCACTTGCGGCACCACGTGGCTGCTCTTCGGCGCCCCCTACAGCTCGGCGCCCTAGGCGACCGCCAAAGTTCGCCTAATGGACGCGCCAGCCCTGAGTAGGTCATTACATAAGTGAAATCTGTCCTGCATTGAAGCTGTTTTGCCAAACATGCTGAGCTGCACAGAGGAGGTGAAAACAATTAACTCTTAGGTGCCACTCTAAATTGATGGTAGATTTCACAGTCTCTATGCAGTGTCTCTTCAATCGTGTTCACTCTTCACCTGGGAATGTGTAATGGAGTTCTAGACTTTCTCCTTGGCTAGGTCTGAATATACTTCAATATCTTCCTAATAAAGGTTTTTCCTGAGATACACAGGTACGCACTTCAGGTACAAGTGACTGATTCTGAAGAAAGGAAATTCTCAGAACTTTGAGATTCTATTCAGACTCTCTCCTTCACAATCAGGCCGATACAGTACAGTGTGCTCCGACGGAGCGCACTGTTAACCTGCCCTTGGACGCGCATTTTCCCTTACCCTTTATTCAGTAAGGAGAGGAAAACACGCGTCCAACCCGTGGCACCTAATAGCACCCTCAACATGCAAATGCATGTTGATGGCCCTATTAGGTATGCCCGCGCGATACAGTAAGTAAAATGTGCTGCCATACCGCACATTTTACTTTCAGAAATTAGCACCTACCCAAACGTAGGCGCTGGTTTCTGCCGGCACCGGGAAAGTGCACAGAAAAGCAGTAAAAACTGCTTTTCTGTGCACCCTCTGACTTAATATCATGGCGATATTAAGTCGGAGGTCCCGAAGAGTAAAAAAAGTTTAAAAAAAGAAAAAAAAATGTAAAATGGGCCGGTGGCTGTCGGGCCGAAAACTGGACGCTCAATTTTGCCGGCGTCCGGTTTCCGAGCCCGTGGCTGTCAGCGGGCTCGAGAACCGATGCCGGCAAAATTGAGCGTCAGCTGTCAAACCCGCTGACAGCCGCCGCTCCGGGCTAAAAGGAGGCACTATGGACGCGCTAGTGTCCCTAGCGCCTCCTTTTGCCTGTTTCTACCACACCACCTAATTTAAATACTGAATCGCGCGCACCGGCTAGTGGCTGGTGCGTGCGCCGGGAGAGCGGGCGTTCGTCTGCTCTCCCGCGGACTTTACTGAATCGGCCTGAATGTATTTGAGGGCTGCTTCCAATGAGAAAGTTACTGGTAGAGAGAGCTAGAATCTCGAAATCCAAATTACTCACCTGTGGCCTTTCTTAAAAGAAGTTTGAATTTTGATTGTTGGCAGGCAATGGGGCTTTCTTTCTCCTGTGCTGTTCCAATTAAGCTGCAGCTTCTCCTCCAATGAAAGCTAGAGGAATTAATTCTTGGTTTGATGTACTTACCTACAAGTAACTATATTCTCGTGTTGATCTTGTGAGATACAGGCTGGCTCATCTAAAACTCTGTTCACTAAGTCTCGTGCCTTTCCTTACTGAGCATGGACGTTGATTTTAACTGGTAGCTCGGGTGGGGTCTCTAAGTGTTCTTACTGTAGACTCAAGCAGACTGAATTGTATGCCATGCGATTTGCCATAACAGAGGTACATTCTTTATACTCCCAGGGGATTAAACTTGTTTTGCCCTTCCTTGATTCTTTCCCTTCCATATGCAAAAGAAAACATACCTAACCCGACTATTTCTATGTGTTTCCCTTATATTGCAATTCTTGCCACAGGGGTGGTTAATTCTGTTTTGTTATGTTTGTTTTTTTTACATAATAATGATCAGTGCCCCCTAAAGGTTTCATGCTAAGGTAAGTTCAAAGTGCTTTGGTTTTCTCTTCTCTCAAAGTGCATCCTGGGCACTGTGCTATTCACATCTATCGATTACTTTGTTTCTGCAGTGGCAGCATCAGGCTTTCCTGTTTCGGTTATTGCTCTTGGCTTGTGGGCATTCTGGAAAAAGCAGGAAATGGTAAATATCACAAAAGCACTTTTGAACAGAGGGGTTTGATTAGTTTTCACTTTTTAAGTCCATTTAACCTTTGACCTGACTGCTGAACATGCCAACCAAGGAAGGGTTTTGGTTACTGTGTGTGTGCAGAGCTACTCAATTTGAATTGGACGAACATTACAAATTCATTTAAAATAGACTACTACACGAATCATTCCATGAGGTGTTTTTCATTTCTAGCAACAAAGACTGAATATCAACCAGGTAAAACGTTTTCTATACCTGTGGCAATTCATCCAGCCCCACTAAGTTCCAGGAACTATTGTATCAATTGTACCTAGTAACTTTTATTATGCAACTTTTACAACATTCCCTTTGTTTCCTTAATTGTAAATTGTTCCCTAATGCAAATGTCCTTCGATTTATTGCACTGTTTCTCTCCTATTACAGTTCTAAAAGTTAGTTTTTTTCCTGAAAAGTGCATACATATAAATTGTACACATTCCACTTATCCTGAAAAAGACTTAAGGACTTAGCTCATTAAATAATAAATATGTCTACTTTGACTTTGAGATTACTCCTCTACTGCCACCCACCTGACTGTGACCTGTTTGTGACCTCAGTCAAGTGTCATACTGCACTTATTAGAACAGTGCACAGACATTTTTTTTTTTTTGTTTCATTTTGTTCTGGGAAATTTTTTTGTTTCATTTAGTTTTGTTTGTTGTTTGGTTTGTTTATTTTCAATTATTTAAATTTAAATATAACAAAACAAACAACACACAAAATAATACAAGGAAGAAAATAAAAATAAAAGCAAAAAAAAAAAATTGGTTGGCCCTCATTGGAGAAAAGAGATACCCTCCTGGACCTCCCCTCTGATTCCTGCTCCCTCCACCCCACGGAAAAAAAACAACTTTCTTACCATAACTTTTTTTTCTTCATGGAGCAGGAGTGATCCCCTGGTTGCCCCTGCCAGACAGAGGAATACTTACAAATGGTGCCAGCAACCAAGGCCGGCGCCATTATTAATTTGTTACAAATAAAATGGCACTGTGCTGACCCAGACCCAGGCTAGTTCCATTTGTGTGGCAGACATTAACAATGGTGCGAAACTCAGTCTGCCAGAATCATGTATAAGCATTCCTCCAGCTGGGCAGGAGCAACCATGGATCCTCCCGATCTGATAAAGAAAATTATTACTGCTGCTTCTACTATTTATCATTTCTAACGCACCACTAGGTATAGTCAGCTAGACAGATAGACATACAGATAGACAAAAAACAATCTCTTCTACATGGAGCCTACAATCTAATCTAGTCAAGAAAAACAAGTCTATGGGAAGTGTATTTCTTGTAGATATGAGGTTAGGATTTAAAAGTAGCTTCAAAAAGGTGAGATTTTAAACTGGATTTCAATATGGCCATAGGGAGCATAGACTATGCAATGACTCAGGAAGACCATCCAGGCACACAGCACAGCAAGGTAGAAAGCATGGAATCAGGAGCTGGTGGTGGAGGAGATAGGTACAGGCCTGGATTTCTCACTAGGCACACTAGGCCTGTGCCTGGGGTGGCAGTTACCTGGGGGGGGGGGGGGCAGCAGGCAAAGAAAAATATTCCTGCCTCCAGTAGCAAAAAATCCTCTGCTATCACTCTGATATCATGTCAGACCCTAAATCATGCCTGCAGCTTATTTCCACAATGGCTTCTCTTCAGGCGTGGTTCTATCATGAGGTAGGGCGAGGGGGTGACCTCAGGTGGAAAAATTTTGATGTGGCAGAAAATGGCCCCAAATACTTCTGCCACGGCCGCCTCACCCTGCCTTCAGGCCAACACCAGCGGCACAACTTCAACAAACCACCCGCAGGGATCCCACCCCCTGAGGGCAGAAGAATCCTCATGTTGGAGGCACATCTTCTCTGAGGCATCCATGGGGTTCCCAACCTCACAGGCAGAAGAACGTATCCACAACAGCATAACTTAAATGACACCACCGCCATTGCGCATCTTCACTGACGTAGGCTACCCCTCTCCCATGGTGCATCTTAGAATGAAGCAGCCCTTTCCTCTCATGGCACATCTTTGACCCATTGCCAAAGGAAAATTGGCAGAGCTTCAGCAATGTGTTCCTCACCCCTGGCTGAAGTTCAGTGATGCGTCCCATCCTTGCTGTGATGCATCTTAAGAGTGACACAGCCCTCTCCTCTCCTTGTGCATCTTGAGAGTGACAAGGCCCCCTCACCCCCTCAACTGGCGGCCATCTTCAGTGAAGCGGCCCTCTCCCCTTGCAGCATCTTCAGAGATGCAGCCCATCAGCAAAACATGAACCTTATTAGCCCAGCTTGAATGACATTGCCCCCGTGGCACAGCTTCAGTGACGTGGCCCTCCTGCAGCCTTGAATGTGTGTATGAGAGAGGAGAGTTCCTTTGTTCATGTTTGAGAGAGAGAAGGAGAGTGCCTGTGTTTGTCAGGTAGAGAGAAAGTGAGAGGCTGTGTTTGTGAGAGAGGGAGTGCCTGTGTGTGTGTGTGTGTGGTGAAAGAGAGAGAGGGAGTGCCTGTGTGAGTGTTTGGAGAGAGCCTCTGAGCATGAGAGAGTGCCCTTGTGTATGTATGTGTGAGAAGGAGAGTGAGCCACTGAGTGTGAGAAAGTGCCTGTGTGTGTGAGGGAGAAGGAGCCATTGAACTTAAGGGAGAAATAGTCACTGAGCGTGAGAGTGTGCTTGTGTATGTGAAGGAGAGAGCATGATGGAGTAGCGCCTGTATTTGTGTGTGAGGGAGAGAGCCACTGAGTATGAGAGAGTGCCTGTGTATGTGTGTGCCTATGTGAGGGAGAGAAAACTGAGTGTGTGAGAGCTTGTGCATGTGTATGAGGGAGAAAGAATCAGTGAATAAGCACGTGCATGAAAATGAACATGTGTGTTAGAGTGTGTGGGAGAGAGAGAATTAACATTTGCTACAGTGTGTGTATGAGAAAGACAGAGCATAAAGTTTGTGCACCCTCCTTGTCCCCCTCCACCTCCCCCACTAATCCAGGAGAACCTCAGCGTGGCTAGAAATCAAATGTTCTCAGGTATGGAAAGCAGAAGATTTTTCTTATCCCTGTTAGTTTGACATAATTGGATGTTATTTGATGTGTCTGCTGTTTTGAAATATTTTATTGGTGTTTAGTAAATTTTTAAAAATGTATGCATTTTGTATTATTGGATATTTTACTATTCATCAGCTCTTCAGTCTTTCCTCATAGGGGAGCTGTTCCATCCCCTTTATCATTTTGGTTGCCCTTCTCTGTACCTTCCCCATCACAACTATATCTTTTTTGAGATGTGTCAACCAAAATTGTACACAGTATTCAAGGTGCGATCTCACCATGGAGCGATACAGAGGCATTATGACATTTTCTGTTTTATTAATCATTCCCTTTGTAATAATTCCCAACATTCTGTTTGCTTTTTTGACTGCCGCAGCACACTAAACTGAAGATTTCAATGTGTTATCCACTATGATGCCTAGATCTTTTTCTTGGGTTGTAGCACCTAATATGGAACCTAACATTGTGTAACTATAGCATGGGTTATTTTTCCCTATATGTATCACCTTGCACTTATCCACATTAAATTTCATCTGCCATTTTGATGCTCAATTTTCCAGTCTCACAAGGTCTTCCTGCAATTTATCACAATCTGCTTGTGATTTAACTACTCTGAACAATTTTGTATTATCTGTAAATTTGATTATCTCATTCATCGTATTTCTTTCCAGATCATTTATAAATATATTGAAAAGTAAGGGTCCCAATACAGATCCCTGAAACACTCCACTGCCCACTCTCTTCCACTGAGAAAATTGTCCATTTAATCCTACTCTCTGTTTCCTTCTGCCCCCACCCCCCACATTCCCCTCCCTTCCCCGCCCCCCCCCAGCCCTACCTAAATCCCCCCCCTACCTTTATTTTGTTATTTACACCTGACTCTGTGCAGGTGTAGGTTGCGCTAGCCAGCCAAATGCTGGCACACAATCCCCAGGCCCAGCAGCAGTGGAAAGGCCTCTGGCCATGCCCACTCCCCGCACATTTTTTCAAGCCCCGGGACTTACACGCATCCCATTGCTTGCGCGCATCGCCAGGCCTATGCAAAATAGGCTCGGAGCACGTAGGCTTTGAAAATCTGCCCCTAAGCATTGTTACGTGTCTGTAGCGGCATAAGCTATATTGGCAACGTTGGCACCAGAAAACAAAACTAAAAATGTTTTGCCCCAGATTTTCGTTTATAATCACTCTCTAACGCTTCGTGGATGAGAGTCCAACAATAGTCACCCAGCATGGAGGAGTTCCACTTGCCTTGATACCGTTTCTCCATTTTGACAATGTCTTGATGAAGCCTTTCACCATGTTCGTCACTCACAGTGCCAAGGTTGTCTGGGAAGAAGTCCAAGTGGGAATGAAGAAAATGTATCTTCAATGACATGTTGCACTTCATCAATTTGTATACCTGACGCAGATTTTCAACCTCTTCGACATAGTATGCTGCCTTATAGTTGCCTAGAAAGTTACAAACGACATTCTTGAAGGCTATCCATGCAACACGTTCTGTAGCTTGCAGAAGACCATCAAAGTGGCTGTCCTTCATCACAGCTCGGATATGTGGGCCAACGAAAACACCTTCTTTTATCTTGGTGTCACTTATACATGGAAACATTTGCCACAAATAATCAAAGATTTTACTTTGCTTGTTCATTGCCTTAATGAAGTTTTTCATCAGTCCAAGTTTGATGTGCAAAGGAGGAAGAAATATCTTACTTGGATCCACCAATGGGTTGTGCGCAACATTCTTCTGGCCTGGAACCAACTTCTTGCGGAGAGGCCAAACTTTTCTGATGTAATGCGAATCTCTTGCTCGACTGTCCCACTCACAAAGGGCCAGATTTTAAAAGCCCTGCGTGCGTAAATCCGGCCAGATTTACGTGCGCAGGGCGCCGGCGCGCCTATTTTGCATAGGCCACCAGCACGCGCATAGCCCCAGGATGCGCATAAGTCCCGGGGATTCGTACAAGGGGCGGGAGGGGCGGGTCCGGGGGCATGGTGCCGGCCCGGGGGCATGGCCGAGGCCTCCGGACCAGCCCCCATGTCGGGTGATGGCGCGCCAGCAGCCCGCTGGTGCACGCAGATTTACACCTGCCTCGGGTAGGCGTAAATCTGCCAACAACGGTAGGGAGGGGTTAGATAGGGCCGGGGGAGTGCGTTAGGTAGGGGAAGGGAGGGGAAGGTGAGGGGAGGTGGAAGGAAAGTTCCCTCCGAGGCCGCTCCGATTTCAGAGCTGCCTTGGAGGGAACAGGCAGTGCGCGCCGGGCTCGGCACGTGCAGGTTGCACAAATGTGCACTCCCTTGCGCGCGCGCGCGCCAACCCCGGATTTTATAAGATACGCGCAAAAGTACGCACGAGCACTTTTTTTGAAAATATACCCCAAAGGAAGCAACAATACTTGGTGTAACCAAGCTGCAGACCCAGTAGAATTGCAACTACCTTGAGATCACCACACAAATTCCAGCTGCACCTCGAGTAGTCAATGTGGTTCAGCAGTAGCTGCATGTTCTCATATGTTTCTTTCATATGATCAGCATGTCCAACAGGTATTGATGGGTAGATATTGCTGTTGTGCAGCAAAATAGCCTTCAAACTTAAAATTGCTGAATCAATAAACAGTCGCCATTCTGTTGGGTCGTGGTCACATCCAAGAGCGCAAAACAATCCATTGATGTCACAGCAAACAGTCAGACTCTTCGATAAAGCCAAATCTCTGACCAGATCATTCAGCTCGACTGAGATATTAAATGAGGAACACTGGATGTTGATGGCACAAAGTCAGGATCAGCCGCAGCTTCCACTTGCGATGGCTCGCCATCATTGCCTACCTCCTCATCCTTGTAATCAAGTGTCCACACCTCTGGTGGTTTTGGAATAGGAAGACTGTCGTCATGCAGCACTGGTCTCATTGCCGATGCAAGATTAGGGTACTGAATAAACTTCCTGTTCTTTGAGTATCCTGACACATTTGTCATGCAAAAGTAACAGTCAGTTATATGATCTTTCTGTTCCCTCCATATCATTGGGATGGCAAACGGCATGGATTGTGGCATACCTTTCAGCCAAGCTTGCAAACTACTGGCGCAAGATGTGCAACATATATGAGGAGCCCATGCTCTGTCCTGGTCACCAATTTTGCCCCCAAAGTATAACTCATATGCTTCCTTAATGAGTGCAGACATACTCCTTTTCTGTGCTTTCAGAATAAACTCACCACAAATGTAACAAACGTGTCATGGCTATTACAACATTGGCGCGACATTTCATAAAGTATTTAAAATTAAATCCACAAGCTTTAAACTCAACAGTTTTAGCGATACGATTCGCTCATTCACACAGACATTGCATAGGAGACTACTCGTTGCTGCTGCTTATACAAGGCTGCGTCGTCATGGAAACAAGTTAGAATCTTACAGGCAAGCTGGGGCTTGCCCGAGCAAGTTCTGGCATGATCAGGCAGAGTTTCATGGTGTATTTTTAAAAAGGTTAGCCTCGGTTACATGTTACATTGCTTATAGCCGTCAAAAATATATGTACACGAGACTGTTTTAAAATTTCACAATTATTGTAACACAAAATTGCACGTTTCTCAAAAACCTTATGTGATGTAGAAATTTTGAAGTAATATCTGTGATCAGCATCAAGAAATCTATTTGGAAAACAAAAAGCCTGAAGGAAACAAAAACTTTGTTTACCAGTGTTATTAATGTTTGTGACATTTTTAAACATTTTTATGAGTTTTTAATTATTGGTTCAATTTATCAGCTGTTTTGAAATATTTTTATTAGTATAGTTTTATTATTATGTTTGACATTTTATATTTTATTTTTGTTGTATGAGGAATGACAATGTTTCTGTTTTTCCATTGTATGTGCATTGCATACAGAGTCAAGCTTCTTGCATTTTCCAGTTCAGTTTTTTGTCTACACTCTTCTATTTATACTTTATGATATCTTTATTTTGATGAGGGTCTTCTGTGTTCTGTATATGTGACCACTGTGAGGTATTCTGTTAGCAAGTAGTTTTTGTATAGGGGTCAATAGCAGCTTGGCTTATTTTGATTTCCTAATAAGTGTTTTTAAGGCCAGAAATCGAGTCAGAGACATCAGAGGTTGGAAACTTTACTACTATATAGAGAATATTAATAATGCATCAGTATGAAATATCCTGGGAAACAGTTCAAAATCCCTGACTTGGACATATCTCCTACATGAGAATAATTGGATTTTGTTGGCTAATTTTGACCTTTTTCTGGCATGTAATTAGTTCTCTTGTAGGTAGGACATACCCACCAATACGGAGGCTTTTGTATTGTGCTCAGAAATATTTTGTGGTAACAGAAATTGAAGAATGTGCTTGAAAGTAGATTAGTATAATTTTCCATGGGGACAGCCCGCTGGACTTCCTCCCCCTCCCAACAAAATGAACTGCTAATTCGCTGCAAGCACCACAGGGAACAAGTGTCCTGGATTCATCTACCAGAACACTAGTAACCTTACCCTCCTTCCCACTGGGAGGTGAACAGCACTTCTTACCTGTGTGTGCAGCCTCTGCCAGACTCAATCTGATGTTTGAATGTGTGGGGCTCTGTAATCAGCTGGGTCCGCGTGTTCAGATGTCAGATTGAAGCTGGCAGAATGAGGCACACCCATGTGAGAAGTGCTGCTCTCCTCCTGCTGGTAGAAGGGGAAGGACCGTGAGAATCGTGCAAAATTTAGTTTAACACAGGGATTGAGCAAACTTGAAAGTATGCCATGAAATAAAAAAGGTTGAGAAGCACCATTACTTTATTTTTGTTTTAAGTTGTTCAGTGTTAATTTTATTGGTAATGTTCTACCTGGCGGGGGGGGGGGGGGGGGGAGGTGACACCTCCAACAGTGCCTAGGGGTGACAAAAATATAAATCCTTGTCTGGATAGGTACAGATAACTTGCTTGACGAACGGAGTTCACCAGGAAGGGTACAAGGAACAGGCCTGGATTTGTCAATAGGCACATCAAGCCTGTGCCCAGGGAGGCAGCAGGCTAGCTAAACATTTACTGCCTTGCAACTGCGCTGAATCTCACTTAGCAGAAAACAGCTCTCAATTTCCTTATCCAGCCCTTCGCCCCTTCCCTTTCTCGATCCCAGGACCCTCTCTGTCCCTTGCCCTCTTTTTGCCCCATCCTAAATTCCTATTCTCACCCCCTTTTCACCTCCCATCCCCAGCCTTTCTGCCTTCCTTTCCCCATCCCCGGTCCTCTCACCTTCTTCTCCTGCTCTCCCCATCTCAGAGATCTCTTCCCTGTACTGATAGTTTTGATCCCTTTTCTTCAACCAATAAAAGGAAATTTTATTTATTTATTTAAAAGTTCTTAGATACCGCTTATACAATTGATTAATTGATCTTTGCAATTTACAATTTAACATACATAAAATTCAAAATAAAACAATAGAATAAAAGACAGAGGATAAGCGGATTATATGGTTAAAAAACAATATAGATATATAAATTAACCTTAAAATAACATAATCAGGTAGCTAGAGAGGAAGAGAACATTAAGATAGTAGGCTATGTGATGATATAAACAACAGTGCAAAAATAGGTTATTAAAGCTTTTGTAAATTCTTTAATATTGGAAATAAGACAAATGTCTTCTGGTAAGGAATTCCATAAAACCGGACCAGCAACTGAAAAAGCGCGCTTACGGGTCAGATCCAATCTGACATAAGCAAGGTTTATAATGTAATATAAAAGATGGAAATGCTTCTCAATGTACTTCAGAATGTTTACATTTTTACCACAGAATCTACTCCCGAGCTGCAGCAGGAAACTCTGGTTCTGTGTCTTAGACCTATTCCCTATTTCCTCTTATCTGACCCTTCTCCGGAGGGGGGGGGGGGGGTGACAACAACACCATCAGTGCTTAGGGGTGACGAAAACCTAAATCCGTCACAGTGTAGGAAGGGAAGATATGTATCACCCAATTTATATACGCTGATGATGTGCAGCTCTTAATTCCCATTAAAGATTCCATTGCGGAAACTCTTAAAATGATCGAAGTCTGTTTGTCATCTATCAGACAATTACTATCTAACATGAAATTGATTTTAAACCACCAGAAAACTGAAATGCTTTTACTGAGCAGGAAAAACGCCCTTGACAACTATTCAGTTCAATACCGATTTCATGCAGATTGAGTCTGTAGCTCAGATTAGAAACTTGATCATAAATTAAAACTGAATTCTGATATAAAACATAAAAGCAGAGAAGGTTATCATAAACATTCATGTATTAAAACGTTTAAAACCTTTATTAGAATTCAATGACTTTCGTACCATTCTACAAACTTTAATATTTTCTACAATTGATTATTGGAATTACCTTCAACTTGGTTTACTGTCTACCTGTATCAGACCTCTACAACTATTATAAAAAGCGACCGCAAGAGTTCTATGTGGAGGGAAGAAATACGATCAAATAACACCTACACTGATTGCCTTACACTGGCTCCCAATCAATACTGAATCGACTATAAAGTCTTATGTTTAATTCATAAATCATTAAATCATGAAAAAACTGAATGGCTAACTGCCTCATTCCATTTGCATACCCCTGAAAGGAACCTAAGGTCCGCAAACAAAGGGCTACTCACAGTCCCCAACATAAGAACTGCTCATTTATCAGAAGTTAGAGAGAGAGCAATTTTGATTGCAGGACCACCCAAAATTGTGGAACTTGTTACCTTGTGAGCTAAGGCTTCAGAAAGACTTTGATGTTTTTAAAAAGAACTTTAAAACATGGTTATTTAAAAAAGGCCTATGATGACAGTTGAGATTTATACAACAGTCTGGCATGCTCTTATTGAATGTTTTATTTGATATTTTACATTGATTTTTATGCTATATTTCTTTTATATTTAATTTTATTTTGTTAACTTAACTTGTGGATTTTATATTTGTAAATTTTATTTCTATTCTTCAAGTTTTTGTTTCAACTTCTTGTACACTGTTAAGATTGTTTTCACACATTGACAGTATATAAAAGAAAGAAATAAAATAAATAATGAGGAACTGCAGAGTGAAGGCATTTACAGGCAAGTAAGAGAAGCTTGAACTATACACAAAAGTGAATCGAGAGCCAATGCAGCAACTTGAGAAGAGGGGCTTTATGGTCATAGTGATGCTGAAGGAAGATAAGTCATGTAGCTGAATTCTGAATAGACTGCAGTGGAAAAAGATGGTTAAGTGGAAGGCCAACAAAGTAAATATTTTACAGTCGTTTAAATGGGGAATGGGGTTGATAAGAAAGTGGATAAGTATTTTAATAGCATGCTGAGGAAGAGATAAATTATAGTGATGATACAGAGAAAGAAATGACATGCTTCGGTAGTGTTTTGGATGTGCATAGGGAAGGAGAGAGAGGCATGAAAGATGACCCCAGGTTTATGGACTATGGTACGTCCTTCAATTAATCTGCTCTCAATTTAGCTTTTTAGCTTTTTATTGAGCAGAAATCTCCTTTACCCCTTGTATCTGAACGACTTACATGAATTATTCATTGTGGTGGGGGGTGAAATTTTCAAACTGCCTGCATTGCTGCAAAGGTTGCTGGTACTTTTTCCCTGCAGCCTTTGCTCCAGTTTTCACAGTGAAAGTACTACTCACACAGTTTCACTTTGAAAATTGCCCACGGGAAAAAAGTGCATGCAGAGGTTTGCACTTTCTTTGTTCTGTGGATACTTTATCCAACCAAAAATACACTTGTGGTTTTGAAAATCCAAACTGTATGTGTAGCTTTCTCCTCTGACCTAGCTGCTGCCCTCAGAATGCCTCCACTAGAAGGTGGGTAAAAGGACATACTCTCCTTATGGAACGACATGTGTACTTTTAGCAGCACAGCAGGTGGACAATTTTCTGGCAGGTGATATATTAGGGGAAAACTGTCCACGGAAATCCCTTTGAAAATTGTGCTCCGTCCCCTTGTGTTTTCATAGCGCCTTTTACATCACGTTGGGCAGTGTCACCAGTCAGAAGCACAGTAATAAATGTTAGGAGCCATGCTCTCTAACATTTAGGAAAAGACTAAAAACTTGGCTTTTCAAAAAAGCATTTCCAAGCCCTGAATAAAACTTCACGCAACAGCACAATTGGATCCAAATTCTGTGTCATATTTATTCATATTCTGTGTCATACTTAGCCTTCTGGTTACATATGTTCCATCTCACAGTGATGTACCGCCACATTTATTCGCATAGTCTTATTTACTCATCTTGCTAATTTTTTACATTAATTGGCTGAAATGTAAATATCGCTCTGTTCTTTTCTCTCCCCCCTTCCAGTTCCAAGTTAATTTTTCCCTGTTTTATTGTAACTTTCTCACATCCTTTTTCTGATTCCCTGTATTTAAAGTTCAAGGTTTTTATTGAGAATATTGTTTACTACGCTACGTTATGCTTTTCACACTTTGTTAATTGTAAACCGGGTTGATGTGATGCCTGTCATGAAACTCGGTATAACAAAAACAATAAATAAATAAATAAATAATAATAAAAATATGAAGAAGGTCATAAAAGTGTTCTACTCGAGTTTCCCATAAAGTTCTATGTTTTACATTCACATGGATTGCATCTGAAACTCATGCGAGAGAGAGAGATAAATGGGAGATGGTTTGTAAGTGGCCCCCAGCTTTACAGCCTAGGGACCCATACTTGGAAGAGAACCAATAAGCCCCATGATTTTATTTATATATTTATTTGATTTATATTTAGTAGCGTAGAATGGCCTTTGAGACCTTTCTTTAGTTGCTACTGCCTTACAATACTTCCAAACAACCATCTAGGCATATTACAAGATTAGAGTCGGGTCACTGCATGTCGTATGATGAAGGGGACAATTTTCCAAGCGATGTGTGCAGGTAAAAAGCGACTTTTGCCTGCGTTGATCAGCCATTTGAATATTACATTCCCTCAACGTGGCCAGAAGTCTGTACGTTCTTCCAGATCATGAGCGGTGTTAGCCACACTGAGAGGAGAGGTTCTGGATAGAGATGTGAATCGGAACCGGAATCAGTTTGGATTCCGGTTCAGATTCACATGTGGGGTTTTTTCAATCGGCCCGATCGCGGTTTTGTTTATCGGCTGCGCCCCAGTTGATAAACAAAAAATCCACCCCGACCCTTTAAAAGTAACCCCTTAGCTTCCCCCACCCTCCCGACCCCCCCCAAAAAACATTTTACAGGTACCTGGTGGTCCAGTGGGGGTCCCAGGAGCAATCTCCCGCGATCTCCTGCTCCGGGCTGTCCTCCCGCTCCCGGGCCGTCGGCTGCCACTAATCAAAATGACGCTGATGGCCCTTTGCCCTTACCATGTGACAGGGTATCCATGCCATTGGCTGGATCCTGTCACATGGTAGGAGCACTGGATGGCCGGCGCCATCTTGTGCTCCTACCATGTGACAGGGGTTGACCAATGGCACCGGTAGCCCCCTGTGACATAGTAAGGGCAAAGGCTATCGGCACCATTTTGAATACTGGCAGCCGACGGTCCGAGTGCAGGAGGTCGCTCCTGGACCCCCGCTGGACTTTTGGCAAGTCTTGTGGGGGTCAGGAGGGTCCCCCAAGACTTGCCAAAAGCCCTGGTGGTCCAGCAGGGGTCCGGGAGCGATCTCCTGCACTCGGGCCATCGGCTGTCAGTAATCAAAATGGCGCCGATAGCCTTTGCCCTTACTATGTCACAGGGGCTACCGTTGCCATTGGTCAGCCCCTGTCACATGGTAGGAGCACAAGATGGCGCCGGCCATCCAGTGCTCCTACCATGTGACAGGATCCGGCCAATGGCACGGATACCCTGTCACATGGTAAGGGCAAAGGGCCATCGGCGCCATTTTGATTAGTGGCAGCCGACGGCCCGGGAGCGGGAGATCACGGGATATCGCTCCCGGGACCCCCACTGGACCACCAGGTACCTGTAAAAAGTTTTTGGGGGGGGGGGGGGCGGGGTGGGTTTAGGGGTTATTTTTGTGTGCCGTTTTTCCCGCCCTCCCTCAAAACGATAAGGGAACCCCCACGATCAATATCGTGGGGTTTTCCTATCGTTTTGGGGGAGCCCCCAATTTCTGATGATTTTGAAAATATCGACGATATTTTCAATCGTCCGAAGTCCGATTCACATCCCTAGTTCTGGATGTGTGTTTAGGTCGAGGCAGGGAAGGGAAAAGTGCATGTGTAAATGGCATTTTCCAATTTTTTGCACTTACTTTGCCAGCAGCAACCTGCTGGAAGAAAAACGCAGGTGGAAGTGGCCATGCATACTTTGTACCAACAACAAAGTTCAAAATGAAAATATGTGCATCCTTTTGGCTTTTAAAATTGGTGCGAAGCCTGTGGGCGAAAAGTATATATGGTCTTGGCTCTTTGTCCCCTTGCAGACAATTTGAAAATTGCCCCCATAGCGTAGATTCCGTAGAAGGTAAAACATGAGGTCAAATGGGATCTGCGGTGTTGTGATAAGGAAAATAAACAGGCTATAGTTGGGTTGTGTGCTCTTTATCTGCCATCTGTTTCTATGGCTCTCCTTTGCTACCAGTTTCTGCAGTACTGTTGAATCAGTATAAGTCTGGAGCCAACTTCCTTGGGTATGGGATTACATGATGCCATTCAGGAGACCTGTCTAGTTCTTCAGGACAGTCAGGGTGAGCAAACCTAGACTCCCTCCTGAGGGAGTGGTAGGGATTATAAAGCTGAATAGTTGGTGTTTCTAGTAGTAACATCTACTAGCCTAGTTCAAAAGAGCATTGAATTAGCTTAAGAGTCAGCCTTACCCACACCACTTGGTCGCAAAAGACTGATGTGAATTAGTGTGACTGGTTCATGGCATAGCAATGGAAGAGAGTAATAAAGGGAAAGGTTTGGAGACTGTATGGTGTGAACCTTGCCACACTAAACATGAGATAACTGACCACTTCGCAACTGGTAGATACCCAAAGAGCTTAGACTGATCAGAAATGGTAATGTATATTAAAGACCAGTCGAAAGACTAACCTTTGTGAGGCTGTTTTTAAATCCTAAACACTTCTCTCAAATAAATACACTTCCCACAGACTTGGGTTTGTCATGTATTAAATTTTTAATTATTTGATCTACCTTATTTATTTATTTAAATGAGTGTTCACAGTCCTAGAGACTGATGGGTCGATTTTAAAAGGGTCATGCATGCACCATTTTATAAACAATGGGGCGGATTTTAAAAGAGTTACGCGCGTAACCCTTAAAAAACCCTTTAAAAACCACCCCTGTGCGTGCCAAGCCTATTTTGCATAGGCTCGGTGGCGCGCGCAAGCCAGGGGACGCGCGTATGTCCCGGGGCTTGCAAAAACGGGCGAGGCATGGGCGGGGCAGCGGGCATGGCCGTGGTCCAGGGGCGTGGCCGAGTGCTCCGACACAGGCCGGCAGACAGCTGGCGCGCGCAAGTTACGCCTGCCAGAGGCGCGCATGTTATAAAATTGGGTGTACATTTGTGCGTGCCAGGTAGTGCGCACAAATGTACCCCCGGGCGTAATTTTAAAAATCTGCCCCTATACGAGTAGGTTATAAAATATTCTTCACACGCATATTTCTGCAGCTCTGCACACATACCTGATGCATGCTTGGTGAAGGGGAGAGAGAGTGAGAGAAAGAGAGAGACTCTTTATAAGGCTGAATCTGATGCTCTATATATGGGCCATTATAAGGGGGCACTTTGAATCAAGGGGAGTTTTTGGGAGGTGGGTTGGGGTTGGGGGGGATGTTACAGACACATTCAGATGTATCCATTGTGAAATTGACATCATAAAATAATTTTTGACCTTATGTGATGAAAATTCTAACAAGAGGAGTTTTAAATGGGCTGCTGCGGTGGAAAGGAGGCACTAGGGAAACCTTTGCATCCCTAACACCTCCTTAGCATTGGGTGCCCAGGAGAGGTGACTGTCCGTGGGTTAGGAAAATGGATGCTCAATTTTACTCAATTTTCCTAACGTGTGCTCAGCCATGGGTTAGGAAAGCGTGTGCTCAGCCATAGGTTAGGAAAACGAACACTCATTAATTGAGCGTCTATTTTCCTAACCGCCGGCAACATTTTTTTTTCTGTTCTCCTTTTTTAGGTTCCTCCGACTTAATATCGCCACAATATTAAGTCGGAGGAACTACAGAAAAGCAGTATTTTCTGCTTTTCTGTAAACTTTTGGGGCTCCTGAAGAATTAACGTTTACTCCGGGGCAGGCATTAATTTTTTAGAGTAAAAATGTGCGCGACGGGCACACATTTCTTTTTTTGCATGAGGGGTAATAGCTAATAGCCTCATCAACATAAATTTATAAGTGATGAGCACTATTAGCTTTGCGCCTGTTTGGATGCGCTAATTCCCTTATTGCATGAGGGGTTTTGGATGCACGTCCAAGCGCTGGTAAAGTCGTGCACTTAGCCGAGCGCACTGTATTGCATCGGCCTGTATGTGTGCACCATATTCAAATCTGCTATGCACCCACTATAACGACTAACTGTAATTTTATTGTAACATGCTTTGAACTCCCCAGCTGGAAAAGTGTGATGATGACGTATGTTTGTTTTGACTAGATTGCATGCCCATGGAGCATGAGCAGTACAGCACTGCACATACTGTATATGGTACTGCTTTAAAAATGATAAGTAGTAAGGATACAGCAGATTCTCTTTGTGGCTGTAAGATTTAAAGAGTGAATGGGATTTTAAGGGAAACAAAAATCTAAAGTCCAGAAAAGAATCAAATTCAGATGAATATGCTTTCATGTCTTGGTATTTTCCTTCTTAAAATTCTCCAGGACAGTGTAGGTTGTGAAATGAATGTATATGATTTTCCTCTGTTAAATGAGTGAGTAGGCTTTGATTCCCAGGTAGGACTAATCTATCAGAACCAGAACTAGGGACCAATGAGAAAAGAATTAGGGATCAAATTTGTCACAGGTCGCCTAAATGCAAAGTTATATGCGTGCTTTTAAATCTGCACGTGTTAGTTGCTTTTCTAGTGGAAGGTACCTGCCTAAATCAAATCTGAAACGCAGGTTCTTATGCAGCTAAATGTATGTATGTACATTCAGGTGAAACAAAAGCAGAGGTGCAAAGTTAGGTATGTGGGTGGCCTGCCATCCATGTGCACACCTTTTGAAAATGTAGGCATGCACATACATCTCATACATACCCCCAGAATGACTTCTGCCCCTCACCTACCTTCTGAGTGCCTCTTTTTTATGTGGCAAGTTTATGTGTGTTATGAAATTACACATGTACCAACAGGTGTCTGAAAATGCACTTACCCACATATGGTCAACTCTCATGTTTTCGCTCTGTTTACCTGAAAAAAGGTCAATCCTATTTGTATAGTGCCTGTTAGTTTCTTGGCAAAGAGAAACAGTGGCTGTAGTTTTTGCAGGGGCAGTACTTTGCTAGCTTGGCTATAGGTAATGGCTATAGAGCAGTAACTCCCAAATTGTGAGCCTGGAAAATGCTTGTGGGTCTCAGAAGGCTTGTAGGTGAGCCCTGAGGTAAAACCCCAGTGTAGTCGCTCATCCAGTATGAAGCAGGATAGCAAGATGGCAACATTCTCAATATTTAACATGTAGAGGATCACATTTATAGCATCAAAATTGTGATGCTATAAATGTGGATTTTAAAAATCACTATATTTGGAAGAGGGCCCTGTGATTTTGTTGTAGCAATGGGGAAGGTCTGGGGACTGTTTCTTTAGAACATGAAATATAAGTTAAATAATACAAGTTATTTCCCAATGGTCCCTTGATAAGAAGCAGTGTACAGAGAGGCCTAGCAAGGCTAGATAAGCAAATGAAAAAGATAGATTTTCACAATACCAGCTCTTTGGCTGGGAATCATTATACAGCACTGAGGCTATATAACCTTTGTCTGAATCTGAGATCATCTTACAGAGGCAGTGGATGCCGTATGGTGAGAATCGTGTACAATTCCCATTACACAGCAGCTCTCTACCTGGGCAGCCATTGTACTAAGAGCCTTTAAACTGTAGGATGTTTTGTCTCTGGTTGAACTGTTCTTTTGAGGGTTATGCCAAGTCTCTTTCCTTTCAAGTGGAGGTTGAATCAAACACAAGCCAAAAACTGGCAGACAAAGACCATTTACTGTGCATAAGGATTCCTAGTTGCTGAGATCTAGGGATTAACCAGGAGTACAATGTTACCCATAATCTTTGAAAGGCTATTATCACTGCTTTTTCTTTTGCAGCGTCATGAGGTAAGATGGAAAAAAAGACCCAAAAAAAGCCAAATATATTCCTCTCCATACTGACCCACTATGTGGCTGATTTACTAAAGGTTACTTACTGAAGCCTTAAAGGTAAATTTTCAAAGTGTAGGAGCCTAATTTGGCCCCTTTGAAAACGGTCTGCAGTTGAACACCTAAATATAGGTGCCTGTTTTCCCTAGATACCTACAAGTAAATTTCTAAAAAGTGAGCATGGTCAGAGGCAGTGTCAGGCCGGAGGAAGAAAGTTAGGTGCCTAGAGCAACACTGGACACCAAGACTATATCCTCCTCCCAGCAGGGCATATAGTGACTTGGGGGGGAGGGGGATTTTGGGTTTGGGAGGTATTGACAGGGCAATCAGGGATAGAGAAGGGGTATCTTGGGCAGGAGCCTCTGCCCTGCATTTTTGTTTTAAAACTCCAGAGGGGGAGAGGGGCTCTGCCACTGTTGTCTTTAACGCAGGAAGAGGGAGAAGGAGCACAGGGCTGTCAGCAGAATTTTACATTCAATTTGGCAGTTGGCAGGGTCTTAGCAGGCTGAGCACTGATTGTCTGCACTAGCAGGCCAAGTTTAGGTGCCCACAAACTGAGCGTCCTGCATGTCTAGCTCAAAACCTGGTGTAAGGAAAATGGTTTTGGATACATTGGAGGCAGGGGTCGTGCACGAATCAATAAAAGATTATATGGTAAGGATGGCCTACATTGGTCTGTGGCGGGGAAGAAGATGGCAAGTCAAAAATTCAGATCATACATTAAAGTCATTTAAACTAGGGATTGGGGGTGGCAGGAGGTGGCCAGTGAAATTGGAATGTCACCCCAGGCAATACAGGAAGTGGGAAGACAAAGTAACAAAAATCAATCAGTTTAAAAAAAAACCAGAAAAGGTTAATAGGAAGAGCAGCTGGATAGCTAGGACCACAAATGCTCATAGTTTGAGCAATAAAATCCCAGACCTGCAGGCCCTAATGGTAGAGGCAGAATTGGACATCGTTGCTGTTACGGAGCATGGTTCACTGAGTCTCTTGACTGGGATGTGGCCATCCTGGGCTATAACTTTTTAAGGAAGATCAGAGAGGACAGAAAAGGAGGAGAAGCTCTTTATGTCAAAAACAATATCCAAGCAACTGAATTGCAAGGGAAGTGGGGTAAAGAAGAAGCATTATGGACCATCCTAAAAAGAAAAGATGGTGCTTCCATTTTTACTGGTGTGATCTACAGGTCTCCAACCCAAATGGATGAACTGGACAGAGACCTGATTGAGGACATCCAAATGTCGGGAAAGAAGGAAGAAGTGTTGCTCGTGGGAGATTTTAATCTGCCAGATGTGGATTGGAGCATCCCTTCTGCAAAATCTACAAAAGTAGAGCGATAGTGGATGCTCTTCAAGGTGCTCTGCTCAAACAAATGGTAATGGAACTCATGAGGTAGGGTGTGATCCTTGATCTAGTGCTCACTAATGGAGATAATGTCTGTGATGTTTGGATAGGGGCTCACCTGAGCTGTACTAATCATCAGACAGTATGGTTTGATATTGCAAATAGGATACAGAGAAATCACACAAAGACCTTAGTTTTCAATTTCACAAATATAGACTTTGTCAAAATAGGGATATACCTGAAGGAAGAACTGAAGACTGGGAAAAAATGGATGAGGTGGAACAACAGTGGGCCAAATTAAAGAGAGCTATTACAAAGGCAACAAATCTATATGTTATGAAAGTAAAGAAGAGTAAGAGGAAAAAGAAACTGATCTGGTTCTCTAAGGAGGTGCCTGAAAAAATTAAAGCAAAAAGAACAGCATTCAAGAAGTATAAAGGATCCCAAAAAAAGGAACACAAGCAAGATGTATCTGTTAAAATTGAGGGAGAGGGAGCCGGGAGGAGAGCTGAGTGTTTCTTTTTTTTCCTACCTGAAGCAGATACCGGGGGTAAGCTGTAGCTAGCCCCGATGGCTTGATTTCATCTACTGCTTCATTGCCTGAGCCTGAGGGGGCGTTTCCACTGGAGGCGGGACCAGGGCTGGACTTTAAAAATCTTGTCGCTGTGCCCTGAAACCCGAGCCGGGAGGAGAGCTGAGCATTTCTTTTTTTTCCTACCTGAAGCAGATACCGGGGGTAAGCTGTAGCTAGCCCCGACGGCTTGATTTCATCTACTGCTTCATTGCCTGAGCCTGAGGGGGCGTTTCCACTGGAGGCGGGACCAGGGCTTCGACTTTAAATTCAAACACTACAGCGGCGCGCAGCAGAGCCGGCGCGCAGCTAAAGCCGCGCGCGTTTAAGGGGCGCGCGGCAAAGCTGGGCTTCGCCGGGGCTTCGCTGGGACTTCGCTTCACTAGACCGGAATAACTATCCTATAGAATTCGCCCGGAACAGGCTGTGTGAATTACTTTAGTAGGTAAGACTCAGATCTCCTTCTGACTCCAGAAATGGAATCTTAAAGAGTTATATAAATCTATCATTGAATACCTCTTTTGTCCTTGGTGGTTTTGTTCAATAATTTCCTTTGAAATGCCGCACACTAAAAGGAAAGCCAGGATACGGCTTCCTAGTGAAGTGGCGGTTCCAGTTGTAGGACAAAAGACAGTATTAGAATGGCTTGACCCACAGAATCCCCTACAGGTGTTAGCCGCTGGAGGAAATCCACTAGAACGAAGTGATTCCTCCTTGACTACTGAGATATCTTTGAGCCCAGGGGAACCGGTTCCACCATCTCCGCCCGGAAGAAGGGGTGTTTCCCCAATTAATCCGAGCGGTTCATCAGAGGGAACTTTGAACCAAAAGGACTCTGGAGAAGAAATAGGAATAGAAGTAGAAAAAGGAAAAGGAAATGAGAAATTGGACTTAAGTGTTTTGGAACATCAAGTAAGAATGGGTATATTGGAAAATTCTTCGTTAATACCGATAGAAACTAGTACACCTGGAAATATTGACTCTGTTAGAAGTAAAACTGATAATATTGAGGTAACAATAAAATCGAATAAGAAATGGTCAAAACCTGTAAATGTGACTATGGATAGTTTATGGTCATATATGGAAAAACTAGATACTGCTATAGGTAATTAACAGAAGTAGTATTAAAGACATCAAATTCTTTAAATCAAAATACTAGTGAATTGAGTAAACAAAGAGAGGATATCAATAAAATAGATAAACGGGTATTTCAAATAGAAAAGATCCAAAATCATCAGATTGTTAAGGAAGAAGTAATAAATAAGAGACTAGAAATCCTGGAAAATACGGTCAGATCATTAAATCTAAGAATTAACAACTTTCCAGTTATCAGAAAAATGGATCCTATTGAATTATTTAGAAATTATGTTACCCAAGTGTTAAAAATCCCTGATAAATGTGTACCAGTAGTAGTAAAAGCTTTTTATTTAGGTGGAAAGAAGAAAAAACTTGAACTAGAACAGGTGAAAAAGAATAGTGATGGGAAAGATGTAGAAGAGAGCTCTATAGATTTATCAGATTTACTACAAAAGTCACAGGAAGAAATTGAAGTTAAAATAAGGGAAACCTTATTAATTCAATTTGCTTTCTCTACGGATAGAGATAATATTCTGAGATCCTTTTTTCGTAATAGATTAAATACCTTTTATGGCCAAAAAGTGTGGATTTTTCCTGATTTAATTAAGGATACTCAAGATCGAAGAAGAAATTTCCTACAGTATAGAAAAACTGTAGTTGAGAAAGGAGGAACTTTTTCTTTAAAATATCCGTGTAAATGTTTTATTAAATTGGATGGTAACAACTATATATTCTCCGATCCTAAAGGTTTAAAAGATCTTCTCGAGATTAAATGACCGGCAACTAGGAAAGTAAAACAGGTCAAGAAATGATGTATATTATTTCCTAATCTATAATTCTATTCCTAAATATTTCGTTCATTGGAAGATTCCATTTTATTTTGCCTTGTTTGAACAAATGCCAAATAAGGGTCAAACAATATAGAAATTGATTTTTGTTTCCTGTTTTCTTATGATTGACATGTGTTCTATTTTCATTGTAATTTGTTTATTGTAATTAATTATGTAAAGCAATAAATAAAGAATTTAAAAAAAAATAAAAAAAAAAAAAATTGAGGGAGAGGAAGAAAGAAATCAGGAAATCAAAAAGTCAAGTGGAAGAAAGAATTGCCAAAGAGGTAAAGAAAGGGGACAAAACATTTTTCAGATATATCAGAGAAAGAATTGAGGCCCGAAGTAGTATAGTGAAATTGAAAGGTGTCAAGGAGCACCATATGGAGAGAGATGAAGAAATGGTGGAAATATTAAACAAATACTTCAGTTCGATGTTCACTAAAGAAGACCCTGTAGAAAGATCATTGCTGGTTGACAAGACTGTAGATGGAGATGGGGTAGATGAAACTCCATTTACAGAAGAAAATGTATGGGAACAGTTAGGAAAACAAAGTGGACAAGGCAATGGGACCAGATGAGGTTCATCCCAGGATACTGGGAGCTCAGAGATGTGTTGGTGAGTCCGCTGCATGACCTGTTCAATAGATCAGGAATGGTGCCGAATGACTGGGGAAGAGTGGTGGTGCTCCCACTTCACAAGAGAGAGGAGGCTGGAAACTACAGGCCAGTTAGCCTCAACTCGGTCGTGGTAGAATTAATGGAACCTCTGCTGAAGGAAAGGATAATGAACTATTGACATTCAGGAAGATTGCTGGACCCGAGGCAGCATGGATTCACCAGGGGAGGGTCCTGTCAGACAAATCTGATTGACTTTTTTGATTGAGTGACTAAAGAATTGGATCGAGGATGAGTGCTTGATGTGATCTGCTTGGATTTCAGCAAAGCTTTTGATAGGGTCCCACATAGAAGTTTTGTCAATAAAATGATAAGCTGGGGAGTGAGCATTAAGGTGGTAGCATGGATTACAAACTGATTGACAAATAGAAAACAGCGTGTAATGGTAAATGGAACCTACTCTGAAGAGAGAACCGTGTTAAGGAGAGCGCCATAAGGATCGTTGTTGGGACCGGTTCTGTTCAATATCTTTGTGGGTGACATTGCACAAGAGATAGTAGGTAAAGTTTGTCTATTTGCGTATGATACTAAGATTTGCAACAGAGGTGGTCCAGAGAAGGGCTACCAAAATGGTGGGGGTTCTCCATCAATTGACTTATGAAGAGAGGTAGGAGGACCTAAATATGTATATCCTGGAGGAAAGAAGTGCAGGGGAGATAGGATATAGATCTTCAGATACCTGAAAGGTTTTAATTATGCACAATCAACAAACCTTTTCCATTGGAAAGAAATCAGTAGAACTAGGGATCACGAAATGAAACTCCAGGGAGGATGACTCAGAACCAACATCAGGAAATATTTCTTCATGGAGAGGGGAGTGGATGCCTTTTGGAGGAGGTGATAAAGACAAAAACAGTGAAAGAATTCAAAGAGGCATGGGATATAAACTGTGGATCCCTAAAGGCTAGAGTTTGGAAATAAAGAAAAGAGTGCATGGGGGTAAGCTTGCTGGTGTTAACCAATAAGTCTTCACACTGTTGATGCAACTCCATCATTGCTCTCTGCTTCAACAGCAGAGGGGAAAAGAGGAAAAGGGGGAATTAGATACAGACAGCAATGAACAAGGACCCTGACTTTTACGGTCTGGGAAAACAAGTAAGTAATATAGGGGTAACTTGCTGCTGCTGCAGCTGTTACTACCCTTAACCAATAAGCCTAGTACTTTTGATGCAACTTCAACATTTGCTCTGTGCTTCAACGGCAAAAGGTAATGGGGTCTTGGACTCAGAGAGCAACCAACAAGGGCCCTGACTTTTACGGTTTGGAAAACTAAGTATGGGTGTGACTTGTATGGCACGGCAGATACTACCATAAGCTAGCTGGGCAGACTGGATGGACCATTTGGTCCTTTTCTGCTGTCATTTCTATTTTTCTATTCTAATTCCATGCAGCTAACTTTTAGATTTAGGTTGATTTTCAGTTGTGGATATTCAGCATAATGCTGCTGAATATCCACATACAAAACACTAGCCAGTTAAATGTTATCCAGCTGAGTCTAGACGTGCTCAATAGCAGGTCTAAACTTAGCCGGTTAACTTATCTGGCTAAGTAGCACCATCCAATCTGCCCATTGCCCACTTTTTCTCCAACTAAAAGATAGCTAAATAAGTGACTTATTTGGCTATCTAACGGCTGCTGGATTTATCCAGATATTCAGGGGCTGCTATCTGCCCTGTGAATATTGGGCCCATACTAAAGAGTATAATGAGATGCAAATCAATGCATAATAAAAATGCTAACATTATCCATTTACCAACCCACAAGTTATTTACTGTCCACATGCTAATGCCAAAAATTGATCACGTACTCCAGACCACATATTAGGCACTGATTATACCTGCTATGAAAGCCATGTGCTGGCCAGAGCTAGTTTGTAATAGAAAATGAAGGTGTTGTCACTATTGCATAGAGAGAAGAGGAGCAAGACAGAGAAAGAAGAGAAGAGGAAAGAGCAGAGAAGGAGAAGGAAGGTAGAGGAGAGGAGGAAAGAGTGGAAGAGATACAGGAGAGAGAGCAAGAAGATAGCCACATCCCTGGATTTTTAGGCCCAGAATCTCCCCACTGGGCCTTCCTGAGGCTGAAATAATCTACAGATATCACTTAAGCTCAGAGGTCATTAAGGCTTTATTTGAGGATATAAAGAATGATCTTGATCCTCAGATAGCCAAGTCTCATCCCATACCTGTGCTTGCCCAACTTCTGAGCTCATTATATTTTCCTGCCTCTGGGTCTTTTCAAATCATGGTGGCTGTAGTTACAAAATGGGTGACGGCTCATTTTCCAGATGTTTCTAGCAGGTATTATGAGTCATGTATTTCTTTTTTCTTTTTGAATGCAGTCTTGTTTTCTATATTAAGTAATTTGCTTGTGTTAAACTTAAATAAATAAATACCGGTACATAAATAAATAAGTGTGTGTGTGTGTGTGTGTGTGTATGTATGTATGTATAAGATGAGGTAGGAATTATATTACATTCCCTAATCAAAGGCCACAATGGCAGGATGTCAAAAGGGTTTCCATGCCACAGCTGGAATATCTAAAATGATGGGTGATATCAATTGCATACATGTGTGCAAATGCCACCTCGTGAAAAAGAAGGGATCTTTTGTAATAAAGTGTACTAACACTTCTTGAATGTGCAGTTGATAGGTGAAAGTGATTGCCAATAGAGACATTGCTAGGTACCTAAAAGATCTGGGACATGGGCCCATAATCCCTTCTTTTCCCTCCTCCCTGAGATTTTGATAATGAATTCAGTCACGATCAGCAGCTTCCCCTTTCCCGAATAACAATCCTATAAAAACACATAATTAGACATCACACAAATGAACTTTGTACTCAGGGCCGGCGGAAGCACTAGGTGACCTAGGCCTGG
Organism: Rhinatrema bivittatum; assembly: GCF_901001135.1. Lineage (NCBI taxonomy): Eukaryota > Metazoa > Chordata > Amphibia > Gymnophiona > Rhinatrematidae > Rhinatrema > Rhinatrema bivittatum. Next base: position 175,098,790 of record NC_042620.1, on the reverse strand, counting down.
GCCTAGAGTGCCGATCATTAAGGGGCACGAGCAGCAGCAGCAGAGAGGAGTGGGGATTCAAATCTACACTCCTCTTTGCCACCGCCATTCGTGAGAGGTAGGAGTCGGGGCTGCGACCGGAGGCGGGGATGTGTCGGCACGACCGGCCCTGTCTGTTCTATGTTCCCATACAGCTATGTCTAGAAAAAAGAACTTCTAAGTAACAAAGAAGCCCCTGGCCAGTTTCAACCATCTAGTAAAACTACTACTAAAATGATTCAAGAACATCAATCAATAAAAATTATTCTATATAGGAGTGAAATCTGGGGTCTTTACAGGATAGGACTGAATCCCAATATAAAACCTGCACCTCAAGTTCTACAATACCCTATGTTTATAGAAACTCCCCCAACAAAGGGTACAGAGCAGAACAAGGACATTTCCTCTTACCATTCCCCGTAGAAAAATAATATTCAGATTATGGTATTATTTTAGTAATAGCAACACAAATTCCATCCACTAAGAGGAACATTGTATTATAATACAAAATCCTGCAAAAAATATACTCAGAACTTAGAGGAAATCTGCCATACCATAACACTCTGCCAGACTCAAACAGTAAGAACCCTATCTATGAAAAGGCAATACTGCAAATATTACACCAGGCCCTCCTATTAGGAAAACAGAACAGTTCAGGCTGCTATTGATCTCTGAACAGAAACTACAAGCTAGAAGGATATCTCACATTAGTTACACATGCAGCACACACACTGACCCTTACCAAATATAGAATAAAGAATCCATAATGTAGAAATATAAATATACAGGCAATAACTGAACAGGAAACTACAAGAAGCTAGAGTCCATATGCAATATAACAATGGAAAAACAGAAATATCACCATTCCTTATTAAACATCAAATAAAATCAAGAAATATAAAACATCAATCATAATAGTAAAACCATATTAATAAAAAGAATAAATATTTCAAAGCAGCTGATGAATAGAATATCTGATAATTAAAAACTCATTAAATATTTTAAAAATGTACCAAACACCAATAAAATATTTCAAAATAGCAAACACATCAAATAACGCCCAATAATTACAACTCATAAGGATAAAAATCACCTGCTGTCCACACCTGGGAACTTTTCCATTTCTAGTCATCCTGAGATGTCTTAAATTAGTGGAATGGAGGAGGGCACACAAACTTTATCCTCTCTCTGGTAAATGTACTCATTCTGTGACACACACATGTTCATTCTCTCATACACACTTTCTCTCTCACACAAACACACACACACAATGCTCTCATATACACTTCCTCTCTCTCACATACACACACATGCTCTCATTCACAATTTCTCGCTTTCTCACACACATACATACACATGCTCTCATACATGCTTCCTCTCTCTTTCATACACACACATACTTACACACACTCGTGTACCCTTTCTCACTCCCTCTCATACACACACACATACTCTCATACATGTTCTTGTATATATTCTCACAAACCCTCATACTCCATTCCTCTCTCTCTCACATACACACACAAATATGCTCTCTTACACATTTCCTTTCTCTCACACAGACACACACATGCTCTCAATCACATTTTCTCACTTTCTCACCCACATACACACACATGCACGATCTTGTATACATTTTCTTACTCCCTCTCATACACACACACATGCTCTCATACTCACCTCCTCTTTCTTTCGCATGCACACACAAGCCCTCTTACATACTTTCTCTCTTTCACATGCTATCATACGCACTTCTTCTCTCTCACACATATACACATGCTCTCATACATACTATCTTGTTCTCACACACATATACACATCCACATGCACACACACTCACTCATTCTTATATACACTTTCTCTCTCCTCTCTTTCTCACACATAAACGGCGCCAGAACACCGGGTGCCTGCGCACAGGTATGCCACACACCATCACCAGCGGGCTCCCTGAAATAACTGTGATGAGAAAGACAGAAAGAAAGAAAGAAAAAAAAAGGTGAAAGAATCCATCTGGAACTGAGAGGGGAGGGGCAGTGAGTGATCCTCGATCGGGAGACCCGCCCCTTCTGACATCACAGAGGACTGTGACGGATGTTAAACGGTGCCAGAACACCAGGCGTCGCGTGCCGTGCATCGTGCACCCCTTTGTGCATCCCGTAGTGTTAGCCATTCCCCATGTTCTTTATATCCCTTGTTAACAATCCCCATATTTAAACGTTTAATGTATTTGACAAAAGGTAACGCATGAGTTCCTGCAAATTTTGTTTAAATGTAAACCGATGTGATATGTAAAATTGAACACCGGTATATAAAAATAAATAAATAAATAAATAAAATTAATACACACGCTCTCATACACACTTCCTCTCTCTCTCACACATACATACACACAGATGCTTTCATACATACTTCCTCTCTCTAACACACACATACAGTGTCTTACACACTTGCCATCTCTCACACATACACACACACATACAAGCACAGGGTACCAAGGAGGATACTTGGGACATGGGCCCCATATGCCCAAAGCTAATAATGCTCCTGGTTGCAAATTACCTGGGGTCCTGGTATAATTATTTTATCTTGCATACCTCTGTCCTCTTTCAACAGTTTGAGGAGGGCTGGCATTGCAGAAACTGCTCCGTGAATACGTCTCCTTTAGCCCAGCTCTCAGCTGCTCATGCCAGATAAACGTCCACATATGCCAGCCACAAAACACACCAAAGAATACCTTCCTAGCAAGAGTATTGCAAGGATACCTTCCAATCACTAACATTCATTAAGATGGCCGGAAAAACAGAGATAATTGCAGCATCTACAATGCTCACAGTCATATCTGCTGCACACAATCTCAGACTGGCTAAGGTTCATCTCCAGAATTTGACCATGCAATTCCCTCTTCCTAGGTATTAGAAGAAACCTGGATCCTCATTTCTGTGCATTTCTCTTGAAGACTGATAGAGAGTTAGTAAAATTAGGCCTACTATCCACTTGCTCTTTCATCGAATGTATATATGGAGGTTTAAAAGGTCATGTTAGATGTTTAGATTGCTTACAGTGGTACCTTAGATTATTCTTCTCAGAAAGTAAGTATGATTGTGATTGCCTGCTGCCTACATTATTATCTTGCTCTTAGGTATTGTATACCAGCTGATGTCAATCCATATCTCAAGGAGAATCCCCATGCCCCACTGCTAGATGGTGGGAAAATACAGCAAATGGGACTCAGCTCAGAAACCAGATGATAGCACTTACAACAGAAGCAATTTGCGAACTAAACATTACATCTCACCAGCATCCACCAGGGAGAAAAGATCACTTTACAATTGATATCAAAAGGGTAATTTCCAAACATTCCTCATAGTTTATGCAGCAAATACAAGCATAAATGAAATCAATTTTCAAAGAAGACTTATATGCATTAGACAGGTTTGAAAGTTATCACACTAAATATACACCGCACAAGTGACGCCTACTATTTGGTGCACATATAATTTTCCTGACAATGTACATGCATACGATTGAATTTTACAAATTATGTAGGTAAATAGAAACCTCACACAAACTATGCCCCCAGAAGTGCCTCCACTCAAGCCAGGTAAACTTATGTGGAAATATAACATATGCGCATAATTTTACTCGCATATTGGGCGGGAAATTTTGTAAAAGGCCATTTCTGTATGTATGTTAATTCTTACCTGCCCCAAGCAATTGTATTGGAGGAGGCAGGATATAAGTTCTTATAAATAAATAAATAAATAAATAAATTTTATATGCAAAAGTCCCTTTGAAAATTACTCCCCATATGTTCTCCCCTGCAGTGGCCCACTGCTTTCCCCACTCCTGCATGGTAAGCATCACACCCTTTGTCGAATAGGCATTTTGTAGTGAATGTGGCACAGTAAAGGGGCAGGGGATAGGGGTTGAAAGCCCTCTGAATAGCAAAGAGAACAGTGCTTCAGACCCGCTCAATGCATGGTCTGGGCACACTTGCCAACTGCAGGCCACGCCTCTCTGGCAGCAACCTCCAGGCCAACCTAATGCTGGCAAAAATGTCATCCATCTTTTTCACCTAATGCCAGCTCTAGCTGTAACCTTGCACTGGCGCTTTCAAAATGATCCAGGCTTTGTGAAAATGGAAAATGGAATCAAGAGCCATATCTGAAGTGTAAGGAGGGGAAGCCAGTACTGGGCTGGGAAAATGAAGGGAGTAGATGGCCAATGGAACGGGCCATGGAGTACAGCAGAATAGCACATAGCAGGTGACAGGACCCTGAATTTGTGAAGACATTAGGAATAGCAAGTTTTAAAATAGAAGTGGGGATGTGAAATTTCAATCTTGCACCTCTCTAAAGGGGTCATTCATCAAATCGCATTAGGGCCTCATCACACGATAAAAGGGGTCTAATGCATGATACATGTGCAACCTTTATCCAGTTGCATATTTCTATGCAAATATTGGGGCAGATTTTAAAAGCCTACGCACATAAATCCAAGTGGATTTAGGCACGCAAGGCGGATTACGCGCGCCAGGCCTATTTTCAAAAGGCCCGGCAGTGCGCATAAAACCCCGGGATGCATGTAAGTCCCGGGGCTTGAAAAAATGGGTGGTCTGGGGTGGGGCGTGGCCAGAGGCCTCTCCACGGCTGCTGGGCCTGGGGATCGTGCGCAAGTTACGCCTACCTCTGGCAGGCATAACTTCTGAGATAAAGGTACGGGAGAATTTTTTTTTCAGGCTGGAGGGCGGGACAGGGAGGGGAAGGTGGGGGGGGGGGGGGCGCTGAAGGAAAGTTCCCTCCAAGGCCGCTCCGATTTTGGAGCGGCCTCGGAGAGAATGGGGAAAGCCATTGGGGCTCCCCTAGGGCTCAGCGCATGCAAGGTGCACCCCCTTACGTGCGCCAACCCCAGATTTTATAACAGCCAGAGTGACTCACTTCTCTCTTGATTAACAAATGTTGGTACCTAATCAAACCAAATCACACTACCTTAACACCTTTCTGAGGTGAGTGCTGAACTTTTCAACCTTTTTACTTAGGTATACACTGCTCCTAGCTTATTTCTAGCTTCTGGCTACTTTTTGGTTTCTTTTTTAAATATACAAACACTCTAACTTCTGCTGCCTTACAGACTATTAAAAATAAACACACTAACTACTGCTTACTAGCTGCCTTACTGACTATTTAAAAATACAGTCTAACTTCAGTTTATTCCCTGCCTTACTGACTATTAAAAGCACAAACACACACAAACACACTAAATTTATTTATTTATTTATTTATTTATTTATTTAAATGCTTTTAAAATATACCGACATTCATAGGACATATCATGCCGGTTCACAATCAACATTGTAAAGGAGGAAGAGGAAATTACAAATAACAGGGAGGGGGGAGGTGGAGCAGTGAAGGAAAAAGGAGAGGATGGGGGTCAGGTGACAGTAAGCGCAGAAGTTGCGGAAGGAGAAAGGTAGTGAAGTGCTAGGGGAGAGAGAAATTGATAGGAACTGTGTTAAAAAACTGAGAATAAAAAATTAACAAATTTACAAAATCAGGAATTCCCTAGGATGCATCAACGGATTAGAAGGGGTAAGGGAATTGGAAGTGGCAGTGGAGGGGGGTTTAAGTCTGATTGGAGTCAGGGTATGCTTGTAAGAAAGCCAGGTTTTGATGCCTTTTTTGAAGTTGGGTAAGGAAGGTTCAAGGCGGAGATACGTGGGAAGAGAATTCCAGAGGGAGGGGCCGGCTATGGTAAAGGCTCTCTCTCTGGTAGTTGAGTGGTGTGCTATTTTGAGGGGTGGGATGTGTAAAGTGCCCGCCGTGGAGGCTCTGGATGGACGATTGGATGTACGGAAACGTGGTGTTCCTTGAGCCATTCGTGGTCATTTTTGTGAAGCATGTTATGGAGTATTGTAAGGGTTTTGTATTTTATACGGAAAGGGATGGGGAGCCAATGCAGTTCTTTTAAATGGGTGTGATGTGTTCTCTCTTACGAGTGTCTGTGATGATTCGTGCCATGGAGTTCTGCAAGATTTGTAGTGGTTTAATTGTGGCGTAGGGCAGGCCTAGGAGAAGTGAATTGCAGTAGTCTAATTTTGATAGGGATTGTGGACTGCAATACAAGGCGAAAGTCTTGAGGTGGAGGAGGGGTTTGAGCTTTTTGAGGATGTGGAGTTTATAGAAGCCGGTTTTTAGAAGGGATTTGATGTGTGGATGAAAATTAAGGTGTTTGTCTAATACAACACCTAGGTCTCTTACAGATGGCAGGATGGGGAGGGTTGTGGGGGTAGTTTAGTAGAGGCCTGTGAGGTAACCTCGAGTTTGTTGGAAATGAGGATGATTTCAGTTTTTGCTGTGTTAAGAGCGAGTTGGAGGCTGTCTAAGAGAGAGTTAATGGAGGCAAGACAGGATTCCCAGAAGTTTAGAGTTTCTTGTAGGGTTTTTTGCATGGGGATGAGGATCTGTACATCATCCGCATACATGAAGAAATTGAGACCGAGGTTAGAAAGTAGATAGCAGAGGGGAAGAAGATATATGTTAAAGAGGGTGGAGGATAAGGAGGATCCTTGGGGGACACCCTGGAGGAGGGGTATGCGTGGGGACTCAGAGTTGTCAATGTTGACCAGGTATTCTCTATGGGTGAGATATGAGGTAAACCATGATAGTACAGTGCCAGAGATGCCGATTTCTGATAGCCGGGATAGGAGTATTTGGTGGTTGACAGTGTCGAAAGCAGCAGAGATATCTAGTATAGCGAGTAAGAATGAGGTTCCTTGGTCCATGCCTATATGTATGGTGTTGGTGACTGCCAGAAGGAGGTTTTCCGTATTGCGACCTTTACGGAAGCCGAATTGTGCGGGGTGCAGAATGTTGTGGTTTTCGAGGTAGTCAGAGAGCTGGGTATTGACAACCTTTTCAAGTATTTTAGATACAAAAGGGAGGTTGGATATAGGCCGGTAGTTAGAGGGGTCTTTGGGGTCTAAGGTGGGCTTTTTTAGGAGGGGCTTGACTATTGCAAGTTTGAGTGGGTCTGGGACCTTGCCATATGTAAGAGAGCAGTTGATCAAGTCCGATAGAAGTCTGGATATGGATGTGGGAGAAGATAGGAGGGTCTTAGAGGGGATGGTGTCAGCAGAATGGGAAGCAGGTTTCATTCTTTTTAGAATGGTTTCAATTTCAAGGGTAGATGTTTGTTCGAACGTTTGCAGATTGGTTCTGGATGTTTTGGTAGGTAGGTGGAAAGTGGTGGGGGGCTTGGTGGTGAAGCGAAGGAGAATGTTGTCAATTTTATTCTTGAAGAAATTAGCAATTTCTGTGCATTTCTCTTTGGCGTTTTGTTCTGGGGAGAAGGGGCATGGGGGGGCAGTGAGATTAGCAACAAACGTGAAAAGGGCATTTGCATCGAATTGATAATTGTGGATTTTGGCTGCGTAGAAGTCTTTTTTGGCTTGGTTAGTGGCTTGACGGTAGTGGTGTAATGAATGTTTATATGCTGACTTGTGTGTGGGAGTGGGGTTTTTACGCTCTAAGGTCCTGTTTGATCGTTTTGAGTTCTTTGGTGTACCATGGTTTTTTGTCTGTGTTGGCTAAGGGTATTTTTTTGTGTATCATGGGGCAGGCTTACTCCGCTATCTTGGCATTGATGTTATTCCAAGATTGCAAAGCTGTGTTCGGGTTGGAGAGGTCCAGGGATTTGTTTGCTTTCTCAAAGGCACGGGAGATGTCTTCCGATGAGCAGTGCTTGCGGAAGGCAATGGTCTTGCTGGTGGCCTGAGTTTTATCTCGAGAGAGAGAGGATGAGGAGGGGGCATTGTTGTGGAGGTGGGCGTTAATGATGAAATGATCAGACCAGGGGATGGGAGTGGAGGTAGGGGTGCTGTGTGAGGTGATGTGCTTGTTGACAAAGAGGGAGGTCCAGTGTGTGACCAGCCTTATGTGTGGGAGAGGTGATGAGTTGCTTGAAGCCTAATGCTTGGAGGGTGATCATTAGTGTTTCACAGGCAGGTGTGATAGGGTTGTTGTCTGCATGGAGGTTGAAATCTCCGAGAATGATTGCTGCAGAGTCAAGTTTGATGTTGTTTGTTATATATTCTATGAGGGGGGATGTGTCGTGTTCAAGTAGGCCTGGGGGGGGCGTAGATGAGGCAGATCTGCATAGTCTTAGATTTAAAGAGGCCAATTTCCAGTTTGTGGGGTGGTTTAGAAGGGTGGAGTTTGAGTTTGAGGTGCTTTTTAGCGGCGAGGAGTAATCCTCCCCCTTTTTTTTTGAGGCGGGGGATAGAGAAGATATCATAGGTCTGAGAGGGGAGTTGGTTGATGAAGACGTGGTCAGAATCTTTTAGCCATGTTTCAGTAATGGCACATATGTCGGGGCTGGCATCAGTAAGTAGGTCATGAAGAATTGGAGCTTTTTTGCAGATAGATTGGGCGTTGACGAGGGATATGACTAGTGAGGCTAGGCCTAAGAATTGTGTGAGGGGCGTAATCATGATGGGTATTAGTGATCTTTGGGTGATAATTGGGCAATGGCTGGTGGTATTTGTTTTGGGTCGGCTGGTGTGTGGGAGGATAGGGATGGTGAGACGGCACATCTCTGAGGAGGGAGACTTGCCAGTAAGAGGGGGAGAGGTATAAAGTGAGAAGGGGATGGAGGCAGGGAGTTATATCGACTGGAATGAAGGGCAGAGGTGCTTTGGCTCTTGGGTTTAAAGAGTCTGAGCTCTGGCTCTTATGTAACGTAGTTTGTGGTGTGGGGGGGTGGGTTGAGAGTGAGAGGGTCAAGGGGGGTGGATGGTGGGGGGTAGGATGCTTTGTTTTCTCTGGGATTGGGGTGGGTACTGAGAAGAATGCTGTAGTGGGAGGTTATCAGGTGGATACAATACATGTGCAGAAAGCAGGTGGAAGCAGGCGGATATGCAATACAATAGATGCAGGTGGATGCAATACAATAGCAGGCGGATATGCAATACAATAGCAGGCGGATATGCAATACAATAGATGCAGGTGGATGCAATACATGTGCAGAGTGCAGGTATAAAACAGAATGCAGTTGGAGTGCAGATAAAATACAGAAAATCATACAGAATATAATATAATACAGAAAGCAGGTGGATATAGTACAAGTATGAAAATCAGTGCGAGATACAGGGCTAAGCACTGATGGTACAGTACAATAGATACAAGCTAGCAGGTGGGCCTTGCTGTCCGGCTCGTGGGGGGGGGGAGGGGTAGGGCCTTACCCTGCGGTGGTATGCTGTTTGTTGTAGAATCCGACCGGGTCGGGGAGACTAGGTGGATAAGATCTGAGCTGGGAAGATAATAGTTATATTCTGTATGAAGAGTAAAGTGATCGTCATTGGTCCTGGACAGTTCAGCGGAGGACTGTGGCCAGCCTGTTTGGTGGGAGTTAGGTGGCAATGGGGTCCTTGAGGAGAGCACAAGTTAGGTGGTCTCCCGTACGTCAGGGTCCATAGAAGAGACACCCAAAGAGGCTCACAAAGGAGCGCACTAAGGAGCAAGCTCCTTAGGGCGCGCTCCTTCGGGTGCGTGACGCCCGGTGCGTGACGCCCCAGGACGCTCAGTTACTTTTAAGGGGCCAAATCCGAGCGGGAGAGGCCGGCTGGGGTGGGGGTGGGAGTGTTTCAACTCACCACGTGGTTGCAGCGTCCCAAAGAAAATTTCCCAAGCAAAAACTTACCGATTCCTTTTAGTCACCAGCAAGGTGATCCTCTCCTCTCTGTGCTCCTACTGGATTGTTCCAGTTTCCTGTAGACAGGGCACACATCACTCCATTACAATTTACATTCAAGCAGGCAACCTGTGCAGAGAAGCAAACTGCTGTATATGTAAGGAACTGAACTGCTCTTTGACTGCCAGAACAGGGCTGAGCAACCTTGGCTAAACCATACAGAGAAATGTGCATGTTGTATCTGTTCTGAGTAAATTGAAGGCTTCCATTCACAGTGCTGTCAATCTGGCCGATTTCTGTTGCAGGAAATTCATTACTCAAAATAAAAGTAAACACATATAATATTAAATATTTTCCAAAATAAACACCCCTTCTCAAAGCAATACTGTTCATGGTGCCCATGCTAATATCTCTTCATGGAGCTGAATGTGTATTGTTATCAGAAGAGAGTTCAGTTCAGGGCCACTGGGTCAGTACTGGCATTTCTTACAGTGTGAAAGCATCTGCAAACCATTTGTGTGAAATATTCTTTCATTACTGAAGGTCTGCAGGATATCAAAACAGCAGTAAGTTTTGACATTCAATAGTGTAATTTAAGAACATTTTCCCGTTATTTTCATGGCAGGTAGCAGCTCTGTTTTTCTTCACTCCTGGGCCTTTAATTGGATCAAACTGAAACTGGATTGAACACTAAAAACCTTGAAGCTCCAATAGTCAAACACTGTTTATCAGCACAACACAATTTCTCACAATTACGATGGACTATTTTGGACCTCATCGTACCGTCAGTACGTGGAGGAGACAATCATTCCCTGTTAAACTACAGGAAACAACGCTGAATTTTAAGCTGTCCACTGAATTTCCATTAGGCATGAAAGATACTATAGAATGGATGTCTCTGATTTAAAGATCCCTTTCGGAAGACTCCATTGGTTCCTCTAGTTAAAACGATTTTTGATTGGTCAGTTTAAGAACATAAGAACATGCCATACTGGGTCAGACTAAGGATCCATCAAGCCCAGCATCCTGTTTCCAACAGTGGCCAATCCAGGCCATAAGAACCTGGCAAGTACCCAAAAACTAAGTCTATTTCATGTTACTGTTGCTAGTAATAGCAGTGGATATCAACTTAATTAATAGCAGGTAATGGACTTCTCCTCCAAGAACTTATCCAATCCTTTTTTAAACACAGGTACACTAACTGCACTAATCACATCCTCTGGCAACAAATTCCAGAGTTTAATTGTGCGTTGAGTAAAAAAGAACTTTCTCCGATTAGTTTTAAATGTGCCACATGCTAACTTCATGGAGTGCCCCCTAGTCTTTCTATTATCTGAAAGAGTAAATAACAGATTCACAAGTAAGCATTACGTTCAAAAGCATAACGTTTTAAAATGGCAGTTCCACTCTCATACGCCGTAGCCACAATGCAATCGTGGGAAAAGTTTTGTTCCTAAAGACACATATGTAACTCTAGCAAGAGAATTTTTTTCAAATTGTTTTCATTCATTGGTATTTCAATTATTGTCTTTTTTATTTCAGATAAAATATTCATGAGCCCCTGACGAAGTTTATACGAAACATGCGCTTTGTCGCGCGGGTATTGCAGAGCTCTTAAAATCCATGCTGCTGCACTACCAATACGATAAGTGTCTTTAGTTTCATTTTTGTAGCATTTAAAGTTAATTTTAAAAACTTTCAATAAAATGTATTAAATGACAAACCCAGTGATTATACACTTGAGCTGTTTTTCCATATCACTTAGTAACGAAAAATAAGTGAATATTTAGTAACGCTTTATCGTTCAAATTTTCAGCTTACTTATGAGGGTTTTGTCATTTTTTCTATAATCCATCGTCATTTCTTCTGTGATTTCACTTCTTTTAATTGGATCGAAACAGCTGTTGGAAAATTTAAGGTGAGGGCAGATAAACTCATTTGCTTTTAAACTTATAACCTGGCAGAACACTTAAAGAAAGTAAACAGTAAAATTATAACAATACATGATATTCTGCTCTGATTTTCAACTTGTTCCTGCTCCATTTGTTGGTTACAATCACTTTTTCTAGACACTGTTACTGCACAATGAGAATGGAATCAGAAGTTCTGAATGTGTTCTTTCTGAAACTGATGTCATCAGCTGATGGGAGATTCATTGTCTAATAAGAGCATAAGAGGTGCCATGCTGGGTCAGACCAAGCTCATTGAGCCCAGCATCCTGTTTCCAACAGTGGTTAGTCTGGGTCACAAGTACCCTTCAAATCCCCAATAGTTAATCTGTTTCTTGTATCTCACTCCTAGAAATAAGCACTGGCTTCCCCAAATCTACTTGGTTAATAACTGTTTATAAAATTGCTATCAGCTGATTGGCTGATACCAAATAACCCATCCTGAGCTTTGAACTCTATTGTGCTGTATAGTAACTGAGGGGTAGATTTTATAAAATGTACGCGCGGGCGTACTTTTGTTCGTGCACCAGGCGCGAACAAAAGCACGCTGGATTTTATAAGATACGCGCGTAGCCGCACGTATCTTATAAAATCCAGGGTTGGCGCGTGCAAGGGGGTGCACATTTGTGCAACCTGCGCGCGCCGAGCCCAGCGCGCGCTGCCTGTTCCCTCCAAGGCTGCTCCAAAATCAGAGCGGCCTCGGAGGGAACTTTCCTTCCGCCTCCCCTCACCTTCCCCTCCCTTCCCCTACCTAACCCACCCTCCCGGCCCTATCTAAACCCCCCCCCCCCCCCCTACCTTTATTGGCAGATTTACGCCTGCGGAAAGCAGGCGTAAATCTGCGCGCACCAGCAGGCTGCTGGCGCGCCATCACCCGACCCGAGGGCTGGTCCAGAGGCCTCGACCACGCCCCCGGGCCGGCGCCATGCCCCCGGGCCCGCCCCCGAAACGCTGCGACACTCGTGGCATGCCCCCCCGACATGCCCCCCGACACGCTCCTCGATGCAAGCCCCGGGATTTTACGCACATCCTGGGGCTTGTGCGCGCCGCCGAGCCTATGCAAAATAGGCTCGGCACGCACAGGGGGGGTTTGGAGTAGGTTTTTGGGGGGTACTCGCGTACCCCTTTGAAAATCTACCCCTGAGTGAACAAAAGAGGCATTGTAATCAGTATCCTGAGTAGATCTGAGCTAAAAGTCATAAAGCAGCTAAACAAAGGTAACCCAGAGGTCTCGGTAAGCTTCCTCATCAGAAAGGCAGTTAATATTAATTAATTAGTTAAGAAGTACAGCTGCAAAGGTTAAGAGTTTATATCAAACATGGACATTATTTTAAAATACCTTCCTAGAAGCCCAGACTAGATATATTGCATGCATTAAAAAAGACAAAAGGAAGGCCAAATGACTGCCAGCATGGTTAAAAGGTAAGGGGGAAAAGGTTATTCTAACCATAATAACTTCTTTCAAAAAATGGAAAGAGGATCCAAATAAACAAAATAGAACAAAGCATAAGCACTGGCAAATTAAATGCAAAACATTGATAAGGAAGGCAAAAAGAAAATTTGAAAAGAAGCTAGCTATAGAGGTAAAAACTCAAAATAAAAAAGTTTTCAAAATATACTGTGTCTGATGCAGGAAGCCTGTGATGGAATCAGTTGGACAGTTAGATGATCGAGGAGCTAATAGGGGATTTAAGAAAGACAAGGCCATAGTGGAAAAACTAGATGAATTCTTTGTTTTGGTGTTTACTGAGGGGAATGTTGGAAAAACATGCTGGAAATGGTATTTAATGGTGATAATTCAGAGGAACTGAAGCAAATCACAGTGAACTTGGAGGATGTAATAGGGAAAATTGAAAACTAAAGAGTAACAAATCATCTGGACCAGTTGGTATACATCCCCGAGTTCTGAAAGAACTAAAAAATGAAATTGCAGAGCTATTACTAGTAATTTTTAACCTATCATTAATATCATCTATTGTATCTGAAGATTGGAGGGTGGCCAATGTAATGCCAATTTTTAAAAAGGGTTCCAGGTGTGATATGGGAAACTATAACCAATAATCCTGATGTCAATGCAGAAACTTTTTTTTTTTTTTAGAAACTATTAGAAAGAACATTACTGAACATATAAACATCTTAGTTTAATGGGACACAGCCAACAGGGAAGTCTTGCCTTACCAATCTGATACATATTTTTTTGAACGGGTTAATAAACATGTAGATAATGGTAAGTTGGAGGATACAGTGTTTTGGGATTTTTAGAAGGTGTTTAACAAAGTCCCTCATGAGAGATTCCTGAGAAAATTAAAAAGTCATGGAATGGGAGGCAATGTTCTATTTTCAATTGTGAACTGGTTAAAAGATAGGAAACAAGGAGTAGGAATAAATAATCAATTTTATCAATCAAGGAAGGCAAACAGTAGAGTGCCCCAGGAATCTGTACTAGGACCAATGATTTTTAAGATATTTATAAATGATCTGGAAAAGGGAACAGTGAGTAAGGTGATCAATTTGCAGATGACAAAATTATTGCAAGTTGTTAAATCACAAGTCAATTGTGAGAAAATGCAGACGGATTTTGCGAGTTTGGGAGAGTGGGCATCCTAATGGCAGATGAAATTTAATATGGACAAGTGCAAAGTGATGTACATAGGGAAATAGTAAACTGTATTTACACAATGTTAGGTTCCATATTAGGATTTACCACCCAGGAAAGAAGAATCTAAGCGTCAATGTGGACAATATGTTGCAAACCTCATTAACTGTGTAACGTTAATCAAAAAAGCAAACAGAATGTTAGGAATTATTAGGAACGGAATGGTAAATAAATGTATGTAGCCTTCTCTTCAGTTGCTGTCCAGAATATAGGAGCCACTAAGAGTCCCAGGGCGATTCTTATCTTCCTGGACTTCTAACTCTTCCTGCCATGTATATCGCCATATGTTGACCATTGGGATGCCATGGTTCCACCAGCAGGGAGGAGGACAAGCCTCTGGGGCCCTATGTCACCCAGGGGTGGGGATCACTGCATAGCCTCTCCAGTTCTACAAGCTCCACTCAATCTTTCTCACACTGATCCTTATTTTGTAGATCTCAGTAGTCATATTCTCAAACTCTGAAAGAGCAGGCAGGATGCTTGAAGCTGGTTTTCAAATAAAATGTTTAACCATAACTCATAAGAACTTGATCAAAAATAAAAATAGAAACTCACAAAACAATTCCCCTGATACAGTATGGAATGAAACTCCAAGTGCCTTACTCTGTCTCTCCCTCTCCCTCCAACTCTGAGACAATATTCATTTTTAGTGACAGGAAAGTAAAGAAACTCTTGCCTCCCATAAGTGGGTAGGAAAGTGGTGGAAAAAAAGAAGACTTCCCCCCCATCCAAAAATAAATAAAGAAACTTCTCCAGACACAGCTTTTACTTCTGGGCCACTGCAGTCTCCGCCTTTAACTGCAACGCAGGGAAAGTAGCCATGGTGGGTTATTAGAAAACTTCCTAATAAAGCACAGTAGGGGGCCTGGTGTGGATTTAGTGTTGCTCTTTTTTTTTTTTTTTTTTCAATTCTTTATTTATTGCTTTCATAACGTTAATTACAATAAACAATTTTACAATGAAATATGATTCATGATAGAGTTGCATAACTAGGCATTATACATAATAAAACCATCTTATAAGATCACTATACCTTTGTTTATGCCATTCTATCATTCTTCTAATTAAGGAAATATAGTGAAGTCTATCGAATCGAACGGTTATAGAGGAAAATTTTAACAATTGAACATTCTAAATGCACATTAATAATCTTGACCTTATTTCCATTTTCTTTTATGCCAGTCTTCTTAGTCTCGAGTAAATCTTTTAAACCTCGCGGTTCCCAAAATATATAGTTGTTTCCTTCCAGTTTAATATGACATTTACATGGGTATTTTAATGTGAAAGTTCCCCCTTTTTCCAATACTGTTTTCCTATATTGTAGGAAATTTCTTCTACGGATCTGTGTATCTTTGATAAATCTGGAAAATCCAGATTTTTTTGGCCGTAAAAAGTATTGTCCCTACTTCCGAAGAAAAGTCCTTAATATATCATCCCTATCTGTAGAGCAAGCAACAATTGTATCAATAGAGTGTCTCTAGTTCTTATCTCTAATTCATCCTGTGACTTCTGTAAAAAGTCAGATAGCTCTATAGATTCTATTTCTTTTTCTATATTATTTCCATTCCCATTTTTTTCCAAATGTTTTATTTCAAGATTTTTCTTTCTACCTCTCAAATAAAAGGCTTTAACCACCACCGGCATACAATTTTCAGGAATTTTTAAAACCTGAAATACATAAATCCTAAATAATTCAATTGGGCTCATTTTTTTTGTAATAGGGAAATTATTAATTCTTAAATTCTAAGATCTTATGGCATTTTCTAGATGTTCTATTTTCTTATTTATTTCTTCTTCTTTCAAAATGATGGTTTTGAATTTTTTCAAGTTGTAATACTCTTTTATCTAACTTACTTATTTCCTCTTTCTGTTGGCCCAATTCTTTTGTATTCTGTGTTAAAGATTTAGAAGTGGCTAATACAACATCCATTAGTTTACCTATAGAGGCGTCTAGTTTTTCCATATAAGACCACTGATTTTCCATTGTCACATTTACCGGTTTTACCCACATTCTGTCTGTTTTAATTATTACATCCACATTATCACATTTGCTTTTCACAGATTCAACATTTATAGGAGTACTTGTTTCAAAAGAGAGAGAATTTTCCATAGAAGCTGATTCTTTTTGGAATTTCAAATTGTTACCACTTAAATTCTCAATAATACCCTCTATTTCTTTTGGTGAAACCTTCGGGTTCAAAATTTCCTCGGACTTACCGCTCGGTTCACTTGGGAGTATTACCTCCTCTCTACCAGGCGGTGATGGAGGATCCGGCTCCCCTGGGCTCAAAGATATTTCAGTAGCCAAGGAGGTTACATTCCGTTCCAATGTAGCTCCTCCAGCAGCTAACACCAAAGGGGAATTTAAAGGGTCAAGCCACTCTAATACTGACTTTTGCCCCACTTCAATTGCCACTTCACTTGGAGGCCGTAGTCTGGCCTTCCTTTTAGTGTGCAGCATATTCCAAAGGTATTAACTTATTCCAGGCAAAAGGGAATGTATTGAATGGAATGATATGTGGTATTATTAAGATTCCACTGTGGAAACCAGTAGGAGCTAAGACTAGCCCATTACCCACTTCCTCTTTCAAATCGTATTAAATAGCATTATAGCGGCAAACTCCCAACAAACTCCTGGCTAAGCCCTGCTTAACCGCGCGCCCCTTTAGCACGCGCGGCTTAAGCAGCGTGCCGGCGTCGACTGCGCGCCGCTAGCAGAGTAATTTTATACAGTCACTTCCGGTCTGGTACACTCACGTGCCTCCGGAGAGGAAAATAACCAGCTGATGATAGTCCAACAATTCCGTCGGGGCAGCGTCTCTACCCCCGGGTGCAGCAGCTGAGAGAACAGGTAATGGCGTCTTTCTCCTCTGACTTCTAGTGTTGCTCTTTTAATCATGGAGGAAAACAAGGTGAGAAGTGGTCTACCAGTGAAGGTGGTGAAAGGACAGATGTGGAGGGCAATGGTGGTGATGAGGTTTGAGAGACTGGAGGGAGAACGAGAATTGGGAGAGGGAGCTAGTGATG
Source organism: Rhinatrema bivittatum (assembly GCF_901001135.1). Taxonomy (NCBI): domain Eukaryota; kingdom Metazoa; phylum Chordata; class Amphibia; order Gymnophiona; family Rhinatrematidae; genus Rhinatrema; species Rhinatrema bivittatum. Next base: position 175,081,453 of record NC_042620.1, on the reverse strand, counting down.
AACTGCATATGGCAATTTGTATGCTTATCTACTTCAAGTAGATACATAAATATTTATAATAAATGAAAGATAAATATATATATAAATAAGTGAAGAATCTCAACTGGGCAGACTGGATGAATCAATTTGATCTTTTTCTGTTGTCATTTACTATGAGGTCAATCTTCGGTGACCCCAGTCCAGCTAAATATAACTGGGTATCTTTACCCAGCTATCTTTTTTATGTATATTCAATGCTTTAGGAAATGATGTAATTCCCTTTGAATGTAAACTAATTTGTCAGTGAGTATGGCTACACACAGTCCAGCTTCATTTGGCCACGCCACTGACCACTAAAGCTCCTCTTTTCAACGAGCGCTATCTGAAAATAATGATGTGCACAGGTAGCATGTATTTCCAGACCAAAAAATAAAAAATCAGGCGCAACACATGGCAATTAACAAGCTATATTGCATGCAGATGCAAACCAAATTGCTCATTAAGATTAAAATAGCTCATCGTGCCTCGCAAAAAAAATTCACGAGCTGCAATAAGCCAGGTCAGCAATGTTAAAAGGACGGTAGGCGCCACGGTAAATATCCCACACTCAAACTCTCCACACATTTAATCAACAGTGCTCCTCACAGCTTGGTACCCACCCCAACACAAGTGCAATGGTTAAAACCACTCTTTACCAAAACTACACCCCTTACTCAAAACAGTAAAATGCCCCCTCCTGCATCACTTCGTTCCCCAATCCCCATGGACAGAAATAATCCCCAGCCCCTCCTACCTGCTGATACTCTAATTCTAAATGGCACCAGTTGACCTAAGGTTCTCCTTTGTTTCTCAGAATGGGGGGAATTACTGTTTTAAGGGGTGGGGGCTTTTCTGTGTGTGGGAAAATTTGTATGGGAGGAGGAGGTTGGTATTGTGAGGTTTACTGTCCTTTTAAAATTTATGGTGGTCCTTCAGGAATGCATGTTAGCGGTACATGGCCAAACTAGCACACATACCTGGTGCTACTACGGGATTCACTAAATCAGTGATCTTCAAGGTAAGGCCAGGGAGGCATTGGCAGCTCCTGTAGCACTCTAGTGAGGCCCTCGTTGACTGTTCATGTCCTGGTTTGCATTTTTCCGCTATCATTGCAGGGCAAAGAAAAGACTTCATCCATAGCAGGCCAATCAGGGGCAAGAGAATGTCTTTTTGATCACAGAGACCCTTTTTCTCCTCTCCCACTTCTTCTTTCTGCCCCGTTTCACTGTCTTCTCCTATCCACTACCTCTTCCTTCTCCTCCCCACCGCTCCCTCTCTCTTCCCCTGCCACACTTCTCTTTGTCTCTCTCCCCATAGGATCCCCCTCCCCCACTGATCAGTGTGGCAGGAGAAGGAGCTTCAGACACATCCTCCTCCTCCTCTGCCTCCTAGCCTGACTGTTTCTTTGAATCACACAGTTCTATGAGTCCATGCAGTTCAAAGGCAGCTGTCAGGCCCAGAGCAGCAATGGAGAAAGATGCAGCCAACTTATCACAGCTCTCTTCTTCCAACAGTTCTCCTCTTCCTAACCCAGGGCCAGATCTCCTGCAGCGATTCTTCAGGAAGGGCAAGATTTCGATGATGCCATGGCCCCCTGTGGCCCACCTCATTCCAACACCTATGAGGCCAATGACACAAAGGAGGTGTCTCAGCGGGGCCCGCACTAGCTGAAGAACAGCAGGGAGGAAGGAGGTACTGACAGCTAATGAGAGGGATGCGGTGGCAATGAGGGAGGAGTCAGCGGTGGCAGTAGTGATGTAATTTCCAGCATTATTCAAGTAAGTTATGACGATGTGTTTCTTTAATACAAAGCAAGGTGACCTGGTGATTGCATAATACTAATATGCTTTCCTCTGAGCATTACTGCCAAGGAAGGGAATTATATTAAAAAAAAAAAAAAAAAAAAGTGACCTAAAAAAATTGTCCCAGTGTGTTCAAAGGATTCTTCTGATTACATGGCTATAATAGTGACCGATAAGCCGAGTTAAAATTTGAAAAGCTAATTTGATCAGACAGCACAACAAAACAAGTTTTAAAGAGAAGGTCTGTTAATCCTGCACTGCTAACCTTGCTGGAATTTGTAAAGAAATGTCTCCACTTAAGTGCCCTCCAGCTAGCAAATTTTCCTTCAGTGTTTAAATTCTATTCATAAAGCCATGTATTTCTGGTAGGAGCGGTTTGGTCCCTGGTAGCCCATTAAGCCACATTTACTTGTCACTGAGGCTACGTTTAAAGTACTCATTTTCAGAACCATCCCTGCAGCCAGAAATTGGCTTAGACAGCTTGTCATATCAGGCAGAGCCTAACGTCTCCAAAACAACTCCAACCCTGCCTTTCAACAACTTATTTTGTGTGTCAATTACGATTGCTGACTAATTTTAAAAAGGGATCTTATCAGTGCTTGAAATGAGATGCTGATGTCATTCTTAACAGAAAAGAATGAATTAGGTGGCCAGATGAGCAGGGTTAGGGCTTGGAACTGCTAAACCTTGAGGCCTCAGCATTGTTCTCATAGACACAGAATGGAAGAAAATCTTTAGTATTGCCTTAGGCTCCTGCTTCTTTGATCGGCAATGTACTGCGATGCAGAGGGATTTAGCTTTAGTTCCTGGCTCAGTTTTTCCATTCCCCTGGCCACAGGGGTTGTGCATGCTGCAGAGACAGCCTTCACAGCCCCTGGGAGTTAGGGAGTCATAGTCATCATGCAATGGCGACACCTAGTGGCCTGATTGATGGCTCATGATTACAGGGTTCCAAAAGGAGTCCTCCTGCATGATCTGCAGCTGAGGGTTTAAAGAAAGTTGGGGGGGGGAGGGGGGAGCCAATGAAATTTGGGAATACAATCCCTGTACAGTTGCAAATGAAGGTGGCCTAGTTCTGACTGACCTGGAAGCCCATAGGAGAAGGAAGAAACTGGTGGGTCAAAAAAAACAGTGCCTAGACTGAAAAGAAAGTTTAGCCACAGAAGCTAAACACAAAGTGAAACTTACTATTGAATATCAAAGAGAAATGCTGGAGCCACTCCATACCTACTTACATAATTCCTAAGGTAGATCCTGGGCCTCCCAGCATTATGAAAACTGACCTTTTTCAGGAGAAAGCACTTTTCTATGAACACAGAGAAGAACAATGCCGGAAGCCACAACAAAAAAGGCAAAGGATCTTTCCAGTGTGCTAAAGTAAATCCACTTAAGCAACAATCAACATATTGTTAAGGCAGCTTAGAATGAAAGCACAGACATGGATTCATCATCAGTAAGACCACAAATGCAAGCTTGGCTACTACTTACTTGTTGCAAAGCCAGTCCCACTTCCAAACAGAACTGCTGCCAGAAAGCGAAAGCTACATCACTGGAGTTCCACGCTGGTAGATTTCTGACCACACACCAACCAATGGCGCTACGCGGCAAAGGAAGTCCCGGGAGTCCACTTTTCAATTAGAAGGGAAGAAATGTCAGCTGTTAAATAGGAAAGAGACCTAGGAGCAGTCATCTCAGGTGAGCTTTAAGTGTAATAAAGCAACAGGGAAAGCTAACACTATGCCTGGTGCTTAAGTAGGGACTTTTGTTTTCAGTTTTTATTTCAGTTTTCCTAGGAGTTTATCAGTGTTTATTACAACAAAAATAAAATTGGGAGAAATCAAAAGAACATATGACTGTTCATTTTTTAGGTAAATATCATTTTTGTTCTTGTAATAATAAACACTGTTAAATTCCCATGGAAAATAAAATAAAAACTGAAAATGAAGGTCTTTATGCATAAGTAGTGGCATCAACAGGAAAAAAGGATGTTATGTTCACAAGCCCCTCCCCCAGTTTCCTGTAACAGCTCAGGGGTAAATTTTGCAGCAAGAGTTGGAAAGTTCTGTGGCAAAGTTTCTGAAATTCTGTGACACTTCTATGATGCATTTCCATAATTTTGTATCATTTGCATATTAAATGTTAATCTTTTATTTTATATTATAAAAGCAAAAGTAGTTTTATAACTCTGCTTTTGTGTCTAAAGAATTTATTTTGGATGGGGAAAAAAGGATCTCGGGCATCAGTGCAGGTGAAGGAGAGTGGGGACTGGCATAGGAAGGGGTTCTAGAGCCGGCAGCCAGAATATATCCTTACTTAGAACAATATAGGCAGAATAGCTAGAGAGTCTGGTTAAGTCGACTGGCCCTTGTCTGCTGGCATCTATTATTTATTTTAAAAATGTATATTCCCACATACATCAATGTTCAAAGCGGAGAACAATAATACAAACAAAAAATCAAAACAAACGCATACTTGTCATAATTAACATGTCCAAGTGTCATAAAAATCTTAGGCCTTGTAGAGATGCCAGCATGAGTACAATAAATAAATACCTTCTAAGGATATCCAAAATTCTGTGTCATACCCAATTATCTAGTCCATTAATATTCTGAAGAAAGGGCCTGCTGAAATAAAAATGTTCTGAAGGACTGTTATAGACCTGCTCCCCAGAGGGGAGGAGTTAGCAATCTGTTATAGATCTTCTCCCCCAGAGGGGAGGAGTTAGCAATCTGTTATAGACCTGCTCCCCAGAGGGGAGGAGTTAGCAATCTGTTATAGATCTTCTCCCCCAGAGGGGAGGAGTTAGCAATCTGTTATGAATCTGGCTGCTGGATACTCCCATTGAAGGAAGAGTTAACAATCTGTTAGCGATCACCCCGCCAGGGGAAGCGGAGTTAGCACTCTGTTACGGATCTTGCTAAGGAGTAGCAATCTGTTAGTGCTCTGCTCTTCCAGAGGGAAGGAGTAGCAACTGTTGTGCTTTGTTCTTGTAGAAAGATGAACCAGCAACCTGTATGATTCCCAAGGGGAGATAGCTATCTGATATGGATCAGCTTCCGCAGAGAGAGGAGTAATGATGTGGGTTGGCTCTCACAGAGTGGCAGATGATAATACCGCTCTATTAGTGTAGGAAGTAACACTTAGTAGAAATAGTGAATCCCTGGGCCGATGGCAGATGACAGCACCCTCAAGTGGAGATCCTGAGAGGGACCACCGGCTAGGCTGGAGTATTGAGACAAACACAGATAGTTCTTTATTAGACTGGAAGTAGAACCACCAGAGGTGGCAGTAGTGAGTTGATATGCCCGGCAGGGCTGAAGTCCCTCTGATACTGGAACTACGATCTCTGAGTTGCTGAACTCTAAGGAGAGACTATAGGTAATGAATAGACAGGGTATGCTGGGCATAACCAGTGGAAGATGATACACTCACAATTGTAGATCTCTGTAGTGTCTTCTTTATGCAACAGAGAATCTTCAGAATACAGGAACAGGAGCCGTAGGCAAGTACTGGTTTCTATAGGCAGTCTGAAATAGAACTCACAATAACTGTGTATGGGAAGGCTTCTGGAATAGAAGAGAGGCTAGAAGAGATTTAGGAACGTAGGCCCTCATGGAGCGAGTACCGGTTCCTATCTGTTAATCTGTAATAGTAATCCATAATATATAGGTATGCGATATCTTCTGAGGAAGAAGACAGCATGAGAAAGGAATTAGGAACATAGGCCCTCGTGGAGCAAGTACCGATTCCTATCTGCAATCTGCAATGGTAACTCATGATCTCCGTACCTGCGATAACGTCTTAGACTGAAGGGAGCCTGAGAATAGGAACGATGGCCCTCGTGGAGCGAGTACCAGTTCCTGTCTGTAATAGGACTCACTGTGTTCACGTCTGCGATCGCCTCCAGGCAATAGGAGTCTTCTGAGTCTTTGGGAACGTAGGCCCTCGAGGAGCGAGTACCGGATCCCGTCCAACAATCTGAAAACAAGAATAGAGAGAGCGGAGCCCCCGAGGAACGGGTACTCTTGGTAAGTATGAAAAGGCCGAGCAGTGGGGAAGACTTCCCCTTGCTGACTCAGAACGTGGTTGCAAGTAGCGTGGACTGCCGAAGCAAGTCCCGTTGGAGTTCCTTGCTAACTCACTTGTAGTTAGCAAAGACCTTTTAAATTGAAAACGGATGACATCATTACGGGGGGGACGCCCCCGAGGTTCGCGCCCTTGCTGGTACAAAGTCTGGAGAGCGCGCACACGTGTCCTTATCTCATCAGGAACATGGCGGATCCGTAGTGACAAGCCAGCCCGGGGACACCAGGACCAAGAGATGGGGAGAAGCTGCGGCTGCATCTGTCCGTCTGAGCCGAAGGAGTCGCCAGAAAGGTAGAGAGGGTGGAGCGTGGGCGAGAATAGACACGAACGCAACAAGGACTGAGTGTCCTCCAATATCCATAAAAAAATCTTGGAGGCTATTCCAAAAGTCAGGACACACAACAGAAAAGGTCCTGTCAGGGGTTTCAGACAGAAGAGCCAAACGGGTGGAAGGTATCTCTCCAGTAAACCACGTTGCATGGATCTATGGGCTCAGGTGAGTTTGTAAATACGGAGCAAAGCACTGACCCAAGGAGAGGTATTTAGACTCAAAAGTTTGTGAATCAATATTGCCAATGTATACTTGATTCTCCACTGGATTGGCAGCAAGTGGAGAGACCTGAGCACAGGTGTAATTAGTTTGCAAACAACTTTGCCCATCAAAATTCGTACAGCAGAGTTCTGTACAGTTTGAAGCACATGGAGGGCAGTTGCTGGTAAACCAAGAAATTTTGTCTCCTCAGTTTATGTAATCTGAGGAAGGCTATCTAATTCAAAGATTTTATATGTGGACGCATTGATAAGCTTGATTCCAAAATATACCCAGATTCTGAACTATCTCCCAGACAAAACATTATGACCTTTGAAAACAAAAGTAGATGGTGCATCATGAGGTGGTAAATGACTCAGGATGACCATTTTGTTTTTTTGCATCATTAAGCATAAGCATATTGAAAAATAACCGTCATTTGATAGACAACAGGCAGAGAGAAATAAGGTTAGGGTGGCAGACCATGATGAGGTGACAAGCACAAAAAAACTGAATATCTTTGGCGTACAGTTTATAAGCCTTGCCCAGGCCATTTCTGGACGAGGTGCAATGTTAGCATCAGGGCTGACGTTAGCTTTTTTGCTGCACTGTGTGAACAATGACTGTGCTGCCCCCTTGTTCATTCGTTGTCTGTCTTGGGCTCATCAAAAAAATCCCTGCTCCCTCCAGTGACACAAACTTCAAAAACTGACAGCACCATCCTCCTCCTCCGACAAACCTTATAGCCATGGCACAATCACCCCAACCTCTCTCCTCGGCCCGTTCCACACACACAGTTAAGAGTTATGTATTTATAATAACATTTTACATGAAAATATCAAAGTACAGTACTCTGAGGTAAAAATATCACTTAAATTATATTTATATACACTACTGTGATGCCAACCTGAAATCCCTGCAAAAACACTTGGAACCCATATGGTATTAGGCCTATTGAAACATGTATTGTGTGTGGGCTTGATACTCCGAAAGCCATAAAACACTAAAACACTTCCTGTTAGGAGAATACCTCACCTCAGTCACTCATGCAGAACATAAATAGACCCTCATCAAATACAGAATAGAGCAACCATAAAGTAGAAATATAAAAGTGACAAAACCTGAAATGGAAACCATAAGAAGCCAGATTCTCTATGCAGCAGAACAATACAAACCAGAACCATCACCATTCCTCAAATATCAAACAAAATCAAGAAATAAAATAAATGTGTAATCATTATAGTAAAAACATACTAATAATAATATTCCAAAAACAGTTGACAAATAAAAGACTAAATAATTAAAAACTCACATACCATTTTTTAAATGTCAAAAGTCCCAAACACCAATAAAATATTTCAAAACAGCAGACAATTAAATAACATTCGAAAAATAAAACTAAAAAGGATTTTACAAATTCACACGCTCCATTCCTGGGAACTTTTGATTTCCAGTCACCCTGACATTGTTGTGGATTAGTGGAAGTGGGATGCACAAACTTTCTCCTGTCTTTCTTATATATATACACACACACAAGCTCATTCACACATATGCTCCCTCTCAGACAAACCCCAGGCATCTCCAGATCTTTTTAGGTTGGGATCTGCCAGCAGCTTCTCTAGCTCACAGTCTCACTATACCCTGCTGTTCCGTGATAAGGACAGATGTTGACATTTCTTTACACAGCAGTTTGAATAAGATTTAGTGAGTAACGATGCATAGCTTTGTTTCATTTTCATAAGTAACAATCCTTTGTAGTTTTTTTATGTTTCCAGTGTATATTTTATTACTATAATGCTGTTACATTTTAAGCAATTCACAAAGGGCCAGATTTTCGGAGGGCTTACGCGTGCTGGGCCTATTTTGAAAAAGCCCGGCGCATGCGTAAAGCCTCGGGACACGTGTATGTCCCAGGGCTTTACAAAAGGGGCGGTCAGGGGGTGGGGCAGTCCGGGTGCGGGGCCAGAGGTCTGGGGCTGGAGGGAGCGCACGATGTCGGAAGGCCTTCCCCAAAAGAGAGGTTAGGGACCGCACTGTAACATCAGCGGAAACAGAGAGTAAGATTAAATGGACAATTTTCTCAGTGAAAAAGGGTAAACAGTGGAGTGCCTCAAGGAGCTGTACTAGGACCCATGCTTTTCAATATATTTATAAATGAAAGGAATATGATGAGTGAGGAAATCAAATTTGCAGATGATATAAAATTATTCAGAGTAGTTAAATCACAAGCAGATTGTGATAAATTGTAGGAGGACCTTGTTAGACTGGAAAATTGGGTTTCCAAATGGCAGATGAAATTTAATGTGGTTAAGTGCAAGGTGATGCATATAGGGAAAAATAACCCATGCTTTAGTTACACGATATTAGGTTCCATATTAGGAGCTACCACCCAGGAAAGAGATCTAGGCGTCATAGTGAATAATACATTGAAATCATCGGCTCAGTGTGCTGCAGCAGTCAAAAAAGCAAACAGAATGTTAGGAATTATTAGGATGGGAATGATGAATAAAACGGAAAATGTCATAATGCCTCTCTATCACTGTTGCGCTGAAGGTGGACCCTTGGGCCGAGGTGGGGTTGACGCAACTCCTGGTAGGGACCTACGGGTCCCCACCATCCCCACCATCAGCATGCAAAGTGGGCTGATGGACACTTCACCAATTCCAGCCCTCGTTCCCCGCGGGTTAAGCCTTTGGGTGCCGGGGCCAGCTGGATTTAGGTGGGCCTCCATATGTCGTCATCGATGGAGTGATCAAAGTCAGCCCAGAGACAGCAGTAGGGAGCTAATGCAGTCTAGTACTGGACGAGGTACTGACCCGGAGACCCGGGCACCAAAGGAACAAAGTCAGACACGGGATGCCCGAGCAAGAGCAGGCCAAAGCCTGAATAGGCCAAGTCCAGGATGTAGGTTGAAGATGCGTCATAGAGCAAGCTTGAGTCAGGGCTGGAGGCAAGCTGGAAGTAGTGGGGAAACAAGGCTGAATTCTGATCACGGAGATAGTCAAACGTAGTCAGGCAAAGCAGCGGTCTGGGTCTGGAGAGAGGCAACAGAGTAGTCAGGTGATGCAGAGGTCTAGGTCTGGAAAGAGGCAATGGAGTAGACAGGTGATGCAGAGGTCTGGGTCTAGAGAGAGGCAACGGATTAGTCAGGAGATGCAGAGGTCCGGGTCTTGCATCTAAGTGTCTGGAGAGAGGCAATGGAGTAGTCAGGTGATGCAGAGGTCTGGGTCTGGAGAGATGCAACAGAGAGTCAGGTGATGCAGAGGTCTGGGTCTAGAGAGAGGCAACAGAGAGTCAGGTGATGCAGAGGTCTGGGTCTAGAGAGAGGCAACAGAGTAGTCAGCAGATGCAGAGGTCCGGGTCTGGAGAGAGGCAACGGAGTAGTCAGGTGATGCAGAGGTCCAGGCTTGGAGAGAGTCAATGACGTGGTCAGGCAAAGCAGAGGTCCGGGCTTGGAGAGAGTCAATGGCGTAGTCAGGCAAAGCAGAGTCAAAGTCCGTGTAGGCAAGGTCCGTGTAGGCAAGGTCTGTGTAGGGTTGAAGAGCAGGAACGCAGGAACAAGCAAATCAGGAACAAGGGTCCACGAGGAATAGGAACACAGGAACAAGATGAACTCTCAGGAGGCAATGAGTATTCGACCAGCGAGGAGACCTGTTGCAAAGGCAAAGCTAAGGAGTGGAGTCTGCGCTTAAATACAAAAGCTCCGCTGACGTCATCATCCGGGGCCGCAACTCGGTTCCCGCCGCAGGCCCTACTTAAGGTTCAGTGATGCGGGAGGGGCGCAGCACCAAGTAGCAGCATCTCTTCATGGGCCACATGGAGAGGCCCAAAATGGAGCAGTGGAATTGGTACCGTAGCTGGACTGGAGACACCAGGGTCTGTAGCTGAGCCGGAGGCACCAGGGGTGACCTGAGGATGGAGCTGGCGGCCTACCGCCACCAGAGATGAGGGACCAGGCACTGGAATTACTGAAGAGAGGTGAGGGGGCTGTGCCGCAGGTCTGCCACAGATGGCACGAGTAACAACTGCTCCATGGTGAGACCACACCTTGAATACTGTGTACAATTCTGGTCACCACATCTCAAAAAAGATATAGTTGCGATGGAGAAAGTACAGAGAAGGGCAACCAAAATGATAAAGGGGATGGAACAGATCCCCTATGAAGAAAGACTAAAGAGGTTAGGGCTTTCAGCTTAGAGAAGAGATGGCTGAGGGGGGATATGATAGAGGTCTTTAAAATCATGAGAGGTCTAGAATGGGTAAATGTGAAAATATTTACTCTTTCGGATAATAGAAGGACTAGTGGGCTCTCCATGAAGTTAGCATGAAGCACATTTAAAACTAATTGGAGAAAGTTCTTTTTCACTCAACACACAATTAAATTCTGGAATTTGTTGCCAGGGGATGTGGTTAGTGTAGCTGGGTTTAAAAAAGGTTTGGATAAGTTCTTGGAGGAGAAGTCCATTAACTGCTATTAATCAAGCTGAGTTAGAACATAGCCACTGCTATTACTAGCATCAGTAGCATGGGATAGACTTAGTTTTTGGGTACCTACCACGTACTTGTAGCCTGGATTGGCCACTGTTGGAACTAGGATGCTGGGCTTGATGGATCCTTGGTCTGACCCAATATGACAATTTCTTATGTTCCTCCCAGTCTGCTCCAATTAAGGAGCAAACTGGAAGGGAACTTCCCTATCCCCTACCTAACCTTCCTACTTTTTCCCCTCTCCACCCTGACCCCTAACCCCTACCTAGCTATCCTATTTTTTGGTGTTTTTTAATTTACCTGCTTCTTCAGAGCTCTCTTCCCCGGGACAGAGCCTAATGGCCTTTATCCCGGCCGGCCCTCACCCCGCCCAGACCACTCCCCCTGGCCCACCCCTTTTGGCTTGGCCTAGCACTTCTGCCCATATCGGGAGATATGCACATGGCTGGGCCCTTTTTAAAATGCTCTTGGCGTGTGCAGGGCGCAGCTACAAGTGTAACACCTGGTATTTGCAAACATGTGCATTTTAAAATTTGCCCGTAAATGAGTACTTCAAACCTTCTGGAAATTCACTTACTTACAGAGACTACATACACATGTATATGCTGAATTTACATGCCCAACACCCATGGGAGTCTTTGAAAATTACCCCCTTATCATCTATAATATACTCTACTCTCAGGGGGAAAAAAAGTAGTGTTTATTAAACTTCCTTGTAACCTCTTCACTATCTTCAACAATACTCTAATTATTTTCAATTTTCAGCCCCAAGAAAAAAAAAAAATTTCCCCTCCCCCTCTCTTTACAGCTCACATAACCTTATACATTGCTCATGGTTTAATGAGATATAAGACTGTACAATTAGTCTAAATAAAGCTTAGTTTTCCTTACAGTAGAAATCTTCAAAGGATACGGCCACCTAGAAAATCTACCAACTAAAATATGGTAAATTAGAGAAACTATGTTTCTAAATACAGATTGCCATACAAAGGGAAGGCAACAAACTGGAATCTTATTTTCACTGGGGATATTACAAGACGAACATACAGCAGGGAATAGTTATATCTCTCAGTGTCTTCTGACAATGCTTAAGCTAACATAAGCATGCATGAAAGAAAAAAAACCACTTGGTAAGGTAATTGTACACGAAATCATATGCAAACAGAATTACTTAGATAAAAAGGCAACTTTGTAAATCCCTATTAAACATCAAACCACATTTCCTGGGAATTGTACTTGTTTCTCAGAAAAGAAAGAAGAGGGTGGAGCTGCCAGATTGGATGAGTTTGTGGAGATCCAGGATGATGAATCTCAGACTTCTTGAGATTTTACTGTTATTTGCAAATATGGATTAACGTTGAATTGTCTTCTGGGTTTAGAAAGATTTAATTTTTTTACCTGCAGAATGTGGAAGAGATCATCTAGCCCATACCTCTGCCCCCTGGATAAATCTATTACACCCTGTACAAATAATCATTGAATCTGTTCATAAAAACCTCCAGTGATGGACAGTTCACCACTGCAGGCAGCCATGTGGGTAAGAGCCAGCTATGACTTCAGAGCCAGGAGGAAGAAGAGGAAGCTGGGGAAGAGAAGCAGGAAAGATCCAGGCTTTATTGGGCATCACAGGCCTCAAGTCTCGATGCTGAAAGAAATGTCTTACTCAGCAAGCTGAGGCTGCAGAAATAAAGGAATGGGACAGAAAATCTTTTCTAGCAGTTGGTAGAAAAAAGATATAGATATATATGACACTTAGGTTTGCCAACTGGCTCCAGATTTTCAGGACAGGTTGATCCAGTCCAGGTTTTACCCCATTGCATGCTAGGATTTATTCTGATTTCCCTATTGCATTCCGTAAGAAAAGCAAGAATATAAGTACTTGCATGCTGGTGAGTAAAAGCAGGACTGGATTAAGCTCTCCTGAATATCTGGAGCCAGTTAGCAACCCTAACGTCACTGTCCCTGTATAGAAAAGACTATTAAAGAGCTGTATCCATCCCCCTCAGACCCTTCCACTTGGAGGGCTGTGGTTGGATGCCTCAACACTATTTAGCCCTGCCATTTTAGGGTACTTTGGGGATCAGTTTGAGAAAGCTTTGGAAGGTTAAGATGTCTATGTTTTACACTCTGGTGAGGCCTCACAGCTTCACCCAGATGGAGTTTCAGTTAGAAGTGACACCTCATTGTGCACTCCCTGCCAGAGGGTCCTTCTCCCACTAATTTACAGAGAGAGAGATTTTTACGCCTGATACCCTTTTGGGGCAAAAGAGCTCTCACCAGAGGACCAAAGACCTGTGAGCCCATTCTAAACCCTAGGTGGGCAAGCACCAGTGATGGATCCTGCTGCAAGAGACAGTGAGGGGAGGATGTATCCAGTTTTAATTTTAGAAGTATTATTTGGACCTGAACAGCATTGGGAGGTTTTTGGATCCCCTCTCCCACCTGGGATGCAGGGCTGAGGTAGCCTGATCCCCTCTGAATTCTCCCCAAGAGAAGTCACCAGAAATATCAACTAAGTAAGGGTAAAATAACAAGACTGGGAGATTCCAACTGGATCTCTAACTATGGGACCAGGATGGGCTGGGTGCCCAGAAAGGAGTTGGAGTAAGGTAGGACTGTTTTACTGTGAAGTTAAGAACATAAGAAGATGCCATACTGGGTCAGACCAAGGCTCCATCAAGCCCAGCATCCTGTTTCCAACAGTGGCCATTCCAGGCCATAAGAACCTGGCAAGTACCCAAAAACTAAGTCTATTCCATGTTACCATTGCTAATGGCAGTGGCTATTCTCTAAGTGAACTTAATAGCAGGTAATGGACTTCTCCTCCAAGAACTTATCCAATCCTTTTTTAAACACAGCTATATATTACTAACTGCACTAACCACATCCTCTGGCAACAAATTCCAGAGTTTAATTGTGCATTGAGTAAAAAAGAACTTTCTCCAATTAGTTTTAAATGTGCCACATGCTAACTTCATGGAGTGCCCCCTAGTCTTTCTACTATCCGAAAGAGTAAATAATTGATTCGCATCTACCTATTCTAGACCTCTCATGATTTTAAACTCCTCTATCATATCCCCCCTAATGAAGTTGGGGACCCCCTTCATTAGGATTCCCAGATAGCCGCTAGGTGAGTTTAGTACAAGTAAAATCACCAAGGGGCTCTACCCAGATGCCTGAATAAAAGGACACCTACCTACATAGAGATACACTTGTACCAGCAGTCAGATGTAATTTCAACATTATTGATAAATGGACTTTAATTTGTGATTACCAATCAGTAAACTTTCATTTTAACACCCAGACCCTGGTCCCGTCTGATTTATCAAAGCCTCTCACCTCATGGAATGCATCTACATTATATAAACACACTGTGAAGCAAGACACCATGGTCCGGGCCAAAAGCGAGAGCTTACCCTCATAAAAAGAATCTCCTCCCAGAATTAAGAGTCAAGCATGGGAGTAAATCTACTTGCCGGAGTAGCCCTGAAGAAAAATAATTCTTTTACATAGGAATTCTAGAGGTTTAACCTTTTCCCGTCTGCTTCACAAAATAGTCTGCTTTTAGATTAGGTATACAGTATAAATGACATAGGGATTGTTTTTAAAAAAATAAAACAAGCAAACAAAACTAGGGGTGTGCATTCGTTTTCGCCATATTGGCTATCCGCAACGTATATTACCCTTTTCATTATATACGTGGGGAGGCGAAACGCATCACGACTCCCCACGAATATAACTTATTATCTGTTTAATGCGTTGCGTGGAGCACACTTTTCTTCGCCGCCATTTGCAATGATTTCACAAAATGTCAGCGCGCATACCCTACATTCCGGTATCCATGCCGACCTGTCTGACCCTTTCCTGTGAGTCATAGTGACTCACAGTTAAGGATCGGACAGGTCAGCAAGGTTACCGGAATGCAGTGTATCAGCGCTGACATTTTGTGAAATGCACTGAATGCAGCCAATCAAGCTGTCATTCAGTGCTCTCTGTGGATTTTACTGATGAGCCAGCATTATATATACATCAGCACGAGACAAGCCACGCACTTTCTTTACAGTGGTGGTGTGGGGAAGTGGGGTTTGTGTAAGGAGGCTGCACTGAGAGATAGGCTAGTTAGTAAAGAGAAAGAAAAAGCTATTTATTCTTTATTTTGTTGCAGTGCCAGCTAGCCCTGTTTGTGTTTGAAGCAGTTTATTATTTAGGTGATCTGACTAAGACGCTGTGCCAGGGAGAGAAGCTGCTAGCAATCACCATTAGGGTGTTGTGTCTGCCTGGGAGAGATATATTTTCATCCATTTTCCTGGTGTGCCAAAAATTCCAGCTTTTTTAAACTGAGTTTTTTTAATTCAAGTCACTCAGTCTCTCTGTGCACTGGGCTTCAGTAGGCAGTGAGTAGTTTAACAGACTGAACCTTATTATTGGAACGGTCTGTGCAGTCAAGTGCCCAGTCTGCCTCTTTTGTGCTTACAAGCAAGCTGCGTGTGTGGGCACACCACATACCTTACATTAGTGCATAGCAAGGCACCGTGACGGTGGGCAGTGGGTAGGCACTAGTCAGTAACATTAAATCCATAATGTCAGGGAAAGCTAGATGTAGTCGAGGGATTGGGACTGGCAGAGGAGGCACTTCAAAGGACACTAGTGCCACTCCTCCATTAAAGTTAAAAAGGCACCTGTCGCAATCTAAATTGTTTGTAGGGGCAGGCAGTTCCATCCCTAAAAAAATGAAATATGACCATGATGCATCGCCATCGCCACCATCTGTTTCTGGCCCTGTAGTTTTGGAGGTGAGGGAAGGGGAGGCTGAGTCATGCAAGACAAATTGTCGATACCCAAAAGCAGCAGGGGGACAGAAGTCTCGACTATCACTTAGCGTTGACAATGTAGCGCAGTCACTGTTTGCTTCTGATTCAGATGAAGAATAATCTTGTGTGGGATTCTCATCTGAAACGGAAGAAGTAATAGGTGACAAATCTTTGGGAGGATCAGTAAGTCCTGTCTTAGCCTCCACTTCAGTGCAGCAGGGGAGAAATGAAACTGATGAGGAGGAGGAAGAGCAATCAGCGCAGGCACAGAGGGTGACTGAGGCCCCTGGCATTGCTTCTCAGGGTGCACCCACTACCTCAGCTCCAGTGCCAGCTTCCACCCACAAGGCTTTAGAGAAGGGAGGATCATGAAAGACATCTGTGATCTGGAGCCACTTTAAAGTGACGGAATACCCGCGTTTTGCTCGGTGTAATTACTGTGCCACGGATATTAGCAGAGGCAAGCAAATGGGACATCTGTCTAATTTTGGCATGTCGCATCATATGAAGAGGCAACACCCAACAAGATTACTGCCATCTGGGGATGGTGGCAGTACAAGTTGGGGGACCTCTTCCAAGCAGTGTGCAGTGGTTCAAAATCAGAAGAGTCAGCCCATGCCCTCATCCCCTTCTAGCAGTCAGGTGGCAGGCCAGCGACCCCCTGACATGTGGCAGAAGTGACAACCCACCATGAAGGAAATGGGGTGGAGTGCGGTAATGCTATCCCAGGGTAGGAGGCAGGCAGCCTCAAAAGTTGTAACCAGGACCATTGGGGAAATGATTGCCTTTGATGACCAGCCCTTGCAGTTAGTGGAGAATGTGGGTTTCAAGCATTTTCTGAAGGTCGTAGTTCCAAATTAAAAGTCCCCTCCAGAACCACATAAGAACATAAGAAAATGCCATACTGGGTCAGACCAAGGGTCTATCAAGCCCAGCATCCTGTTTCCAACAGTGGCCAATCCAGGCCATAAGAACCTGGCAAGTACCCAAAAACTAAGTCTATTCCATGTAACCATTGCTAATGGCAGTGGCTATTCTCTAAGTGAACTTAATAGCAGGTAATGGACTTCTCCTCCAAGAACTTATCCAATCCTTTTTTAAACACAGCTATACTAACTGCACGAACCACATTCTCTGGCAACAAATTCCAGAGTTTAATTGTGCGTTGAGTAAAAAAGAACTTTCTCCGATTAGTTTTAAATGTGCCCCATGCTAACTTCATGGAGTGTCCCCTAGTCTTTCTACTATCCGAAAGAGTAAATAACCGATTCACATCTACCCGTTCTAGACCTCTCATGATTTTAAACACCTCTATCATATCCCCCCTCAGTCGTCTCTTCTCCAAGCTGAAAAGTCCTAACCTCTTTAGTCTTTCCTCATAGGGGAGTTGTTCCATTCCCCTTATCATTTTGGTAGCCCTTCTCTGTACCTTCTCCATCGCAATTATATCTTTTTTGAGATGCGGCAACCAGAATTGTACACAGTATTCAAGGTGCGGTCTCACCATGGAGCGATACAGAGGCATTATGACATTTTCCGTTTTATTCATCATTCCTTTTCTAATAATTCCCAACATTCTGTTTGCTTTTTTGACTGCCACAGCACACTGAACCGACGATTTCAATGTGTTATCCACTATGACACCTAGATCTCTTTCTTGGGTTGTAGCACCTAATATGGAACCCAACATCGTGTAATTTAGCAGAAAGGTCATCCCCAGCCTGTACAAGCAGTGTCACAGATGCATGCAAGCGCTGCTAGTAAAGGCAGAGGGGAGAGTGCATTTCACCTGTGATATCTGGACCGCCATGAATGCTGCACACTCTTACCTCTCCCTGACAGCACACTGGTGGGACCTGGCTGAGGCAGAGGCAGCCAGCAGCTCTATTACTGAACAAGTATCAGGGGGGAGGTGGGCTTTACTGCACACCCACCTGACGGACCAGGCCCATACCGCAGCCAATATTCTAGCATGCATCAGACAGATGCTGGAGGGCTGGCAACTACTCCAGCAAGACAGGAATACTCAGGCAGGGTTCTTTGTCACAGACAATGGTACAAACATGGTTAAGGCAATAAACGACTGGTGCTTTAAGAACATCCGATGTTTTGAACACACTCTGCACCTGCTAGTGAAGTCAGCTCTAAGGTTGGATTCCAATGACAAAGAGAATGAATACCTGCTTAGGTTAATACAGAAGTGCAGGAACATAGCAGCGCACTTCCACAGAAGTGTGAAGACGGGGCAGGTTCTCCGACAAAAGCAGACTGATTTGGAGATGCCTCACAAGCGTCTCATTCAAGACATTGCCACCCAGTGGAATTCCACCTTTATGATGCTGGAGAGGTTAGTGGAGCTGCAGACACCCCTTTATGAACTTTCTGGTACAATGGACATAGGTGTGCAGAATCCTCTAGGGCATCATGATTGGTTAGTCATGAGTCAGCTGGTAAAAATCCTGCAGCCCTTCAAGGATGTCACGGAGGAGCTGAGTTCCAGAAGTGCCACCTTGGCTGACATCATCCCTATAGTTAATTTCCTGAATGAACATTTGGAGGCCTTTAAACAGAAAGAGGGAATGACAGTTGAGGTGCTGGATTGTCTGGACGTTTTGCAGCAGCAGGTAAAAGAGAGATTAAGGCCTTTAACACAAGATCACACATACATGCTTGCCACAGTCTGTGATCCCTGTGTGAAAGGGAAACTCGCCCTACAGTATGATTGTCTCTTATTGGTGAAGGAACTGCTGTTAGCAAAAGTCTGTGAACAGGAGCGCCATAGGCAGAGACAGATTAGGCGTGAAGCAGAGGTGGAAACAGCGGGCAATTCAGAGAGTTGTACTGCTAGCCCAAGCAGGAGCAGCACTGTGTCAGCGACAGATAGTATTTCCTCCTCCACTTCAGAACGCCAAAGGCGTGTTGCCCATAAATATTCATCTGTTGTGTGACGGGCGAGAGAGAAAGCAGCTGGCATGAGTGACTCTCAGCCCGCCCAAGCAAAGGAGACACCAGCACAGCTGTCGGTGACACAGTATCTCTCAGAGCCGATAGAGAACATGCAGACAGATCCGCTGGCCTGTGGGCACACAAGTCCACTGTCTGGCCACACCTAGCCAAAGTGGCTCAGCGATATCTGTCATGTCCACCAACCAGTGTGCCTAATGAACATGTCTTTTCAATGATAGGGGATATCATGAGCCCTCACCGCTCAAGGCTGGCACCAGAGTTGATGGAAATGCTAGTGTTTTTGAAAGTAAAGCTGCCTTTGCTTGGGTTTCCAAATTTTCCCTGTGAATGGCAAGATGAATAAAAGCAATTGAAAGCCTTGCAGCAACTCCAACTGCCTCCTATGCTCCAGATAATATAAGCACTGCAGCACATGTACCTGACCGGAAATGCTGTGCCTGACCATCCACTGTCAAGGCCGTACATCCCTACAAGGGCCTGACCTCTAACACTGTGCCTGTCTGTCCACTATCCAGGCCGTACGTCCCTACAAGGGCCTGACTTCAAATGCTGTGCCTGACCATCCACTGCACACTCTTACATCTCCCTGACAGCACACTGGTGGGAACTTGCTGAGGCAGGGGCAGCCAGCAGCTCTATTACTGAACAAGTATCAGGGTGGAGGTGGGCTTTACTGCACACCCACCTGATGGACCAGGCCCATACCACAGCCAATATTCTAGCATGCATCAGACAGATGCTGGAGGGCTGTCAACTACTTATGTCCATAAGTGGGCTTGACATCTGTCCTCAAATGCTGTGCCTGTCTGCCCAGGCCTTATGTCCCTACATGGGCTTTACTTCTGTCCTCGACTGCTTTGCCTGTCTGTCCAGGCCTTATGTTCCTACAAGGGTTTGACTTAGATTGTAAGCCCTCTGGGGATAGGGAACTACCTACAGTACCTGAGTGTAATCGACTATAAAGTGCTGGAAACGTTTGAAAATAGCAAGATAAATAAATAAATAAATAAAACCTGCTGTGCCTGTCCATCCAGGGCTTGTGTCCCTACAAGGGTGTGACCTCGATTGCTTTGCCTGTCCGTCCAGGCCTTGTGTCCTTAGGTGGGCTTGACCTCTGTCCTCGATTGCTGTGTGTGTCCGTGCAGGCCTTATATTCCTACAAGTGTTTGACCTCAATTGCTGTGCCTGTCCGTCCAGGCCTTATGTTCCTACAGGTGTTTGACCTCGATTGCTATGCCTGTCCGTCCAGGCCTTATGTCCCTAGATGAGCTTGACCTCTGTCCTTGACTGCTTTGCCTGTCCTTCCAGGCCTTATGCTCCTACAAGTGTTTGACTTAGATTGTAAGCCCTCTGGGGATAGGGAAATATCTACAGTACCTGAGTGTAATCGACTATGAAGTGCTGGAAACTTTTGAAATTAGCAAGATAAATAAATAAATAAATAAATAAACTGCTGTGCCTGTCCATCCAGGCCTTATGTCCCTAGGTGGGATTGACTCTGCCTCAACTGCTGTGCTTTTTTGTCCAGGCCTTATGTCCAGTCCTAATGGCTGAACCCTCGTTGCAAAGGGAAACCTCAGTCTCTGGCAATTAAAACTAGTAATCCTTCACAGCATGGATCCCTAAATAAAACAAAGTTTTCTTTACTTTCAGGGGAGAGAAGAGAACTTCCTCTGTCTTGCTTATGATGTCATGATCTGTTTGCAAATGCTTAAATCCTAACAATTTGTTCCATTATATACTAGGGGCCAATCCATTCCAGGGAGCCCTTTCCTGCTCTAAGAAAGGGAACTCTCCCCGGTGTTGCAGCCTATCTCTTAGTACCTGTTGACCCATGGTCAGAACGAGAAAAGATGTCCAAGGTACTTAGACTGTGGCAAACACAGTGAGACCATGCTCACAGTAAGACCCTGCTCCATGTCGCCACGCTTTGAATGCTCGTGCTCCACTCTAGGGGCCAACCCATTCCAAGGAAGCCCTTTCCTGCTCTTAGGAAAGGGAAGTCTCCCCGGTGTTGCAGCCTATCTCTTAGGACCTGTTGACCCATGTTCAACCGCTGTTCACATGGCACCCTGCTCCAGGTCGCCACGCTTTGAAGGCTTGTGCTCCACTCTAGGGGCCAACCCATTCCAAGGAAGCCCTTTCCTGCTCTTAGGAAAGGGAGGTCTCCCCGGTGTTGCAGCCTATCTCTTAGGACCTGTTGACCCATGTTGAACTGCTGTTCACATGCACCCTCATCCGCCTCAGCCTTGAAAACTCTCGTTTGTATATTCAAGTTTCATATCATGAAAATGCCAGGAAGTATAATTCATCTGTATGTACTGTCTTCTATCTGTGTTGCAAGGTGCCAAGCACACTTTATTAGTACTTCTTCTTAGCTGCGGAATAGTAAAGTTCTTCAAAGCCTCTGTTTCTACTAACACAACAGCTGGCATTTGGGATTTTACTTCACTTATTAGTGTTTTACCTCCGGTCATTTCTTCCATTTTGAAATCAGCCTCTTTCTATGCCAAGCAGTACTCTGACTGCTTTCCAGCCTCCCTGTGTTTTGTCAAGGATATTCTCACACTAATGTCCCTCGGGGTCCCGTGTGTAGCCAGCCTGTATTTACCCTCCGACCCATGTTGAACCGCTGTTTAGGGGCGAACCCATTCTTGGGAGCCCTTTCCTGTGCAAAGGAAAGGGAACTCTCCCAGGGTGTAGCCTGCCTGTATCTACCCTCCGACCCATGTTGAACCGCGGTTTAGGGGCGAACCCATTCTAGGGAGCTCTTTCCTGCACAAAGGAAAGGGAACTCTCCCAGGGTGTAGCCTGCCTATATCTACCCTCCGACCCATGTTGAACCGCTGTTTGGGGGCGAACCCATTCTAGGGAGCCCTTTCCTGCGCAAAGGAAAGGGAACTCTCCCAGGGTGAGGCCTGCCTGAATCTACCCTCCGACCCATGTTGAACCGCTGTTTAGGGGCAAACCCATTCTAGGGAGACCTTTCCTGCGCAAAGGAAAGGGAACTCTCCCAGGGTGTAGCCAGCCTGTATCTACCTTCTGACCCATGTTGAACCGCTGTTTTGGGGCGAACCCATTCTAGGGAGCCCCTTCCTGCTCATAGGAAAGGGAACTCTCCCCAGGGCTCTTGTTTGAATATTTGCTACTACCACCAAAATCTGCACCCGCAGATGCTCCACCCCCAACCAGGCATAGTTCATCATGTTTCAGGTCCTAGCACTCGTGTTAGACTCCCTGGTCCCTGTTTCAAGATGGGTTGGGTGCACAGTACGCCCAGTTGACAGTCCCGCCACATGCTGAGCCTCGTCTTGTCTTGCCTCCTTGTCTTTCCCTTATCAACGCCACAGCGACCTGACTACCTCAGCTCTGCCAGCCTCTCTTGCCCCTATCAACTTTCTGCCACTCTGCCTTGCTGCCAGTTCCCAGATGACTCACTCAACTCCTTGTGGTGTTCTTGCCACTATCATGGTTCCTCAGTGAGTTGGTGCTAGTCTTTCTGCTTGCTATGTTCCCCCTTCATTGTGCTGTAGGATGTCGATGCCACTTGTTTTGCCGCTTTGCCTGTCGTGCTGTCATCGAGGGTTCATGCATCTGTTATCGGTGCTCTCTTTTGAAGCTGTGGTGTGTTTTTGACACTCTCGCTGCTGCTTTGTGCCTCTGTTAAAGCACTCTTGCCACTTCTAGTATCCATTTGCTCCTTTAAAGTGCCTTAGGCTATTGATGCCACTTTGGTGCTACTTTGCCACAGTCTAAGTACCTTGGAGCTCTTTTGTTGTTCTGATGATTGCTCCCCAGAAGTTTCATCAAAATTGATAATAAAACCTCAATTCTGCAGCCAAAAATAGACTGCAAATCCTTCCCCCATTGACTTTAATGGGAACCGGAAAACAAATGCACGTATCAACGCATCGGGGCGCCATACGGCCAAATGCAATGAATACTCCCCACGATGAATACGTATCCCGAATGCAACGAATACTTTCTGGCTACACATCCCTAAACAAAACACAGAACAGAACATTTCAACAAAATATTCTGTATTCTTTCATTTTGTTTTGGAAATGAAAGACAAGCAAATTAAATTTCAACTGTCTTATAAAGCAACCATGAGCCTTGCCTCCCCCATTCCCCAGCTGAAATAAAAAACAAAGAGGACCACAAAAAGTTAAAAATTAAAATCTCCTGGACCTGCTTGCACCCTTCCCACACCTGCCCTGGACCTATTTTATCCCATCAATGGGGCATTAAGAAATCCAAATGAAAGAGCAACCTCCAGTTGCTCCCACCCTGCTTGGTATATAAAATGGTATTAGCTGGCCTAGAGACAAATGCATTTTTGTTGTACAGAGTAGGGTTGCCAACTAGCTCTAGATTTTCAGGACAGGTTGATCCAGTCCTGCTTTTACTCCCCTGCATACAAATACTTATAGTCTTGCTTTTCTTAGGGAATGCAATAGGGAAATCAGATTAAATCCCAGCATGCAATGGGGTAAAACCAGGCCTATTTTAGATTGGCCACAGTCTGGTGCCACCTGGTGGTGGCACCAGAGCAGTACATACAATCTTGGATCCCTTTGAGGACAACCAAGAAAAAAGAACAATCTAAACTAAAATTCAACATAAACCGGTTAATGTACCTATAACTCAAAAATGAAATACAGTGTACAGGGGAAAATCGAATGTTGAAGTGTAAAACATAATCCGGCAGGATAGGGGGTGAATAGAGCACATTTAGTGCCCACTGGCTGGCGAAGGCATCTATTGAGCCAGTACATACAGAAAATTAGTGTTCTGCTCAAAGGCGGGAGAGCACCAATGCCTGGACAGGACCTCACAGTCCATGGGTACCTCCCTGTCCAGTTGTTGCCTCCTGTTCTTGTAGATGGCCATTTTTGCAAGGGCCAGGCGGAGGTTGACGAGGAGGTCCCTTGCTCTATGAGTTAGGGTCCGGGACATGGTGCATCCAAAAATAAACATGTAGGAAGAGAAATGAAGCCAGAACTGCAAAAGCAGGTTTTTAAGGAAAATAAAAAGGGGCTGCATTCTGGCAGAAAAGTAATCATGAAAAACAGACTCTGATATACCACAAAAGAGACAAATGGTGAGGAGTCCATGAAACAGGCTAAAAGCTTACCCATACTGAGGGCACCATGCAGAATTCTCCAGCTCAGATCCCCAGTGGGTCTTGGAATATGCTGGAAGTAGAAAGATGCCCACTGGAGCTTCTCACCCTCAGATGGTAGAAGAACATCCTGCCACATAGTCTGCAGGCCGGCTGGTGGTAGTTGGAGAGAGAGGCAAGGGGTTTCCTCAGTGGCTCCACGAGGAGGATTTTCAGCCTCCCTGAGTCACGATGGCGGAGGGGAGATCTCATCAAAGGAGAATCGCTCATGATTTGCTCTACCCATGAGAGCTGATGTTTCGGGGATCAGATCTCTGATGATGTAACTTCTTTGGGGTCTGATGTTTCAGGCCTCTACTCCAGGCTCTTGCTGGTAATTGGGCCTGGATCTTTGGAATCCGATCCCAAGTCCCCTGTCCCATGAGAGTCCAGCATCCTCCTCCTGAATTTGGGAACAGGCTTTCCTCCCCTGTGCCCTTAACCCACACCCAGGCCACCCTTGGCTCCTCTGTTTCCCTCTTTCCAGTCTTTATTTCTCCTCCAGCAGAGGAGAGGTGTTGTCAAGGAGAGAGGTGACATAGAAGGGGTCAGGAGAGTTCGATGCTTCCTCCATAGAGTGGACTCAGGGACATTGACACGGAAGGAACTTGTTCTCCTTCCTTAAGTTGCTCCTTTAATTTTTCAGCAGTGGCCAAATTTCCAGATGTTGTCCCTACCCCACCCCACCCCGCTGAAATGGGGGGGGAGGGCGGTTAAAGCCTCTGCTGATAGTGGTTGCATTGGGGTGGCAGCCACATTCTCATTAAATGCAGTCCCCTGCACAGTGGAATTCGCAGGGGTGTTTGTCACGGTCATATTGTTGCATTTTGTGGGGGTGATTGACTCATTCTAATCTAAGGCAGTTCCCTTCCCTGCAAGTTAGAATTTGCAGGGGTGACTGACACAAACTCATAGTGGGCAGACCCCTTTGAGATGGATTCTGCAGGGGTGGCTGCCTCGTTCTCATCCAAAGATCAAAGGCTGGTATCGGTATATTGATGACATTTTTTTTATACGGTCAGGTTCTGGTAGTCAACTTGAAGAGTTCCTTAGTTGGATTAATACAATAGATGAACATTTACAATTTACAGCACAATTTTCATGTTATCAGGTTACTTTCTTAAATGTGGCAGTGTCATATCATAATGGGGAGTTTCATACCACTGTATATCGAAAACCAGACAGGAATAATCTGTTGAAATTTCATAGTCATCATGGCAGGAGTTTCAAGATGGGTTTACCCGTTAGCCAGTTTTTCCGCATTAGAAGAAGATGTTCAACCATAGTGGAATTTGAAACACAGGCTAAGATATTGAAGGATAGATTTTTGGTGAGAGGATATCCCTATAAAGCAATACAGTGGGCATATAAGAGGGCTAAATACAGTGACAGACAGCAATTGCTCCACTACAGACCGGGGAGAGAAGAGTCTAGGTTGGTTTGTGTTTTAAAACAAACCACCTCTGTTGGTGCCATTGGCTCTGTGATTAAGAGACATTGGCATGTGTTAGCGCTTCACGAGATTTTTCAGGAAGTACCGCTGATTGCCACTACGAGAGGTATGAATATTAGACATAAATTGGTACATTCCCAATTGGAACATCAAATTCAACCAGCGGAATCTTATGGCCATTCAGTTTGTGGGCACTGCAATTAATGTGAATATTCCATTGTAGGGAAAGAGTGCATTGAACCGGTGACAGGATATAGAATTTGGAGGAAGGCGAACATGGATTGTAATTCTATGAATGTGATCTATGCAATAATATGTCCATGTCCTAAGATTTATGTGGGGTGTACCACACGTTCTATTAGAGTAAGGCTGGTGGAACATAGATCACGTTTCAATATGGCGAAGATGACTGCACTGATGGTACAACATTTAGTGGAGGCTGGACATGATTTTGCCCAGATGAAGTGGACCATAATAGAACAGCTTAACACCTCAGTCCGCGGAGGAGACCTTAATGCTAAACTTAATTATCGTGAAGCCTTTTGGATTTATACTTTAAATACTTCTTGTCCAAGGGGGATGAATGAGGAACTCAATCTCGTCATGTTAATTTGATATTGTGGAGGTGTGGCAGATAGATACAGCAAATGGAGTATCTCCCATTGGTTAAAGAGCAAATGTGTGATAGCGTATTGGTTAATATGAGACGCCTTGATGACGCATGGTGCAGCAAGAGAGGACGCTCCGAAGAAACAAGGTGTATGGAGAGGACCCGTCAAACATTTATACAGATTAACACTCCCTGAGGAAGGACGGTTTGTTTGAAATGTGGACACGTTGGGATTGTTTACATCTATTTGAGATTTTTAGTAGGGTTCATTCATAGTTCTAGATTAAAGTGTGTGAAACAAGAATATAAAGAAAATAGTTACAAAGAAAATATATATTAAAAAAGTCAATGCCATTTGATTGAAAGAATTTGGGATTTTAGCAAATTAAGAAAAATATGGAGGTGGTTGGAAGTTGATGATTATACCATTATCTCAGTGCTGGGCACTAATAATTATATGAAACTTACAACCCCTTCTAAAATAATATTTTCTATATAAAAAAAAAATTTGAGTATAAAATATATTTTTTTTAAAATATCAAAGAACATGAGGACCAGAGTTTTCTGGTAAAGTAAAAGAATTGAAATTGTTCCAAAATAAATATTTGTATAATATAGTAGTGACAGGACCTTTTGGTCCAATTTGATTGATTTAACATGAAAATCCCTGCAAGTGGTGGAGTGAATTAGGTGTCATTCTCATCCAATGCAGTCCCTGTGAGGTGTTATTTGCAGGGGCAGTTGCCTCAACATTACTGGGGTGAGTGGAAAGTCTCTTTGGGACGGTGAATGGAGAGACTGCATCCTCACTGGCACTCTGAAGTGCCTTGTTGGTTTTCTTTTTGGCTTTCATTGACATGCCAGAGGAAGTTGTCACTTTACTGCCAAATTTGGCAGTAGGGGTGCTGGCATTGATGTTCCTGGGTACCTCTGAGATGGAATTAGGGGCCATCTTTTTGAGGCCTGATATTCCTCAGCACTGACAGTTATGTTGGGTAATGGGCATGTGCAATTTTGGCAGAGGAGGGAGAGGCCCAAGTGCTGTCAATTGGGCGGATCCTAGCAGAGGTGATAGGAATGCTAGGACCTTGGCCCCCAGAAGTACAGGTGGAGTTTGGGATGGAGGGCTTTGCAGCTGCCAAGGTGTTAGTAGCAGCTAATGTGAGGGGGCAACAGAGGAGGGCAGCTCGGGGGTGGCAGACTTAATGGCTTTCTTTGCCTGGGTATGCTACACCTCCTAGCACAGGAAGCGCCTCACCTCCTCTGTGCTGTAGTAGATAGTGTGTGGGGCCCCCTTATGTGGGATAATAAAAGAGCCCTCCACTTCCTCCCTTCCCTGAGGCAGTTTCATGGTCACCCACAGTCTATAGAACAGGATATGGTACATGGTCCTGTGCCTGCACCCCAGTGGTATCACAGTGATGGGAGAGCGAAAGCCAGGGTGTGAAAGCCTCAGGTATATAGGGTGGCATATTTGATAGCACCATCTTAGTTCTGGGGACCTCCAGAGGTTCAAATGGTACGAAGACCCCACCACCACTATGCCCTTTACAATTGCCATAGTATGGCGGCCAGCATACGGAGGCAAAATACTATTTTTCCATACATCTTGCCAGTCGCCACAATGGCTGCAGGACCCACCACATCAGCCAGTGCCATGACGTTGTTCCATAGTTGCCACTCCCATTGCTGGACACCTTACCCCATGCCTCCGGGTTAGCCCATGGAAGGGGTAGGTGACATATTGTATTGGTTATGGGGCTCTACTGCCTGATTCTGGTCATTGTGCTCATCCTACATCCCTCTCGGCAGAGCCACCAGCTGCTGCACCTGACACCACCACCGCATAGGACCTTGTTTGCGGCGGGTTTGACTGCAGCAGAAGTGGATGCATTGACTGGGGAGGATCTTGGGCTTTGAACTTTATCCTTATTGTGTCCTGCTGCTGACTGTAGTGTTTTAGTATTATCTGCTTGTCTCTCTCGCTGGCAACGCAGCCACCTCTGAGGTGGAAGGAAGGGTAGTGTTGGCCAGAATGGCTGCCTCAGTGGTGGAAGGAGCTGAGGCAGGAATGGTGTTTTCTGTGGTTGGCGCAGTAGTGCAAGCCACTAAAGGGTCCCCTAAAATAGGGGTCTCTGTCCCAGCAGATAACAGTGCTGGGACAGGAGAATTGTGCCCAGGAATAACAGAAATGCCATTATTAGCTGTTGCTGGGTTAGATGCTGCATTTTGAGGGGGTGCAGCAATAGGAGATGCTGGGGGTACAGCTGATGTTGTTGCTGCAGCTTTGGGGGGGTCAGCCTGAAAGTCCCAGATGTTCTTCTTTGGTATTGACTTCCAGCTGACACGTATTGTCCCCCCAGCTTTCTTAGGGCCTGCTTGAGGCTGCTTCTTCCCCATTGCCCAGGCTGTTCTTTCTATGGAGATATAGGCAATGCGGACTGGGATTGAAGCAACCTCTACTGAAAATAAAAGAGGTGAAAGATTGCTTAAAGAGTGACTTTTTTTTTATTTTTAATAATTGTGTAAAAATTAAATAACTGTGAAGGGAAAGAGATCACGTGACACGTGAGAGGGACCGGATGTAGCCGTCCTTCTCTGGCTCCTTTTTTCGCTGATCCAGCCTCATCCAGCGTCTTTCTTTGTTTTGTTGGACCCTAAACAACATCTCCCTAAAGCTACTGCCTTGTAGATTTGCCCATGAGCACGATGTCGACTCGGACGGCGCGCAGAGAGAGAGATCAGACAAAAGAAAAATCTCGGCCCACTGACGCGGCATCTGAAGACGAATACAACATGGCGGATTCCCCGGTGCCTGCAAATTGGGCGGACTTACGCGCTGCTATGGTGGAAGCTTTGGAACCAGAATTTAAAAAGCTCTCCTCCCAAATCGGCGAGGTGACTGTGGCGATCGCTGGATACGAAGCGCGTTTCTTAGCGCTTGAACAGCGGATCTCAGATGGGGAAGATGGCGCACAGACCACATGGTCAGAGGTGGCGGAGCTGAGGGCAGAGATCATTCGGCACACTGCACACCTCGAGGACCTGGAAAACAGGACCCTGAGGTCCAATCTGCACCTGAATGGTCTCCCGGAGGCTATTGAAGACCGAGATTTGCCACGAATATTGGAGCATTGGTTATCCCGCAAACTCTCCCTGGATAAAGAGCATGGTCCCCTGTGCATTGAAAGAGCTCATCAGCTGGGGCAAAAGTGCACACAGACAGACAAACCGTGAGTGGTGATTATAAAGTCTTTGATGTATGAAGGAAAAAAGATCTTGGTTTTCCAGGATTTTTCAGGTTCTCAACTGGTATGTCGTGACACACCAGTGTGTCGCCAAGAACACGCAGGTGTGTCGCTACACTTCCTGGTCCCCCGCTGCCACAGCTGCTCCCCCTACCCAAGCGAAATAGGTCCTTCACCCGGGCTTAAAATGCTGATAGCCCTGGCGGAACACGGCAGGACAGCTGGAGTCAGCGGCACCAGCATTCTCTCTTCTTCCTGCCCCCCCCCCCCCCCCCGCGGCCTGGAAGAGGAAGTGGTGAGCAGCGGGTGCGTGCGCGGAAAGAAGAGACCATGCTAGTGCGGGCAGCATTGGCCCAAAGAAGAGAAGAGAGGTGCAGCCTGAGGAATGAGCAGTTCAGCTTGGAGAAAAACGAAGAACGTTGTCAACCCCCTCAGCCAATGGGATTCCTTTCTCCGCGAGGGCTGAAAATGAAGTAGGTTGCTGTTGCCTTTAGGGTTAGAAGTGAAGGAGGCTGCTGCCGCTAGTTCGGGAGAGGGGGAGAGTGAGTGAATGAGCAAGCATGTATGTTTGAGATCCTGTGTGTGTGTGAGTGAGATAGCATGTATGTGAATGATTGAAAGCCTGTACATGTGAAAGAAAGTATGTGTGTGACTGACAGCTGGTTTAGGTGAGGGAGCATTTGAGTATGTGATTGGAAGCCTGTGTGTAAATGAGAGAAAGAGAAAGCATGTTTGTAAGCATGTGAATGAGAGTCTGTGTGTGAGAGAAAAAGAAGCATGTATGTGTGCGATTGCAAGCCTGTGTGTGTAAGCCTGAAAAGATAGACAGCATGTGTGTAAATCTGTAATTAAGAGCCTATATAAGTGAGAGAGAAAAAGCATGTGTATATGTGAGTGATTGAGAGCCAGTGTGTGTGAGAGAGAGAGAGAGAGAGAGGAGAAAGTTGCAAGCAAACCATCCCTCCTGCTAATTCAAAACAATCTCAGGGTACCTGGATGTCAAACGTTCCCAGGTATGCAGAGCAAAAAAAATTTTGTATCCTTATTATTTTTCATTACTGAGTCTTTGTGTCTGCTATTTTGAAATATTTTATTGGTATCTAGAAATGTTTTATATGAGTTTTTAATTATTGGATATTACATTCATCAGCTGTTTTGAAATAATCTATTCTTTTTGATAGTATGGTTTTGCTGCTATTGATTTTATATTTCTTGATTTGTTTTATAAGGACTGGTGATGTTTCTCTTTTTCCCTTGTTACACTGCATACAGAGACTCTGGCTTGTTGCGGTTTCCAATTCAGTTTTTGTCTGCATGCTTCTAGTTATGCGTTTTGGTCTCTTTATTCTTTGTTAGGTGAGGGTCAGCACATGTGATTCAGGTGAGGTTTTCTGCTGGCATGTAGTTTCTGTGTAGGGCTCTATAGTAGCTTGGCTTGTTCCGTTTTCCTAATAGGAGGTATATTGGTGTCTTAAGGCCTGGTGTAATATTTTCAGTGTTGCCTTTTCTTAGGTAAGGTGGTTACTGTTAAGTGCTGGAAATTGGTGCTGTTTTGGTGTGGGATGTTTACTGTTTATGCAATTTCTGTTCAGACAGAATATGTATCTTTTCTTTGTGTCATTCTTAACTATAAAAATAATACTGGACCTTTATTTTCTATGTCTGCCGTGAATTGTAATGAGCAGTGTGTCACACATGTGACACACAGGTATGTCATGATGGGAAAAAGGTTGAGCACCACTGTTCTACACAATGGATCGTCACCTCTACAGAGTGCTGCACCTAAGTCCAACTGGCCCCGGCACCCAAGGGCTCAACTTAAGGGGAACGAGGGCTGGTATTGGTCAAGCTCCAGTTGGGCCTCTGGTCCAGCCAGTTCTTTCTGCGAAAAGTGGGCTCCTGCAGGGCTCCTCCCTGTGGGTTGCACCAACTCCATCTTGGCGTAAGGATCCACTTCCATAACAGGTACTTGTGACCTGGATTGGCCACTGCTGGAAACAGAATACCAGGCTTGATGGACATTTGATCTTGCCTACTATGGCAAATCTTATAGAAACATAGAAATGATGGCAGAAGACGACCAAATGGCCCATCCAGTCTGCCCAGCAAGCTTTCACAGTTATTTTTCTCATACTTATCTATTACTTTGACCGCTGAGGTCAGGGCCCTTATTGGTAACTTTTTTTGTTCTAATTTCCTTCCACCCCTGCTATTGATGTAGAGAGCAGTGCTGAAGCTGCATAAAAGTGAAGTATCAAGCCTAATTGGTTAGGGGTAGTAAATGCCGCAATAATCAAGCTACAATCGGGCGCAATAATCAAGCTAAAATCGGGCGGATTTTAAAAGCCCTGCTCGCGTAAATCCGCCCGGATTTACGCGAGCAGGGCCTTGCGCGCCGGTGTACCTATTTTCCATAGGCCGCCGGCGCGTGCAGAACCCTGGGACGCGCGTAGGTCCCGGGGTTTTTGGAAGGGGGCGTGTCGGGGGCGGGGCCGAACGACACGGCGTTTTGGGGGTGGGACGCGGCGTTTCGGGGGCGGGCCTGGGGGCGTGGTTTCAGGCCGGGGCATTCCAGGGGCGTGGCCGCGCCCTCCGGAACCGCCCCCGGGTCAGGTCTCGGCGCGCCACCAGCCCGCTGGCGCGCGTGGATTTCCGTCTCCCTCCGGGAGGCGTAAATCCATGGATAAAGGTGGGGGGGGGGTTTAGATAGGGCCAGGGGGATGGGTTAGGTAGGGGAAGGGAGGGGATGGTGAGGGGAGGGCGAAAGAGAGTTCCCTCTGAGGCCGCTCCGATTTCCGAGCGGCCTCGGAGGGAATGGAGGCAGGCTGCGCGGCTCGGCGCGCGCCGATCCAGGATTTTATAAGATACGCGCGTATCTTATAAAATCCAGCGTACTTTTGTTTGCGCCTGGTGCGCCAACAAAAGTACGCGAACGCGCTTTTTTTAAAAATCTACCCCTAAGGGAATAGAATTGTGACATGTGATGATCATTGTAAAGCATTACATAACAGTGATGTATTTTTCTGTAGGGATAATGAAGTTCTGCATCATAAGATGGCAAATATGGAAAATTATTCAAAGAGACTTAAATTTCCAAAATCTTCATTAATATCACCCTTAGATAAGTTGAAAAATCTTTAGATAAAAATATTGAAAGATTCCTCTGATTCTATTCCTCCTGTTCTACATTCCTACTTGTGAGAATGTAGAGCCAGATTTCAATATATCTGAGAAACCAGATTTATTCTCTGATACTTTGAATCTTACCAATTTTTTGCAGGAATCACAGTTAGAAGTTTCTACTAGAGAAACTTTATTGTTATATCTGCATTACATCCAGATAAGAACTGGACTATGAAAATGATTTTACTCATGAAAAATAATTTCTTTTTAGGACAACAAAATTATTTTATTTCCTGATGTAGCTAGGGCTACGCCACAAAGACATAAGTTATTTTTTATGAAGAAACACAGGACTGGACCCGACTACGAGTTTGCCGCCTGCCTTTGACCCGTGGACCAGACCTGACTATGAGTTTGCCGCCTGCCTCTGACCCCTGGACAGGACCCCGCTTCTCTTGTTGCCTGCTGTGGCCCCTGGACTGGATCCTCACTGTTCCTTGTCTCACTCCAAGCTTGGCCATCCCCGGGATCATCCATGCAGAGGCCCATCTAAGACCAGCAGGCCCCGGCACCCAAGGGCTCAACCGTCAGGGAACGAGGGCTGGTATTGGCGAAGTTCCTGCTTGGCTCTGCTTCCCGTCCAGCCTCGCCTCCAGACGGTGGGACCTGTGGGGGTCCTCCCTCACAAGTAGTGCTAACCTCACCTCAGGCCAAGAGTCCAACTCTGCAACAGATATTTCTTTTCAGAGGTGTTCCAGCTGATCTCCTTGTAGTACACAAATGGTAAGTAAGTATGTTCTGTATATATTTTACTGTCTTTTCTTTGTGCTTTCTCCAGTTGGTAAAGTGTTCTAGTACTGTCACGCTGTATTTTCCCTTTCCTTTTTCTTTTGCTCTGTGTGTATCATGTATCATACTCTTTCAATCCGTCACTGTGGTCTAGCTAGTCAATAAGTGGGGGGGTTTTTTGGGCTGGTGTATACACTTAGCTGATCCATGGCAATTTCAGTGCTGTCTCTCCTTTTCAGGCTGCAAACCCTGGTGAAGTCTTCTTTGGCTCTGGATTCTGGGGTGCCTAGTCTGCCTTTCTCTTCTCTCCATTGTCCATTGATGGCCACTTGAAGCCTATCGACCTTCAAATATCATAAAACATATGTTCCCTAAATACTCCATCGTTTCCCTCTTCTGATGATGTATTAAATATGTTGCTAGGTGTAGTGTGTATGCCATCTAATTGGGCTGGCTTAGTGAGTAAATAAAAAAGTAAGCAAGCCACCCTATTCTAACTCTTTCCTCTCCGAAGGTTCTCATATTTCCACACAAATATTCTCTTCTCCTATCCCACTTGATCACTGTTTAGTTCCTGGATTTTCACACTAGTATTCTTCTTGCACTTCTTTGACTCTGTGCTGATTCAGGATTTAATTTATTCAGAGAGTCCTGGTGCCATCTATTTTATTAAAAATAGGATTCTTAAATCACTCTCACAGACTGTTATTAACAATATACATCCTCTAATTTCAAAGAGTGTCTTACAGTCTGTACAGCTTTTACAGAAATTATGTGGAAAACTTTCCCCATCACTATTCCCCTATACCAACTCCTGTTTTAATTTAAATAGTGACTCCTCAGTTACTCAGATAAGATAAATAATGTCAGTAACCTCCTCAAAATTTACTCTCTCTCACTCTTTTGGTAAATTATCTTTCTGCCTCCCTTCAATATTCAAGCAGTCTTAGTACTGCAGCACTGCAGGAGCACAGAGAGTTTATATGCTCTGTCCCATAAAGAGTGACAAATTGTATGAAAGAATGATTTATTTTTTTTTTACTTATTTCTCCTGCATTGAAAGACTCCTTTCAACAATTCTAGCTTAATTAAGCCAAGAAAATTCTGCAATTTGGCTATATTTAAATTATGTCTATCTATTCTGTTCTAACTAGAATTAAAACAATTTAAATCTTTCACTGACACACTTCATATATCCCTCCTCATTCAAACATGACTGTGTTTAGATGAATTCCCTGTGTTTGCTGCAGTTGGACACCAAAAACAGGCCCTGTGGCAAAGCTCTGCAAAAATAGATCTGCTTGCCTCTGGTATCTACCATCTCTTTCCACATGCCAAGCTCTGACAAAATGGTGCGGACTACTAATTTGCATAACATTCAGCATGGAATCCCCAACAGCCCAAGCATTAGCTGTACTGCCTTTGCAAATGAAAGTAAAATCTGCAGCCCTGCTCTTCCCCCTCACATCTCACTATCTTCAGTCTTGGCGCCCCCCCTTCTTAGTTATAGAGGGGGTAAAAGAGCTCTCGAAGCTACCTACACTTAAAAAAAAAAAAAACTTGTCACACTCCCCCAGGATCTCCTCCAATTTGGGCTACAACAGTCCCACCCCACCCCCATGTAGTAACATACTCAGTGAGAGAAATGGAAAAGCATGCTACATCCCAGCATGCTTTTGTACAGCTCCAGGACTCAGATCAGTAAAAAAAAATGTCTTTACCCCGCTTATTTTTATATTTTAAATTTTTACATTCCCTGTTTCGTAAACATTCTTGACCTCAACATGTCTCACTCATACACACCCACTTATCTTCCATCCAAAGGTAAGGTCCAGGATAGTCAAGTTTTTAACCCATCTCAATCAATAGATATGACTCATTAATTCTTATGTTTGAATTACATGTGCTAGTAGAGGTAATTTCTCAAATCACAAATATATTTGGATAAACTTAACTGCAAAGTATCTCACTATTGCACCAGCTCAGCTCCCCTGCAGGCATTACCAGAGGTATGAAATACTCAGCTTCACTCAATTAATCTTTCAGTACATTACAAAGTCCTCATAATATACAGGTAGTTTCTCCTATTAGACCGTACTGACCTTTGTTTTATACAACATGATCCTGCTGAATTCTATCTACTTCAAATTCCTCTGTGTTGCGTCCATTAGTCACAGACGGCTGCAAATGCTCTGCCTTACCTCTCTTTCTCCCCTTTCTCTCTCTTTGGGCAAGATGGCGGCCTCGGTGTTCTCAAACCAGCATGGGCATCCCCATCCGCCATGCTCACTCCTGTGGCCTCCTAGGGCACGAGTGCGCACATCTCCTACACTCAAATACACGTCATGGCAGGAACCTCGGGAGCGGCCCCACCGCATGACGTCAGTACCTCCGGGTATATCCAGCCTCCACCTCCGCTACCATCTTGAGTTAGAAAGACTTCACTTCGCTACTCTGACTGCTCTAAGCTGCACACTTAGACACTACATCACACTAAAGGGCCTCGCTCCAATAGAAGCACTAGACACCCGCTCCTCGGGTGTCCCTCGCTTCCAACTCCCTTCGGTGTTCCTCTCTAAGACAGACAACTGCTCCTCAGGGGTCTTTTCTCAATTCTTCTTACAGGATATTGGACCATTGGGAACTCGCTCCTCAAGGGCCTATCTCCTTTGTATCCTGCACCTCGGACCTTTGGTCCCACCATTCTACCATCAGGAAGACGCCTTCATTCTGTGAGTACCTCTACGATCCGGCACTCCAACGCCACCCACCAGCTGTGGCGTTACCCGCACTGCGGGCTCCCGCCTATCGTGAACATCCGGGTGAGACTACACTTCTGAGCCTGTTGAGCGTACTGGCACTTCGTGGATCACTGCCTTATCTTCCTGCTTTCACCATCTATCTACAGCAGTACAATAAAGACTCTCTCCATACTGTGTCTGCTATCTTTGTCAGCCAATCGCAGTGATTCCCCACGGGGCCCCTCCCTGTGGGCGTGGTCATCTCCATTGCGACCAAGGGTCCACAATGCTACAAACACAACACTCTGTCTCTATTCCCTTCCAAATTTCATCCCCGGGAGACTCCCAAGCAGGCCGTAATTTCCTTGTCTCTTAGGGTACTTCTACCAGATGCCAATCTCTGGTTGGGGTTTCTCCTTCCTCCTCCTCTAAAGCAAAATCAAATAAAACTTCTTCCTCCACACCATCAGATTGTGCTTTAGCCAGTGCATCACCATTAGTGAGTTCAGGCATTAGGCACAATTTGATATCATCCCAATGTAGCACCTTCACATCTGGGGATAGTTTGGTTTCTTTGTCACACTGACTTCTTTCACTTGAGCGTAACACATGTATTCCTTTGTATGACCTGTTTCCCTAATTATCTTGCATCTTCTTCTTCTTCCTCTTTTTCATGCAGCCAAACTTCTTAACACATGTGGCTGTATCAGGATTATGGCACTTCAGAGCAAAGTAAGGACATCCTAGAGACATCTACCATTTCCTGGAGAGCTCTCCCTCTATAACTCTGAACAAGTTCTTAGAAATAACAACTAGATTAAGCAGAACACCAATAAGTTTTGAAACAGAAGGAGCCATTAATGAAAATCATATCCAATCTGATATTCATTTATCGCCTCTTCTGTATCTGTGGTTGTTCTCTTTGCAGCTTTCTTCATTACTTCTTCCTCCTTCTTCAGCTCGAGCCTCATGATGTTTGTCTTTTTTGTTCTCTAGTTTCATTATTTTACTTTTCATAGTTTCAGTTGTTCCATTTCTTTTGCTTCTTTTCTGGATACTCTGAATAAGTAATAATCCTCTCAGTGTGGCTCTCTCTTCATATCTCTCCTGTGTCTTCCTTTGCAGGTCAGCAGTCTCTTCGTCTCTCTCCATGACACAAAGAGAAAGTTTCTGTATTTCATTTCTCAAAACATCCCTCTCAGTCCTTAGCATCTTCCTGTCCTGTTGGCTTTCATCTATTTTCGCTCTTAATGTCACCTCTTCAGTGACTGTATTTGCTGCAATCTCTTTCAAACGAGAGCAATTCTTTTACAGTGCCTGTTTTCCTGTTACTTCCAGTCCCTGGATTTGGAGATGCAGGGTCATCTCGGAGCGCATCAGTCCAACCTGTACGGAGCTCGCCATTGTCTTCTCCTCTTCTTCGCACTCACTCAGGGATACCACCTCGCATGTTTGTTCCCAGGGTGCAGCTGTAACTTGTGGTGCCAAATCCTGACAGAGGGCCAGCTCTCGGGTTTCCTCCCCTTTTTTCTACTCCTGGAGCTGAAGCTTCACCACTCATTCTGAATTGTTGCAGTTTTCACTACCATTATTTTTATTTTATGTTTCAAAGACGCAAGAGGGAATGTTCCCACTGGTTCTGTCGTGCTTTCTTCAGGACTACTTTCATCTCTCAGTGATTCATGTTCACAGTCTCTGCTTGCCAGAGCTCTTTCTTGAGGCCTCAGACAACTTTGTTTTGTTGACTTCCATATCACTTTCTGTACCACCAGCCGCAACAGAAAAATTTACCTCTGGCATTTCTCCCTTTTTCTCTGAAGGAATTCCCTCCTGATCTTTTCCTTTCACATTTTTTATTTTATTTCTTTCTCTAAAATCTCTACAGGAAGAGGAGAATCTTTGACTGTACAAACTTCTTCTGACTGAATCTCCCTCTCAGAGTGGTTCTCAATTTTCTCTTCTACTTTTGCCAGTTTCTCTTCCTGATTCTCCTTCTCAGGCTCTTTTACTATCAGGGTTACTTCTGGTTCTGATTTCTCTATTTCATCACTCCCTTCTTTCCCAGCTGCAGCTTTCTCTGATGGCATTTCTTCTTTGACTAAATTCTATGCAGATTCCTCTCTCATGCTTGTTCTTCTCTATTTTTCACTTGCATTCTTTTAGTGGGTCACTGGAGCTACATTTTCTCAACAGGCTGTACACTTTCATACACATTTTCTTCTTTTCTGGATACATTCTTTATTTTCTCGATGGGTTTTATTAAATTTTCTTTTGCCTCATAGGAACTTTCATTTTGTTCTCTCTTACTAAGATCTGATTTTTCTTTTCACTGCTTACTTGCTTTCTTTCTTTCTCATATGTCTGAAGTCTCCTGACTACTTCACTCCACGGCAGGCCAGTCCCTTCCACATATTCTTCTATGTACCACCCATGAATATCATAATTGCAAATTTTTCTCTCTCTTTTGGGC
Source organism: Rhinatrema bivittatum (assembly GCF_901001135.1). Classification (NCBI taxonomy): domain Eukaryota; kingdom Metazoa; phylum Chordata; class Amphibia; order Gymnophiona; family Rhinatrematidae; genus Rhinatrema; species Rhinatrema bivittatum. The sequence continues at coordinate 175,043,154 of NC_042620.1, read as the reverse complement.
TCTTGCCATGCAGTAGTCTCTCTCTCTCTGAGCTCCAAGTGGGACAGGGGCGGATTGTGGGAAAATAGTGGCCCAGGGGATTTTTCTCCATACTGGCCCATGGGTACCCAATTACACATACAATTTGGTGAGTCACCAAATACAGAATAAAAGGACCATAAAATATACACAGAAATGCACAGACAAACTGAACTGGAAATCACAACAAGTTAGACTGTATGTAATGCAGCAATGGAAAAACAGAAAATACCATCATTCCTCATAAAACATCAAACAATAAAATCAAGAACTATAAAACATCACAATAGGAAAATCATACTAAAAATATATATTTCAAAACTGCTGATGAATAGAACCTCCAGTAATTTAACTCAGGGAAATTTTCAAAAATTTGTATATAACACCAATAAAATATTTCAAAAAGAGAAGACATCAAATAATATTCAATAATTAAAACTAATAAGGATTTTAAAAAGCCCCTGCTGTCCCCTTCTGTGGGAGCACTTGATTTCCAGTCACCCTGATATTGTCGAGGATTAGGAGGTTATCTTCTCTGTCTCTCACACATACTCACATGTCCATTCTCTCTCACACATACACTGTCACATACATACACATTCATGCTCTTATATCCACCATAACCTCTTGCTCTCGCAGACGCTGACAATACTCTCAGGCTCTAAGACACTCTCTCCCCCTCCACACACAAACTCTTACTCTCTTGGATTTTCTCATACACACTCATGCTCTCACACTCACTGGCTCCCTCACATACACATAAACACACACACCCAGGCAAGCTCCCAGTCATTCTCACACACACACACTGACCCCCAGGCAGGCTCCCATTCATTTTCACACCACTCCCTCCCCATCCCCCAGGCATGCACACATTCATTCTCACACACACAGACCCCCAGGCAGGCACCCATGCATTCACACACATACACCCCCAGGCAGAGTCCCATTCATACACATGCACATAGTAAAGGCAGACCCCCCCTCTCTTTTGCCAGCAACCTCGGAACCTCTCTCATTCCTCTGCTGCCACTGTCACTGCTGCCGCATGGCTATTGGGGAGGTGCCGATTGCTGCTACTGACACTGAAGCCCATTCTGCTGCGTCCTCTGTGCAGGCCCGGTGGGCTTCCACTTTCTCCATGCGGATCTCATACATTGTGAGATCCGCATAGAGAAAGTGCTATTCTTGCACATTCCCAAAGATTACATGTGCCAATCACTAAAAAGTAATTTATTTTTTTTTACCTTTGCTATCTGATCTTAGTTTTCTAATCGGTTGGTCACAGGCTTTTTTTTTCCACCTTCCCTTTCTTATTTTTTTGCCAATTCCTTTTATATTGTCTTTTTTTTCTGGTTCTTTTCTCTCCATCTTCTTCCCTCAAACACACAGTCAGGTTCTCATTCTCACATGCATTTCTCTCTCTCACACACACACAGGCTCTCACTGTCACACGCTCTCTCTCATACAATCATTCATACATACAGTCTCTCAATGTCACATGCTGTCTCTCTCACACACACAGAGGCTCTCACTGTCACATGCTGTCTCTCTCACACACACAGAGGCTCTCACATGCTGTCTCTGCAAACATTCAGGTCCTCACTCTCACACACAATCTCTCAACTCATCTCATACACGCGCACACACTCTACAGACCCTCAGCCTCTCTCTCACCTCGAGGCTTCCTCTTCGCGGGTCACCGCAGGATGGGCTATGCAGCGGCCCTGATCTTCTCGGGCCGCGGCGGCCCTGCTACCGGGCCTCTTCCTCTTCTCGGCCCGTAAGCGCTGCTCCTGTTCTGCACGCGCTGATGCTCCTCCTCCTTCCTGCCCACGTGGCTCTGGCAACGTTTACTTCCGGGGCCGCACAGGCAGGAAGGAGGAGGAGCATCAGCGCGTTTAAACGCGATCTTTTTCATCGGGCCGTGGTGACGTGAGCTCCTCTACGGCCCTGCTGATCTGCCTGTCGTAGCGCCGCATGAGCCTCCCTGCACCCGGGGGCATTGGCTCCCCTCAGGATACCACTGCTCGCAGCACCCCAGGCTCAGGCCTAGTTTTTCCACCGGCCCTGCCCGCAGATTTCTCTTCGGGCCGCAGCACCAGCAGACCCTCTTCTTGTCTTTGGCCAGGAAGTTTAAAAAAAAAAAAAAAATCACGTGATGGGAGCGACCGGCCCACCGGGGGAAGCCCGACTCCCCGATAGGCCAATCCGCCCCTGAAGTGGAAGCATATGTTTCATATCTTCTCACTTAATTTCTTTCATTGTACACTGGTGCAGTGGTGTGGTTCTGCAGTATTGACTCCTTAACCCAGTTTCTGACCCCAGTAGTCCATGATGTATTTTTTTCTTCATTCTGCTTGAAGATACTCCCCCTTTCTTCAAATTCCACCTGCCTGTCTTGCATCTGTTACATTAAACATTCTAGTTCTTCCAGTGGGCTGTGGAGTGCTAGCATTCTTTCAGAAGTCTTTCAGATCCTGCCCTTTGAAAGAATACCCCTCAGAAACAGGGCAGGACAGAAAGCAACAGATACCCCAGGAGAGATGCCCTCTATATATTTGGACAAGGTAATGGAAAAAATATTTTTATAAAGTTTAATCATATGAACGTGATGCCAAACATGTACAATTGTATTTCATGTTTTTAACTTGTTACCCACTAAAATCAAGAATTTTTAGAATTAGCAGGTTAGAAATATGCAAAAAAAACTAATAGTAGGGGGACACCCTAGGGATAGATGAGAGGATGCTTGAGAGTTGCTGTAGAGAGAGAGGAATTAAAATCTGCAGTTTCTAATGGTTGCAAGAAGTACAGAAGGAACAGAACAATGTCCAGCGATGTAGAACCTCTCGAATCCACTGTTTGAATGGTATTGATTCAACTCATAAACTTCCCAAAATAGGACCTGTAAAGAAACTGCATGTAAGCAAGTGTATTCCTTCTGACCCTGTGTTAATTTGGTTGTGGGAAGGGAGTAGTGATCCCAGAGTCTTTCAGTGTGGCAAAAGGAAACCCTACAAGCAGAAATCAGTCAGTGGAAAGAACATCGCTGGTAAGAAGAAGCAACTTTCCTAGCTGAATAAAAGACCTGCTGTTTCTCCATTTGGAGACAGTCTGCTTCATCAAACAGAAAAACAGGGTAACAGGTGTAGTGATTTTTTTTTCCTTTAATTGGAAACGTATTGAGTTGGGTGGAAGGACTATGGGGTTGATATACTAAAGAGCAACAAAATTCTTGCAGAGGTTGCAATGTTTTACACCGAAGTTTTCTAGTGGGACTCGTAGACAAATAAGCCTGGTAGAAAACGTATGCACAGTATTTTCCTACAAACAACTTTGAAAAAAAGATAACTACATCATATTGAGGTGCCGTTATCTTTTTTTTCAAAAATCAGCCTATGAAGGCATTTTTGTACATATTTTTATTTCCAACTTTTCTGTGCTGCAGAAACAGAAATCTGGTCAGAGTGGTGTACAAGAAAACAATCAATATACAATAAATCCCTTTAAAATAAACATCACAATTCAAAACTTTTCATTACTGCTGTTACTTAAAGCCACACACATTCTTTTTATTTATTTTAGCACTGATAATACAGTTGGGGCTAGATTTTTAAAAAATACACGTGCGCTACCCAGTGTGCACACATGGACATGCGATTTTATGTTATAAAATCCAGGGTGGCGCGCGCAAGGGGGGGTCAAATAAAGCAAAATTGCGATGAGATCGGGGCTCCCCAGTTCCCTCCCAGTCCACTCCTGTTCTGAAGATTAAGGAGATGTGGACCCCTAACCCAGTGAGGGGTTGGTACTACCTGAGGAGACAGCTCCTCGGGTTCCATCGCTGGGTGGCGAGGCCGGATCAAGCGGGAAGTGGTCGAGTCTTCGCCACTGGAAGTCCGAGGTCCCCCCGGGAGGAGCCCATAGAGACCCGGACTGCTGGACTTAGGTGGACCTTTGGGAGTCCGAAGGTTCTTGGAGACGGAGCAAGGGCCAACTGGATCTTCGCCACTGGAAGCCCGCGCCCCCCAGGAGTAGCCCATAGGGACCCGGACCGCTGGGACTTAGGTGGGCCCTTGGATGGAAGGTTTGTCGAAGTCTAGTCCGAGGTAGAGTACCTGAGATTCGCCGCTTGCCAGTCCAAAGTTGAGTGCCAGACATTTGTCAAGATCCGAGGCAGAAAGAAGGCTCAAAGAGGAACCAGAAAGCTCACACGAGGGAGCAGACTTGTTGCCAAGTCAAGGGACAGGAAGAGGAAGCCTCCCTATGTACTCCCCAGGTCAATAAAGCAGCTGCAGGGAATTAGTGATCAGGCCCCTTTAAGAGTAGGGAGAAGGCGTGGCCACACGCCTAGGGGAGGGCCATCCTGCCGGCATCCGGAAGAGAGCTGCATGGCCTGACAGCCGAGAGAGAAGGTCAGTGCTGGCGCCTCTGGCGCCGACCTACCCGGGAGGGCCCATTCAGCTCGGCGAAGTCCTGGCTTTACTCCGGGGACGTTTTCCCGCCGCTGCCGCAGCTCTGCCAGCAGTCCTGGCGTGATTTATTTATTTATTTAGAGATTTTTATATACCGCGTCACGTAAGCAGATACATCACCGCGGTTTACAATAAACAATAAATTAGCAACAGGCTTTACAGATAACAGGCTTTACAGACAGTAAACAATAAAATAGTAACAGGTTTAACATACAAAAGTGATGCCGAAGGTGAGCCGAGGCCAGCCGCGGGCAACCGTGGCTGGAAATGCTAACACACTCCAATTTAAGAATGGACTGGGAGGGAACTTTCCTACCCCCTACCCTAACCTCCTTTCCCCTTCCCACCCTGAAGTAACTTGTACACGCCAGCAGATGGCCAGCATGCGAGGCTCCAGGACAGCAAGTAATGGCGCTGTCTTGCGATGTCTTGGGCTGCCACCCCCCCCAGACCGCCCCCTTTTGAGACTCGGCACTTACTCGCAGACCTCGGGTTTACGCGCATGGCCAGGCCCATTTGAAAATTGGCCCTGCGCGTGTAAGCCCTGGGATTTACGCTCGCCAGGGTTTTAAAATCCAGCCGTTAATGAATTGTTTTGTATGATTTTGCATTGCAATAGCTCATTAACTGAATCTGATTAAAAATTTCACAAGATTGAACTTACACGCTCAGATTTATTACATGCAAAACAAAAAATATTTGCAAAGTCCACTTTGCACGTTAAAAGGGAAACTTGTGCCTGTAAAGCCAAGTTAGGGACAAAAGTTGCTGTTGTCGTGTGTGACAAGCACTTTGCAAAATTCAGCACACTTTACTATATTTAGCCTCTTTTTTTGCTATTGCTATCTTATTGAAAGCACCCTTTCTGCCTAGTGTTCATACAAGCCTCTGTTTTGTTATTGTTTGATGTAAACTGCTACGTTAGAAGAATAAAGGAAAAATCCCTTTGAAACAGCACTCATGGGAGGACAATATATCTCTTTTATTTATAAGTGCATCTGGTTCCTCTTCCAGTGGTCCTTTTATTATAGACTTTGGAATAGAGCAACAAACTTTGAATCTGATTTACTAAGGCTTCTCTTCTATGTCCATGGGAAATTTGCTTAGTATATGAGGCCCTTTGTTAGCACATCAAGACTGGACTCCCCTGCACCTGTCTTGTAAATAGGGATAGGGGAACTTGCTTTGCCAAATTTAGAACCTACTATATGTTTTTGTTTGAGCTTCGGCAAACTAAACCAAACATTCTGTAAGTTTTGTTGATTTTTGTTTATAATGTAGCTAATACTGGCAAAAGCAGGAAGTTATTCAACAAACAGAAGAGTCTCCCAGCTGCTTGTACATCCTTCAACAGCACAGAGCTCAGAAAACACCTTTCTCAGCTGTACAGTATGTTCTTATTTCTATGGCCTGTGATTTTTTCAGTGGCCAGCAGAGTATTCAACATCAGTTCCAAGAACCAGGAGACAGGAAGGTTGCTGTGACTTTAAATTGCATGGGCTGATGGTTGTTTTGCTGTACTAATAATAACAAAAGTGGGTATGCTAAAGTGTATGAATCACCGCACTAAATCATAACAGCATACAATCTCTAATCATTTATCCCTTCCTTGTAATATTTTCTCAGTATTTCTTAATTGCAAATATTGAACAGTATCAAACTAGTGCTCAATAATGTCTTTACCTCAAAAAGAAATGCACATTATTCCTCAGAAAAAAACAAAGTCACAAAAATAATTTAAATTGATATAAGAAGTCAAATGTTCAATTGTATAGGATTCAGAAATAATACTCAGGCCACCCAGGGGTTGGAAAAAGATGCAAAAACATTTACTGATGTGACAAAGAGCCCTGCTTCAGCATCCCAATGTCTGCACTAGAGGGAGAAGCTCAAACAGATCTTCACACATGGGGTCAAATTCTAACATCAAAGTCAGCAGCTCTGTATAATCCATAGTCCCAGCAGAAAAACGCACCTCCTTAAATCTCTAGCCTTCAATTTGGGCTGTATACTCTCTCTCGCTCTTCCTTTCTTTAACATCTAGAAGAAGGACCTCAACAAGAACGAATCACCAAGGTATGATTCTATATTTACTTTCAACATTTCAAAGCACTTAAGGGTAGATTTTAAACCGTGCGAGCGCACGTGGATGCACTTTTATAACACGCGCGCACCGGCATGCACATGTTATAAAATACGTGGGCCGTGAGCACATACGCACCGGATTTTATAATCCGTGTCGTATGTGCAAGCAGCGCGTCAAGTGGGGGGGGGGGGGTAAAAATATGCAAATTTGCACGGCAACAAGATCAGGGCTCCCCCAGTTCCCTCCCAGTCCGCTCCAATTTAGGAGCGGACTGGGAGGGAACTTTCCTACCCTAACCTCCCTTCCCCTTCCCCTCTCCACCCTCTTTTTTTGGTTGTTTTACCTTTAGTGGACAAGTTACTCCAGGGCCCGACCTGAAGTAACTTGCGCATGCCGGCAGCCGGCCAGCGTTCGAGGTTCCGGGATAGCGATGAATGGCGCTGTCCTGGCCCGCCCCACTCTGCCCGCTGGACCACCCGTCCTCGCCCCCAGGACACGCATGGCTGGGCCTTTTCTAAAATGCAAGCAGTGCACGCAAGGCCCAGCCCCTCGCGTAACCCCCATTTTTTACACGCGGGGGAGGGCTTAAAATCAGCCCATTAGCCTATAAACTCTACTTGTATCCCTCATAGACAGCATTTATCCAGAGGGTAATCCAGGCGAACATAGTGAATTCAAGGAATATAAAATGGTAAATAAATTGCAGCCTTATCTTGAAGAAAAGCTGTGAGAATAAACTTTCTTTGAGCATTTTAGTTGCCTCTTCTTCAGAACTTCTTCCCTCAACATGACCCAACATCTCTCACTATGAAAAGTGCTAACCTCCTCTTCCATCTAGAATAGGGTTGTGCATTCCTTTTGAAATGACATGAAAATTCAAAGAAACAGGCTGCTTCATTTCATGTCATTTCAAAATGAAAGAAAACTCTCCAATGAAATTCTTTTTTTTTTTTTTTTTTACTTTTTATTTATTGAAATTTTTAACAAATTCAAAGCCAAATTTCCTTGCATTAGGAAAATGAATAGAAATACAATCAGAAAAAAAAACGTAACATTAGAACTCAAAGTATAGAAACATTCCAAAATATATGCCATCCCTACTAAGAAAACATAATAAGGGGCAGAGCGAAACACAAGAAGACATCAGGCAACCTGTAAACAGAAAAACTAGCTTAACGTGTATCAGACTGTGACTGTTGTATCTGTGAACCTATAGGCCGAGGCAGGAATTGGCTCTATTTGCAGGCTCTATTTACAGGTTCCTACCATCGGCAGGGGGACTCATGTGGAACAGAGACCCATCAGGACCTTCATCTATACTAGATGGGCAGGATAGGTGAGGAAAGGAACAAGTGGGCAGCGTGGAAGGAGATAACTGAACCAGAACTGAAGACAAGCAGGTGAACTGAAGACAAGACTAGGTGCTGAGAAGCAACACAGCTGGATCTGTTGCTGAAGAAGTGAGGGGATGATAGTGAGGGCCTTTTATAAGCTTGAGCATATGACATCATCAGGAGACACTGCAGGGTTTTTCCCACCGTGGGCCCTTTAAATGTAGAGAGATGGCACATGCGCTTACCTAAGGAGGGACATGGATTAGTGGCATCCTTCTGCATGGAGGCCCGAAGGCATGATGACCATTAAGGCCTGAAACTTTAGCATGCTGCTTCATATTGATGAGCTGAAGATAACCCAGTATACTTGGTTCTTTCTAAATTTGTTTTTCTAAGAGATAAGGCTGGGGAATGCCTGTGTTTGAACCTTTTGGGAGTCAGGCAGCACCAGGACCTTTAATTGGCCATAGTTTAACTAGCTACAGCTGGCTATTGTCAGAGATATGAGTGCAAGTCAGAACACTGAACACTTGAGATGCTGGATTAGAGCCAGAAAAGTAAGGATATAAGGAAATGTATTTTGCAGTGTTCTTTAGATGAGCCACAGACGTGAGCAAATAGCCAGTTTGTGGAGTCTCCGACATAGTATCTTCTCAAAAACAGAAGGCTGTACAATCTCATAGAAAGGAAGGCCTATGAGGAAAGTGTTTCCTGTATAGATTCTTTTCTGTATTTCTATCTTTGTTATTGCAATAACTATTTGTCTTGATTAATCTATGTAATGCTTTTGGTGATGCTGTGTGCTTATTATTGATATTCCTTTTGATATTGTCTTTAATGATTATACAGTTTTCTACCAATTTTTATTATATTTAGTAAACTAACTTTTGCTTTAACAAGATTGTGTATGTGTTCTATGAAGTAAAGTAACACCACTCAGCCCATCTCTCACAGCACTCCCTCTGGACTGAGCAAGGTAGGTACACTTAAGACTTGATTTACACAGTGGTGATTTATGAAAGCAACTACTGAGGCAACCATGCCCCCATCCCACCACCCTCTTATCTGTCTGTCAGCATGGCTGAAGATTCAGACAGAACTACTTAGCCAGCTAAGTCAGAACTTAAGTGGCACTGAATATCAACCCCTATGAGCATACTGTATAATTGCCTTTTCCAATATAAGAACATGCCATACTGGTTCAGACCAAGGGTCCATCAAGCCCAGCATCAACAGTGGCCAATCCAGGCCATAAGAACCTGGCAAGTACCCAAAAACTAAGTCTATTCCATGTTACCATTGCTAATGGCAGTGGCTTTTCTCTAAGTGAACTTAATAGCAGGTAATGGACTTCTCCTCCAAGAACATATCCAATCCTTTTTTAAACACAGCTACACTAACTGCACTAACTACATCCTCTAGCAACAAATTCCAGAGTTTAATTGTGCGTTGAGTGAAAAAGAACTTTCTCCGATTAGTTTTAAATGTGCCCCATGCTAACTTCATGGAGTGCCCCCTAGTCTTTCTACTATCCGAAAGAGTAAATAACTGATTCACATTAACCCGTTCTAGACCTCTCATGATTTTAGACACCTCTATCATAATCCTCCTCAGCCGTCTCTTCTCCAAACTGAAAAGTCCTAACCTCTTTAGTCTTTCCTCATAGGGGAGCTGTTCCATTCCCTTTATCATTTTGGTTGCCCTTCTCTGTACTTCTCCATTGCAACTATATCTTTTTTGAGCTGCGACGACCAGAATTGTACACAGTACTCAAGGTGTGGTCTCACCATGGAGCGATACAGAGGCATTAAGACATTTTCCGTTTTATTCACCATTACCTTTCTAATAATTCCCAACATTTTTGACTGCCGCAGCACACTGAACCAATGATTTTAATTTGTTATCCACTATGAAACCTAGATCTCTTTCTTGGGTGGTAGCTCCTAATATGGAACCTAACATTGTGTAATTATAGCATGGGTTATTTTTCCCTATATGCATCACCTTGCACTTATCCACATTAAATTTCATCTGCGATTTTGATGCCCAATTTTCCAGTCTCAGAAGGTCCTCCTGCAATTTATCACAATCTGCTTGTGATTTAACTACTCTGAACAATTTTGTATCATATGCAAATTTGATTACCTCATTTGTCATATTTCTTTCCAGATCATTTATAAATGTATTGAAAAGTACGGGTCCCAATACAGATCCCTGAGGCACTCCACTGCCCACTCCCTACCACTGAGAAAATTGTCCATTTAATCCTACTCTCTGTTTCCTGTCTTCTAGCCAGTTTGTAATCCATGAAAGGACATCGCCACCTATCCCATGACTTTTTACTTTTCCTAGAAGCCTCTCATGAGGAACTTTGTCAAACGCTTTCTGAAAATCCAAGAACACTACATCTACCAGTTCACCTTTATCCACGTGTTTATTAACTCCTTCAAAAAAGTGAAGCAGATTTGTGAGGCAAGACTTGCCTTGGGTAAAGCCATGCTGACTTTGTTCCATTAAACCATGTCTTTCTATATGTTCCGTGATATTGATATTTAGAACATTTCCACTATTTATCCTGGCACTGAAGTCAGGCTAACTGGTTTGTAATTTCCCAGATTGCCCCTGGAGACCTTTTTAAATATTGGGGTTACATTAGCCACCCTCCAGTCTTCAGGTACAATGGATGATTTTAATGACAGGTTCAAATTTTTACTAATAGATCTGAAATGTCATGTTTTAGTTCCTTCAGAACTCTGGGATGTATACCATCCGGTCCAGGTGATTTACTGCTCTTCAGTTTATCAATCAGGCCCACCACATCTTCTAGGTTCAGTCCATCTGAATCATAACCCATGAAAACCTTCTCTGATACGGGTATCTCCCCAACATCCTCTTCAGTAAACACTGAAGCAAAAAAAATCATTTAATCTTTCCGCAATGGCCTTATCTTCTCTAATTGCCCCTTTAACCCCTCGATCATCTAATGGTCCAACTGACTCCCTCATAGGCTTTCTGCTTCAGATATATTTTAAAAAGGTTTTACTGTGAGTTTTTGCCTCTATGGCCAATTTCTTTTCAAATTCTCTCTTAGCCTGTTTTATCAATGTCTTACATTTAACTTGCCAACATTTATGCATTATCCTATTTTCTTCTGTTGGATCCTTCTTCCAATTTTTGAATGAAGATCTCTTGGCTAAAATAGCTTCTCTCACCTCTCCTTTCAACCCATGCCAGTGATCATTTTGCCTTCTTTCAACCTTTCTTAATGTGTGGAATACATCTGGACTGTGCTTCTAGAATGGTATTTTTTTTAACACTTTTTACCTTGGTAGCTGCTCCTTTCAGGTTCTGTTTTTTGTTTTTTTAACTATTTTTCTCATTTTATCAAAGTTTCCCTTTTGAAAGTTTAGCACGAGAGCCGGGGATTTGCTTACTGTCCCTCTTCCAGTCATTAATTCAAATTTGATCATATTATGATCACTATTACCAAGCAGCCCCACCACCATTACCTCTCTCACCAAATCCTGTGCTCCACTGAGAATTAGATCTAAAATTGCTCCCTCTCTTGTCGGTTCCAATTGCTCCATAAAGCTGTCATTTATTCCATCCAGGAACTTTCTCTCTCTAGCATGTCCCGATGATACATTTACCCAGTCAATATTGGGGTAATTGAAGTCTCCCATTATTACTGCACTACCAATTCGATAGTAGTATACTCCTATCACTATAGTCTTCTTCAACACACAAGGGGTTTCTACCCATAAAGATTTGATTGTGCATTTAGTCTCTACGCCATCCTGGACATGAAGCACCACAGCGCCTCCTGGGTGCTCCTCTCTGTCATTGCAATATAATTTGTACCCCGGTATAGCACTGTCCCATTGGTTATCCTCCTTCCACCATGTCGCTGAGATGCCAATTAAGTTTATGCCATCATTCACTGCTATACATTCTAATTCTCCCATCTTCTTAGACTTCTGGCATTAGTATACAAACATTTCAAAGTTTATTTTTTGTTTGTATTTTCATTCTGCTTTTTAATTGATAGGGATAAGTTAGAATTTTTTATCTCATGTGAGTTTTTAGTTACAGGCACTTGGACTACTTTTCTAATTATTGGAACCTCACTGTCGGGATGCCCTAATTCTAATGCATCATTAGTATCCTTTGAAGATACCTCTCTCCGAACCATGCGCTGCTGAGCGCCTGTTGGCTTTCCCCTTTGTTCTAGTTTAAAAGCTGTTCTATCTCCTTTTTAAAGGTTAGTGCCAGCAATCTGGTTCCACCCTGGTTAAGGTGGAGCCTGTCCCTTCGGAAGAGACTCTCCCTTCCCCAAAAGGTTCCCCAGTTCCTTACAAAACTGAATCCTTCATCCTTGCACCATCGTCTCATCCACGCATTGAGACTCTGGAGCTCTGCCTGCTTCTGGAGACCTGCGCGTGGAACAGGGAGCATTTCAGAGAGTACTACCCTGGAGGTTCTGGATTTAAGCTTTCTACCTAGGAGCCTAAATTTGGCTACCAGAACCTCCCTCCCACATTTTCCTATATTGTTGGTGCCCACATGTACCATGACAGCCGGCTCCTCCCCAGCACTATCTAAAATCCTATCTAGGTGATGCTTGAGGTCCACCACCTTCGCACCAGGTAGGCATGTTACCAGGTGATGAAGCTACATTGGTTGCCGGTCCAGTCTCATATTCAATATAAGTGTCTTACCTTAATTCATAAAGCCATATATGGAAGCAACACTGAATGGCTCAACGCTTCATTGCGTATTCACGTCCCAGCCCGAAACCTAAGATCGCTTGGGCTAGCTTTACTATCAATTCCATCACCCAAATTGGCTCATTTGGGTTCTGTGAGAGAGAGGGCATTGTCCTTGGCTGGACCTAGGATGTGGAATTCCCTACCGGCTGAAATTCGCCTGGAGGAAAACATTAATAGTTTTAAGAAACAGATAAAGACCTGGCTATTTCAACAGGCTTTTAATCAGGCCAACTGACTCTTTTTTTCTTGTGCAGTATATTTAATGGGGAATTAGAAGGAGAAATAAAAACAGTAAGGGTTCAGAGGGGAACTAGGGTATAAAGAAGGATAGGAACAAGGGAGGTATAGGCATGGGAGAAGAAGGGTGATGAAGTTAGAAGGGTTTTTAATTTTTAAAATTGTCATATTAATACTTTTTATTAAATGTTTTAAACTTCAATGTGGAAGTAATATGTATTTTTAGTTCATTATTTTTAGCTGAAAAACTATGTAAATCTATAGTGAGAAATTTGCTTTATGGGTATTTTTTTTTTAATTTTGCTACTGAAAATTCTATGATTGTTAACCGCCTTGATATTAAATTGAAAGCCGGTATACAAAGCTGAATGAATAAATAAATAAATAAATAAATCTTCATGCCCACCAGCCACCCAGCTATCTACATTCCTAATAATCAAATCACCACTATGACGGCCGACCTAACCCTTTCCTCCTGGGCAGTAGGCCTTGGAGACACATCCTTGGTGTGAAAGGACAATGCACCATCTGGAGAGCAGGTCCTTGCTGCAGGATCACTTCCTGCTTCACCCGGGTGATGTTCTCCAACTGGGAGACCTTTCTGATCCAAGGCAGCACTGGGGCTGCCAGTCTGAAGTTGGGACTTGGCTACTATGTCCCTGAAGGTCTCATCTATATACCTCTCTGCCTGCCTCAGCTGCTCCAGGTCTGCCACTCTAGCCTCCAGAGATCGGACTCATTCTCTGAGACAGGAGCTCTTTCCATCGCATACACATATACAATTTCTCACCAGTGGGTAAAAAATCATACATGTGACACTCGATGCAAAAGACTGGGAAGTCCCCCTCTTGCTGCTGGACTGCTGCCTTCATCTCAAATTTGTTCAGTTCCTAGTTAATGTTTAGGTTTCTATGGGAGTAGGAATGTGTCTAATTAACATCTTTTAAATGTATTAGTGAATTCACTATATGTCTGGTAGTGGCCTACAGGGGAATGATCAAACTCTCAATAAGGTTTTTTTTTTGTTGGTTTGTTTTGTGAAAGTGGCACCTGCCTATAAATTAAAGGATGAGCTAGGGGTGGGAGGATTGGGAAATACAAACAGTCTAACTTCAGTTAGTCAGCCAGAGTGACTCACTGCTTTTTTGATTAACAAATGTTGGTACCTAATCAAACCAAATCACAGTACCTTAAAACCTTTCCAAGGTGAGTGCTGAACTTTTCAACCTTTTTACTTAGGTATACACTGCTCCTAGCTTATTTCTAGCTTCTGGCTACTTTTTTTTTTTTAATTTACAAACACTAACTTCTGCTTATTAACTGCCTTACTGACTGACTATTTAAAATATAAACAGTCTAACTTCAGTTTATTCCCTGCCTTACTGACTATTAAAAGCATAAACACACAAACACACACACTAAATAATATTCCCAAATAGTTAACTTCATCCCAATACTTTTAAAAAAGAAAATCTCCCAAGCAAACACTTACTGATTCCTTTCAGCCACCAGCAAGTTGATCCTCTCCTCTCAGTGCTCCCACTGGAGCATGCATAGTTTTTCCCATTTAAGTCCACACACAGAAATAGCAGGTAAAAGTGTAAGCACTCTCTTTATCGGTTATTTATTTAATTCAAATTTGATTTCCCACTACACATCAGAAATCCCAGAGAGGGTTACAATAAAAGTCACTTAATCATTTTCATACAACATACAGTATACAAATTTTTAAAAAATCCCAATCCTCCTCCTGTATAACAAACCACATTTTAAAAAAACACTCCTCCTCTTCAACCCCCACACCAGGGGTGGGAGGAGCTTTTAAAAGATCTTGTAGATATTGAAATGGAAACCCTCAACAGCAGAGAACATAGAGAAAGTGTACAAAGGCACATGACACAATGGGTAGATATTTCCACTGGTTTGGTTATATTCTTGAAGCAGAATAGTTGTAGGTATTTAAACAGAAAGAAATATATATTACAATCACGGTTTCTATTTTTGCTGAACAGATGTTTGTCTCCTCTCGCCAAACTAGTTCGAGTAAAGATGCTGGTCTCTTACTAAACTGAGCCTTCCAGGCAACAGAAGAAATGCTTTTGCTTAGGATAGAAAAATACTCCATATATGCCCAGCCCACCTGGGTAAAGACATAAGTGTGTTACTGTATGACCACTATGCCAAAACACTGGGGATGCTTCCTTTGTCCCACAAGGTGCTTAAGGATTGTCTGCACTCAGATGTTTCCTACATGCAGTTCCCATTTTGAAAGTCTTAAAAGTTTCTAAACACCTTCCTGATTCCTCAAGCCTGTTTACTCCTTTACTCCTCTTTATTCTGCAGTAAGGATTACTCATCACTTTGATACCTTTCAAAGGCAGCAGAAGGTAGAATCATGGACTGAATCAATAACTCAAAACCACTATTTGGAATGGTATGCTTAAGTTATGACAGAGTCCATTGATCCTGGATAAGCCTCATCTGCCACCTTTGGACTTATAGACAATCATGAAACACAATCTTGCTGAAGAAGTGCTTAGCGACTTAAGTGCCACCTATAGACTTATTTCAGAAAATGTATTTAAGCACCTGAATAGTTCATTTTATCTGAAGAAGATCACATTGCATCATATATTGGAGAAATGGAGCCTTATTCAATAAAAGATTTTCCCCACAGACACAGAATGGGAAAAACTACTTTTTGAACAAGGTAACACACATAATGCCGGTGAATTAGCAAATGCTTGAAAATTTTGAACAGTAAAACTATTGTATGCATGCACATCACAAGACATTCTTTATTAGCCTACTTGCTGTCTATTACTCAACCGATAAGAGTGACAATTAAATTAGATTCCAGTGACATATGATTCATCACCCAGTAACAGGTAATTATAGCCAGGTGGTGGCCTGTAGCAAATTAACTTACTGTAGCAAGCATAACTAATTCTGTTCATATTTTATAATTATGTTAATAGTGAAGAATGTAATGTATTTGTTATATAACTGAATGTTTCTGTTTTGAATTTGAACTTATTACATAGAAAGGTTGGTAGAGGCATGGAATAGCCTCCTGATGAAGGTGACAGAGAAAATAACATTGGAATTCAAGACAGCAAGAGACTAGCACAGAGGATCCTTGGTGGTGAGAAAACAAGGATAAATCCAGAGATTAAATAGTGTCTGTGGTAGTGCTGTATAATACAAAAATAAACAGACTAAAGGTATGGAGGATTTTATCTGGATTTAATTTCCATTTCCATGTTTGTTCTGCTGCTGGCAGACAAAATTGGTGGAGTATAAGATCATTGGTCTTCATATTACATAACTTGGGAGTAGTAGTTGATAGTAAGCTATCATTTAAGAGTCAAAATAGAAATGTCTCAAGAGTAGCTTTCTATAAGCTCCATTTGGTGAAATTTCAGACCTATTAGTAAAAATGTGTAACCTATCATTAAAATCATCCATTGTACCTGAAGACTGGAGGATAGCTAATGTAACCCAAATATTTAAAAAGGGCTCTAGGGGCGATCCGGGAAACTACAGACCAGTTAGCCTGACTTCATTGCCAGGAAAAATAGTGGAAAATGTTCTAAATATCAAAATCACAGAACATATAGAAAGACATGGTTTAATGGAACAAAGTCAGCATGGCTTTACCCAAGGCAAGTCTTGCCTCACAAATCTGCTTCACTTTTTTGAAGGAGTTAATAAACATGTAGATAAAGATGAACCGGTAGATGTAGTGTACTTGGATTTTCAAAAGGCATTTGACAAAATTCCTCATGAGAGGCTTCTAGGAAAAGTAAAAAGTCATGGGATAGGTGGCGATGTCCTTTCGTGGATTACAAACTGGCTAAAAGACAGGAAACAGAGAATAGGATTAAATGGACAATTTTCTCAGTGGAAGGGAGTGGACAGTGGAGTGCCTCAGGGATCTGTATTGGGACCCTTACTTTTTAATATATTTATAAATGATTTGGAAAGAAATACGACAAGTGAGGTAATCAAATTTGCAGATGATACAAAATTGTTCAGAGTAGTTAAATCACAAGCAGATTGTGATAAATTGCAGGAAGACCTTGTGAGACTGGAAAATTGGGCATCGAAATGGCAGATGAAATTTAATGTGGATAAATGCAAGGTGATGCATATAGGGAAAAATAACCCATGCTATAGTTACACAATGTTAGGTTCCATATTAGGAGCTACCACCCAAGAAAGAGATCTAGGTGTCATAGTGGATAACAAATTAAAATCATTGGTTCAGTGTGCTGCGGCAGTCAAAAAGCAAACAGAATGTTGGGAATTTATTAGAAAGGGAATGGTGAATAAAATGGAAAATGTCTTAATGCCTCTGTATCGCTCCATGGTGAGACCGCACCTTGAATACTGTGTACAATTCTGGTCACCGCACCTCAAACAAGATATAGTTGCAATGGAGAAAGTACAGAGAAGGGCGACCAAAATGATAAGGGGAATGGAACAGCTACCCTATGAGGAAAGACTAAAGAGGTTAGGACTTTTCAGCTTGGAGAAGAGATGGTTGAGGGGGGATATGATAGAGGTGTTTAAAATCATGAGAGGTCTAGAACGGGTAGATGTGACTCGGTTATTTACTCTTTCAGATAATAAAAAGACTAGGGGGCACTCCATGAAGTTAGCATGTGGCACATTTAAAACTAATTGGAGAAAGTTCTTTTTCACTCAACGCACAATTAAACTCTGGAATTTGTTGCCAGGGGATGTGGTTAGTGCAGTTAGTAAAGCTGTGTTTAAAAAAGGATTGGATAAGTTCTTGGAGGAAAAGTCCATTACCTGCTATTAATTAAGTTGACTTAGAAAATAGCCACTGCTATTACTAGCAACAGTAACATGGAATAGACTTAGTTTTTGGGTTCTTGCCAGGTTCTTGTGGCCTGGTTTGGCCACTGTTGGAAACAGGATGCTGGGCTTGATGGACCCTTGGTCTCACCCAGTATGGCATGTTCTTACTGCGTAATTATTTAACACATATTGATTTCAGGCTAGGGGTCCAGGCCTTAGTTTTGTGTGCATTGGACTACTGTAAAGCATTATATGTGGGGTTACTGAAATATTAATAAAAGCATTACAGCTAATTCAGTCTGTGGTGGTTAGGGTTATTTTTGGGCTAAGATGGGGAATAGATGTAAAACCATATACGAAACAGCTACATTGGCTGCCAATAGCCCAGAGGGGTCAGTTTAAAATGTAGACCATTTTGCATAAAGCTGTTTATGAGGAAGATAATTGTCTAGCAGAGAGAATATTTGGCTATATACCAAGAGATCATTGGAATTGCAAGCTCAGAAATTGCTTGATGTTCCTACATGTGAAAGATTTAGACTGGTGGGTATTAGAGGGAAAGCTTTTCAATTAATGGACCAGAGTTGTGGAATAAGCTTTCCTTGGAATTGCATATGGAAAATGACAACAAAGCTTTCAGGAAGAAATTAAAAATGTTTCTTTTATGTAACCTTATTCGGAATGATCTACAGTAGTATATGATTAGAGTACTATGATTATGCTATTGTATTTTATATTTTAATTGGATTTTTTAAATATTTTTTTATGTTTTAATTTTTTATGTAAATTGTTGCCCACATTCAACTATGGAGATTTTGTGGGTTATAACATTTTTAAATAAATAAATAAATAAATAAATAAATAAATAAATAAATAATGCACCAGGATCAATGTTTTCACTCAACATAACCACTGAAAAACTAGCAAGTAGGGTGCAAAAGAGAAAGAATTATCAAAGACTGATCTGTAGACAGTAAACCAGAATGTAGAATATGCACACATGTACAGATGTAAATCCCCAGCCTTCTCTTATAACTAATACTCACAGGAGGGAAAGAATTGGTGGGTTCTCTCCCCTCACCCTTTTATCACAGTGGCTAGAATAAGGAATAATCTTACCAATTTGCAATGACCAAAATTTTGCCAGAGATCCCTTTGTGGGATGGAGTTAAATAAATAATGCTTCCTCTCAGCTGTGTTATTTAAAATTGACATGTGAAATGTGCCAACACAGCTAAAGGTTTTCCTGGTGTTAGGGTTGAATGATTGGAGCAGATAAATTACTACTACAAATAATGTACACAAAATACTTTTCACTTTTGCATTACACATTGAATCTTTTGTGTTCTGTAATACTCAATTGGTCAAAAGACCAACTCATGATATGGGTCACACACTCAACTTGATACTCACCCCTCAACATCTGCTGCAAGAGTTTAAAATAAACCACATACTGAAGAGATCACCACATGATGCATTTCAAACTAATGCCAATTCCCTTCAAATAAATCAGTGCTTCCAAATCTTCAAAACTGGTTAAACCAACCACACACATCAACCCAGAGACCCTACTAAAAGTCTTCAAGAAAATAGATATTAGCTCATACCATACCTCCTCACTGGTTGATTACTGGAACACAGATCTCAAATCAGTTATTAATGGTGTTGTCCCAGTGAACATCTGCCAAATCAAAAACTCCAAACCTATCAATTAGCTCACACCAGAACTAAAAGAACTCAAACAGATGGGAATGTAAACTGCCCTCCTGGGGTAGGACTTTCTCCCACTATAGTGTCTTTGGCCAATTTGGGAGATCCTGGATGTTGCTCAAAAGGGTTCACTACCAGAAGCTCTCTCCCCTATCAGGTTTGATATAATAGGACACAGGGTTAGGAAGGGAGAGCAGAAATATAGGGAAACACCAGATCTTTTAAATAAAATTTGTTGCAAATACCAGTTGTACTGTCAATGTGTAACAATTGTTAATGTTGTATCTTGAACAAACTTTTGATTCTTACCGTATAATATATATTTTTCTATCTATAGAACCAGTTCTGAATGCACTAACACTAGACCACTATCAGATAAGTACTACCATTATATATTATCAACATTTAGCATTCCTTTAATATACAAAACTGTTCTTTAAACTAGAATTTGAGTATTTGTGTTTTACTTTTATCTTTCTGCAGGATGCTGTAATTATAATGAAGACCTCCTCAAGTAAGTATGATGTGTTATTTTTTACGTTTTGCTCTCTCTTTAACTTTCTTTACTGTCCTTGGTATTTCAAGTGAAGTATATCTTAATTGTCTTTTCATTTTGTGTGCTTCTTTCCCACTCTCTCAGGCTGATGCAATATTGGCATGAGGAAACCGGGCACTCATGATTGAGCACCTGCTCCTCCAACATGCACTGGGAGAGCAGGCCTCTCTGGGGCACCCGATTTAATATTTAAATCGGGTGCAGCAGTAAAAAGGAGGCGCTAAGGGAAATCTTGTACCTCTAGTGCCTCCTCAGCAGCAGGCACCTAGGAGAGGTCAGCTGTCATGATATTAAGTCAAAGGAAATGCAAAAAACAGTATTTTCTGCTTTTGTGTACACCTTTTAGGCTACTCAGAAATTAACACCTCCTCTGGGCAGGCATTAATTTCTGAGGGTAAAAATGTGTGCATTGGGAGCACTTTTTTTTTTTTTTTGAATCAGGGGAAAATTGCTAATAGCCTCATCAAAATCCATTTGCATGTGATGAGCGCTATTCGTTTTGTGGGGGGGTTGGACACGCGTTTTGGACATGCTAATCCTGTTATAGAATAAGGGGTTGTAGACATGTGCAAAACCCGCGTCCAACCATGAGTTAAACAGTACGCTCAGCTGAGCATACTGTATTGCATCAGCCTGATTGTCTTTTATGTACAAACGCTTTTTATTGGTGATTTTCAAACAAAATACAAACACCTAGGAGGAAGTTGGTTCTTACTCCCCTCCTAGTCATATGAACAGAACATCATCCAGTTATATAAGAAACCCCCTGAAACATCCCTCTCCCCCCACCCTGATCCCATCCCCATTGTACTCATCCCCATGGATTCCTGAGGAGTGCGATAGGGGCCTCCAGACCTTAACCCCAGGTGCAGTCTCTGGTGATCCAGTCAACGCCAGAAGCCATCTGCAGAAGTCAAATGGTCAGTCCTTCAGCAGCCTACTGCGAGCTGTGTGCGGCAAAGATTGGACATAGGGTTCCCAGACGGTCATGAACTGTTGTCTTTTACGAGGTGATCCTTTGGATGCAAAAGATTCCATATGCATCAGGGAATAAAAGAGATTTCTCCAAACCCAGATGGAGAGTGGATCCACCTCTCGCCATCCCATTAATATAACTTTTTTCCCAACTAAACATGCCTTTTGAATCAATAGAGGGGAACCAGGATCCTGATAACGAACAGGAGGGATATATCCAAACAAGAGCCACGAGGGGGCCATCGGTATAGAAACCGACAAAATAGTAGCTAAATATTTGGCAATCTGTGCCCAAAATCCCTTAATCGCAGGGCAAGACCAAAAGGCATGGGCTAATGTACCCAATACTGCAGAACATCAGCCACAGCCAGCGGAGCCAGCAATACGTTGACGATAGGCCATCTGTGGCGAAATATAGGCATGCCCCAAAAATCTATATTGAAGTTCTCGGTAGTAACTATTATGCGAGATCCTAGCCACTCCCCCAAATCCCACCCAAATCATGGCAGAACTTACCACGAAGTCCCCATCTCCTGTCCAACAATCTGCCAACATTGTGAAAATCTCTAGCTTGCTCTCTTTCCGCAAATATTTATAGAAATGTGAGAGAGATGGCACCCTATTTCCAGACAAGAGAAGGGCAGCCTCTAATTTCTGGAATGTAATACTTTGCAGAAAGGCCACAGGCAAAGACTTCAAATAATGAGCAACCTGAAGATACGGAAAGGCAGACTCCAGTCCCTGCCCGTAGCAGGCCCTGAATTCGGTAAAGGAGAACGGCTGGCCCTCCGGCGTTAGTAAATGCCCTAAATAGGTAATACCCATAAAGTTCGGAAAACCCTTTGGTTAGACCCAGGAGAGAAATCTGGATTATCAACCACAGGCAGTATATATGCACAGACTCGTGGTAATTGCAATCTCTTAGTAAGTTGTGTCCATGCAAAGCATATCAGACGACTGTTGGTAGAGTGTGCGAAGAAAACAGGGAGTTTGGTCTGTTCAACCTGGAGTGCATAAGTAAGGGCTATTGGGCTACCAATGCCTGGTCGACTACTAAATTGGTATATATGGCCTGACCCAGAATCCAATCGCGCATAATGCGCATATCACTCGCCAAATTTTAAAGCTTCATATTGGGTACCCCTAGGCCCCCCCGCTCACCAGCATTCTTGTAACCACTCCAGAGGGATGCATGCGCGCGTTCCTCTCCATAAAAATTGTCACATGGCGCGGTCAATCAGCTGCAGGTCTTTACGCTTAAGTTAAAGGGGCAGATTCTGAAGAAGGTACAACCATTTCGGGAGTATTACCATTTTATATAAATGCACCTGGCCATTAAAGGTTAAAGGCAAGGATTGCCATCTAGCGAGCATGTCTTGTGTGTTACGAAGTAAGCGAGGGACATTTAATTGGTACACCTGCGCAGGATTTGCCAATAAATACACTCCCAGATACCGAAAGGTATTATCAGCCCATTGCAGCGGGAAGGTCGCCCCCCATCTCTCATGTAGTGTATCTGGGAAGGCCAAGGCCGACGACTTATCTCTATTCAATCGGAATCCCGAAAACCCACCAAAATGATCCATCACCTCTAAAAGAGAGGAAAGAGAAGATCGAGGGTTCGTAAGAAAAACGAGCAAGTCATCCGCAAAGGCGGCACATTTGAAGATGACATTCTGGAAACGAATCCCACGTATCGCACGTTCGTTTTGTATTGCCAATAACAAGGGTTCAAATTGCAAAAGAAAAAGCAGAGGGGATAAAGGACATCCTTGTCGTGTACCCCGCAATATAGAAAAAGGTTGAGACTGAACCCCATTGATCACGATCGCTGCTTGGGGACTTGCATATAACAATTGGACTGCAATCCTAAAAAAATCCACCAAAGCCCATGACCCATAAGACATAAAAAAGATAAGGCCATTCAACCCTGTCAAATGCCTTTTCTGCATCAAAGCTTACAGTGAGAAAGGGAGTTTGTGTGTGATGACACATCTCCATTGCCGCTATAACTCGTTGGATATTGGAAAGTGCATAGCATTTACGAACGAACCCAACCTGATGCAATCCCACCAAGGAAGGAAGGACGATAGCCAATCGATTTGCCAATATCTTCGCCAACAATTTATGGACATAATTCAGTAAAGAGATTAGCCTATAGGACTCTGGCTCTAGTGGGTCCTTCCCAGGTTTCGGGATAAGAGAAATGTGTGCATGATTCATCTGGGGTGGGAAGTCGCCTTTCATTATGAGAGTTGAAAACAAAGCTGCCAAGGGTTCCGCTATTTTATCTAACAAACAACGATAGAACTCCGCCGAAAACCCATCCATGCCAGGGGCCTTTAATCGTTTGGAATGAGAGATAGCCAGTTTAATTTCAGCAATAGAGATAGGGGCGTTCAAACTCTTCACTTGATCCTCTGTGAGACGAGAGAGATCCAAAGTTTTGCAAAAGCGGGTACAAGCTTCTTCTGACCAACCCTCCGTCCGATAGAGTCCCTGATAGTATTCCCGGAAAATGCGTGAGATAGTCGCATTATGTGTCTCAACCTGACCAGCAGAATTACGCAAACCAGCTACATAGCGCATCCCGTGAGCAGATCTGATCAAGTGTGACATCATTTTCCCCGCTTTATTGCTATATTGATGTAATTTGAATTGGTAATATAGCATGCTCTTTTTTGCTCTCTGATGTAATACAGCGTTCAAAGCACACTGTATATAGAAATAGCTATCCCTCAAAGGACCCATGTTATTCTGAAGGAGTCGTATTTTCGCCCTCCGCAATTGATTCGTGAGCAGGAGTACTCAATGGTTTAAAGCCTTACGACGATGTGCGAGGAAAGAGATATTGTCACCTCTCAGCACCGCTTTTGCCATGTACCAAAAGAGCATGGGGTCTCCCCTAGGTTCCTTGTTTAGAGTATCATAGTCAGACCACTTGTCCTGCAAGTATAATTGAAATGCCCTGTCTTCAGCCAAATAGAATGGAAAAACACCAAATCCGAGCTCCAGGGGCCTTAGGCCTGAGATGTAAATCAATCCATATGGGAGCATGATCAGAAATTACTATGCTCTCAATACCCGCCTCACTTACCATTTCAAAAGCATGACCACTAGTAAGAAAGTAATCTAGGCGAGAATAAGTGTCATGCGCCCGCGAGAGATGTATGAACTCCTTAACTCCCGGGTGCAGTGTGCGCCATGTATCTACTAAATGCAAAGTATTTTCCAACATTGTAGAACCCTTCCCCATTCCTACCTCCCTTCATTGTGTTTGAGAGGCATCCAGGAGGGGGTCCCTGATGGTATTAAAATTGCCCCCTACCACAAGCGTATCTGAAATGTAAGGAAGTAAATGTTGGTGTAAGGTCCGATAAAACCCTGGGTTAAATATGTTAGGGGCATAGAGATTACAAAACACCACCGTCCTATGAAACAACTTGGTGACCAAAATGATATAGCAGCCCTCCGGGTCTTTTATTTCCTTACGAACTTGAATCGGCAAGTTTTTATGGAACAAAATGGCCACCCCTGCCGAGTGGGAGGTTGCCGAGGTATAATGGAGACTACCCACCCAGTATTTACATAATTTGGCATGTTCTAAATCAGAAAGGTGAGTTTCCTGAAGGAAGTGAAGTGAGGCGGGTTATTTACTCTTTCGGATAGTAAAAAGACTAGGGGGCACTCCATGAAGTTAGCATGGGGCACATTTAAAACTAATCGGAGAAAGTTCTTTTTTACTCAACGCACAATTAAACTCTGGAATTTGTTGCCAGAGAATGTGGTTCGTGCAGTTAGTATAGCTGTGTATAAAAAAGGATTGGATAAGTTCTTGGAGGAGAAGTCCATTACCTGCTATTGAGTTCACTTAGAGAATAGCCACTGCCATTGGCAATGGTTACATGGAATAGACTTAGTTTTTGGGTACTTGCCAGGTTCTTATGGCCTGGATTGGCCACTGTTGGAAACAGGATGCTGGGCTTGATGGACCCTTGGTCTGACCCAGTATGGCATTTTCTTATGTTCTTATGTTCTTAACCCACATCCGTGCCTCTCCTTTTTAAATAAATTAGAATATTTGTGCGTTTAATAGGTGAGTGAATGCTG
Source organism: Rhinatrema bivittatum (assembly GCF_901001135.1). Lineage (NCBI taxonomy): Eukaryota > Metazoa > Chordata > Amphibia > Gymnophiona > Rhinatrematidae > Rhinatrema > Rhinatrema bivittatum. Next base: position 175,018,054 of record NC_042620.1, on the reverse strand, counting down.
CAAACATTCCAAGAAGTTATACGTGTATGGTTACTAGAGACTGGAGAATGACCAAGCAATACGGAGTAGATCTGTCAACCACGATCGAGCCTGGACTCTCCCAGCCGGAGACCCCACTCGTTGCCTACAAAATCTGGCATATTGTTGTAACACCTGAGATATTTTATTTATTTATTTTTATTTATTTAAAATTTTTATATACCGGCATTCATGTTGCAAACACATCATGCCGGTTTACATATAACAGGGGTGTACAGTAAACAATTCAATAACCTATTTGTGTAGAAGGAAGCAGTTACAAATAACAAGGTAATAGAACTGGGAGGAGAGAAGAAAAGAAAGAGAATAACATTAGGTATAGGTATTTACATTAGTAATAACATTTTTACATGTGGAAGTGGTAGAATCTGGCTGAATAGAATTAATCGGTGTCCGGGAAAGCTTTTTTAAACAGCCAGGTCTTAAGTCTCTTCCTGAAGGTTGGGAGGCTGGGCTCCTGTCTAAGGTCCGGTGGGATGGAGTTCCATAGAAGGGGGCCGGCTGTTGAAAAGGCCCGATCTCTCAAGGTAATGTGTTTGGTAGTTTTGGCTGGGGGCACTTGAAGAGATCCTCTGAGTGTGTCTCTTGTTGGTCTGGAGGAGTTATAAATTTGGAATGGGACTTGTAAGTCGAGTGGGGTGTGTTGATGGATGGTTTTGTATATTATGGAAAGAGATTTGTAGAGGATTCTAAAGTGAACAGGCAACCAGTGGAGATCTTTTAGGATTGGAGATATATGGTCCCTCCTCCTGGAGTTTGTCAGTAATCTTGCCGCAGCGTTTTGTAACATCTGGAGGGGTCTAGTATAGGAGGAAGGTAGGCCCAGAAGGATAGAGTTACAGTAATCGATCTTAGAAAAAATGATAGCTTGTAGAATGGTTCTGAAGTCCTGAGTGTGGAAGAGTGGTCTAATTCTTTTCAGAACTTGGAGTTTGTGGAAACAGTCCTTGGTGGTTCTGTTGATGTAAGCTTTAAGGTTCATCCGGTTATCAATTAATACTCCTAGATCTCTCACCTGTGTAGTAGTTGGGATAGTTGGAGGATTAGAGATGGCATTATTATCTGGGGAGATGAGAAGCAGTTCTGTTTTAGAGGAGTTTAAAACTAGGTTTAGGTTAGCCAGGAGATGTTTAATTTCGAAGAGACAGTTTTCCCAGTGAACCAATGTTTTTGTGTAAGATTCTTTAATGGGTATCACGATCTGGATGTCGTCGGCGTAGAGGAAATGTTTGAGGTTAAGGTTGGAGAGGAGTTGGCAGATAGGTAAAAGATAAATGTTAAAGAGTGTAGGTGACAGTGAGGAGCCCTGGGGGACACCTATGGATGCGTCCATTCGTGAAGATTCTTTGTTCTGTATCTTAACCTTGAAGCCTCTGTTGGAGAGAAAAGATTTAAACCATGAGAGAGCTGTGCCTGAGATACCTATAGAAGCCAGAATGGAAGTGAGAATGGAATGATTGACCGTATCAAAGGCGGCTGATAGGTCCAGTAGAATTAAGAGGAAGGATTGGCCTTTGTCAAGGCCCATTAATATGAAGTCAGACATGGAGATGAGGAGGGATTCTGTGTTCAGTGACTTGCGAAATCCGTATTGTGATTGGAATAGGATTTTGTTTTCTTCTATGTATTCGGAGAGTTGAGTATTGACAACTTTTTCTAGAATCTTGGCTATGAATGGGAGATTGGCGATAGGACGGAAGTTGTTGGGGTCTTTAGGATCCAAGTTGGGTTTCTTGAGTAGAGGTTTGATGGAGGCCAATTTGAGGTCGTCAGGATATAGTCCTTGGGAGAGTGAGCAGTTTATGATGTCCGACAAGGTTTTAGCGATGGAGTCAGGGATGGCCAGGAGCAGTTTGGTGGGGATAGTATCCAAAGGATGGGAGGAAGGTTTCATTCTTCTTATAAGAGTTTGTATCTCTAAGATAGAGATGGGTTCAAGTGTTTCCAGACCATTGTTGTTGAGGGATGATTGTTGAAGAGACTGGTAAAGAGCAGGGTCGGTGGGATTAGAAGGCAGATGAGTTAGAAGGCTGTTGACTTTGTTGTGAAAATGAAGAGCAAGTTCTTCAGCTTTGGGTTGTGCTAGGTCGTTGGGAATCTCCTGTGGGATGATTTGGGTGAGATTGGAGACATAGGCGAAGAGGGCTTTTGCATCGAAGATTAAGTGGTGAATCTTGGATGCATAGTAGTCCCTTTTGGATTTAGAGGTAGTTGACTTGTATTGATGGAGGGTGGCTTTGTAGATGGATCGTGTATTGGTGCTTGGGGATTTGCGCCAGTCGCTCTCTTTCTGTCTTAGATTTTGTTTTAGCTTTCTTAGTTCTTCCGTGAACCATGGTTGTCTTTTGGAGGCGTTTGGGAGTGATTTTTTGGTTGCTAGCGGACATAGCTTGTCGGCTATGGAATCTGTGATGGCTTTCCAAGAGCGGAGAGCTGTGTTCGGGTTTGAGAGATCAATGGATGGAAGTTGAGAGGCTAGGTGGGAGCTGAGGTCTTCTGTAGAGCAGGATCTTCTGTATGGGAAAGATGGTGAGGGCCCTTTGGAGGTGGAGGGTTTGTTCAATGAGAATGCGGTTGAGATAAGTGAGTGATCAGACCAAGGGACCTTCTTGCTTTTGAGGCGTGAAGAATGTTTGATGCCTGGGTTAATAAAGATAAGATCCAGCGTGTGGCCTGCTTTGTGTGTGGGTTTGGTAACTAGTTGTTTGAAACCCAGGGCTGAGAGGGCAGAGAGAAAGGATTCACAGCTGGATGATGGGGTAGGATTGTCCACATGCAGATTAAAATCTCCTAGGATAATTGCTGGAGCGTCCAGTTTGATGAGGGTTGTGATTTCCTCTACTAAGGGGGAGGGGTCTGTCTCAAGGAGGCCCGGAGGGGCGTAGACGAGTAGGATTTGTAGTTGTTCCGAGTTGTTCCGAGGCCCGGAGGGGCGTAGACGAGTAGGATTTGTAGTTGTTCCGAGGTGAAGAGACCCATTTCTAGTTTAGAGTCTGAGTTGTATGGGTGCTGGATGAACCCGAGGTCTTTTTTTGATGCAAATAGGAGTCCTCCTCCTCTTTTTTTCAGTCGGGGGATGGAGAAGATGTCGTAGTTTGATGTGGGAAGTTGGTTTATAATTGCTGTGTCCGTGGGTTTGAGCCATGTTTCTGTTATAGCACATATATCTGGTTTGGTATCAAGGAGATAGTCGTTGAGGATTAGAGATTTCTTGGACAGAGATTGTGCATTGAATAGTGAAAGTGAGAATACAGTGAGGCCTAAGAGTTGGGTGATGGGTGTTATCAAAATTGGGGTGAATGATTTAAGGTTTCGGTGTAGCGCCTGTCGTTTGTGTTGTAGTATGAATGATCTGTTCGGTTTTCCTATTGCTGACAGGCTGTGTTGTAAAATAGGTATTGGGAAGGTGGGGAACATTTTAGCGTGTAGTGCTTGTGTTGTAGTGGTGCTGCGTTAGTGCTGTTGATGGACCGAGGGGCGAAGGCAGTCTTTGTGAGTCTTTTGTTTTAATGTAGAGTGCTGAGAGGTAGTTGTTTTGCTGTTGCTTGAGTGTTGTTTGCTCAGGATGGTTGCTTGTTCAGGATGGTTGCTTGCTGAATGCTTGCAGGATGGTTGCTTGCTGAATGCTTGCAGGATGGTTGCTTGCTGAATGCTTGCAGGATGGTTGCTTGCTGAATGCTTGCAGGATGTTTGTTTGTTTGCTGAGCACTTGTTGAATGCTTGCAGGATGGATGCTTGTTGAGAGCTTGCTGAGATGACACTGGCTGGGTGCAGTATGGTGCTTGTTGGGAGAGAGCTGGAAGAACGTGAAGCAGGATGGATGCTGGCTTACTTATGAGGGTTCACATTGGTTTCAATATAACCAATTAGGTTACTTGCTGTTAGGCGGATAATGGATGAACCAGCTATTATCATAGTCATGTGAGAAGTTGGTGGAAACCATCAAACGTTTAGAGGACGGATCCCTCACTATGGGAAGGGACTTTTTGTTTAGCCTGGTGTTGCTTGGGCTGGTCGTCCGGGGGTTTCACTGTTCATTCCGAGGAAGCCGTGCGGTGGTACTGCTTAGAGATGTCCGAGGGTGCAGGGAGCCACATCTATGTCCTTCTGGGCTGTCTGCAGGGGCTGCCCGAAGGGGCGCTCAAAGGGGCAGGCCCCTTTGTCGCGCTCCTTCGGCGCGTGACGCTAGGCGCGTGACGCTTGACCAGGTTAGATTTTTATAGATGATATAGAGATATATAGATGATATATAGATGATATAGAGATATATCAGAATAAAAAAGAAAACCCACCGCCCACTCCTCAGGAACTCATCTCCCCCTCCCCTTTGCTGCCCCCCAATACCCATGCCACATTCCCCTCCCACATCCCACCTCTATCCCCCAATCCCAATGTGTTCCATTAACTCTTCCCACTTCCCCTCTAAATTCGAGGGATGAGAGATCACTTCCCACCACCTAAGACAGAAGAAAGCCAAATTTCCCCCCCCCCCCCCCACCTCCAATATTATAAAGATAATCCTTATAAATGGGATAAGGAAATAATATGCATAGCAATCTGCATTATATATCTTTTCGGTTAACATGAAACTTGCATAACATCTGTAAGTATTATTCCAAGCAAAAACAAAGAGCATAACAACCTATGAAAGGAAGGTGCAGGACACTTCAAACATTTTACCAGCATTATGTGGGAGCGATCAATGTTCAGCACTGCGTAGCAATCAACAAAGGTTGTATCCCCATAGAGTGTATCAGTAAAAAAAGAAGGAAGCAACCCCGCATATGAAGACCCACAGTCAAGGGACTCACACTCAAGGAAATGTCACAAAATAAATAAAAACCTAAGGGACATGAACATTGAGCCTCCCATAACCGGTGGAGCAAATAAAGAAAGAACATGTAAAAGTCGGCGCTTTAGGCAATTAATATTCAGACAGTCCCCCACACACACCGCCTCACTTGCACAACATGTGCTCCATTTTTCGCCATCTTGTAATATAGACTGTCTGGCAAATGGCAGGCGCTGAAGAAAAAAAAAAATTGTAACCTCTCTCGTCCCCGTCTGAAGTCCGGGTAGTCCAAATATCTAATTGTTGCCTTTATTAGCCGTGGAGTAAAATCACTCATTAATTGTCAGAATGTGAGCATTCTTAGGGGTATCCCCCAAATTAACTCCAGCATCCATTGTAAAAAAAAAAAAACAAAAAAAAACCAAAAACATCTGAAGTCAGATCCCACGAAGAGTCTTCAAACCAAGACGCCGGGAAAGACAGCAAACCAGAAAAAGGTAAGCAAACACTCCCAGGGTCCTTCAACGGACAGATAATGGTCAAAACACAATCACAAACTCGTGATAAGTGATCTCCCAATGCTGCGTTAGAGGGAAAAAACCACGCTCCAGAGTATCATAAACTTACTTGCCGGTTCCACGTCCATACTTCTCTAATTCCCGCTGCTCTGCCCAAACTGTAATTGGCTCTCATTTCAAATGCTCCGCAGCCTGAGCTCTATATTCAGCGACAAAGGTGTGTGCCGCATCCGGGGATTCCAACCATTTAACTCCCCCCCCCCCCCGGGGGTGACCACCCGCAGCCGGGCCGGATACAGCATCATCGCCCGGAGCCCCATATTGATCAATTGGGAACAGTGTGGTGCCATTGCACGTCTTTGTGTGGAGACAGCCACCAAAAAGTCTTGGAAAAGTAAGATGTGTTGTCCTTCATAGGTCAGAGACTTGCCGCCCCGCAGTGCTCAGAGGATGTCAATCTTGTGGGCATAATTGAGTAACTTAGCTTGAAGCAGGCTTAGCTTGAAGCAGGCGTAACTTGTGCGCGCCGCCCCGGCATACCCCGGCACAGGCCGCAGTGCCGGGGGACTCGGGACCGCCCTCCTGGCCCGCCCCCGAACCGTCGCCATGCCCCCGGGACTTATACGCGTCCTGGGGCTTTGCGCTCACCGGCGGCCTATGCAAAATAGGCGCGCCGGCACGCGAGTGCCCTGCGCGAGTAAATCCGGAAGGATTTACGCGTGCAGAGGTTTTAAAATCTACCCCTTAGGTTTTACTTTTTCTCTTAGATATCCCTGCAGATGCCTCCTAAAAAGAGGTGATGAGACCTTTGCTTTCTCACAGCCAGAGCAAATACAGCAATTTATAGTGTGGCATAAGCCATCCACCTCTTCTCCATTAGCTAGCTAGGTGGAGGGTAATTTGTAAAAGATTCCGGTAATAACACTAAGTAATGCCATATTTCGTTGAATTTCTTAATATAATCTCCTAAATTTCTCTTGCCCTTCTTTAAGATTTAAGATTTAATTTTTCCTAATTTGAAACATGACACAAATTGGATAAGAAATGTAAAGTATTGTTTATTTTTCTTTGTTATATAATGATGTATCTGATAGTGAAGAGTAAGAAAATCTTCAGTTTGTAAAATTTAAAATGATAAAGAATTAAAAAATAATTTTAAAAAAGCTGTACTTTCTAGAGCTATCTGATTTCCTGCTGACCACAAATGGCCTAGACCCATTTCAATCAAGCTTTCAGCACATAGATTGTACTAGTTAGCCTACTTGATGAAATATGACTATGCATGAATCATGAACAAACAACCTTACTAGTACTTCTTGACTTCTTTGGCATTCAACACCATTCACATGACATCTAACAGGCCCAGCACTAGCCTGGTTCAATTCCATCCCCCAAAATTACGCTCAGACTGTTTCACTGGGGTCAGCATCATCCAGCCCTCACTCTCTCTCTCTCTCTCTCTCTCTCTTGTGGAATGCCACAGGTTTCAATCTTATCTCCAATGCTATTGAATATATCCAAGGCAGGGTGATTCTATGCCCTTGTCCTTCTATCGATATTGATAAACCTTAAGAGCCTTGTGCATGAGGATCATTGAGCATCACTCTTGCCTTTGAAAGGCCTGCTTGGAGTCATCTTTTTATCTCTATCTGGCAAGAATTCTCACATTCAGCTCAAGACCTCAGATTCATTGCTTTGGAAGTCTATGAGCCTTTGAGCAGGGGTGGTGACATCTCCACTTTTCTCCTCCAATGTGAAATGCGGTGGATTTTTGAACTGAAATCTCTTTCCCCCACCAGTCTCAATTAAGACATAAAACAGCATCATTTCTTTTGATATTTCACTATCCACTTATCATTCATACCTAGTACCTCCCATCTAGCACTCCTGGCTGGCTACTCCTGGTCACATGAAATTGGTCAGAGATTTTGGCGCCTTTTCCTCTTTTAAACATTCCCTAAAAGCCTCTACACTGTTAGACAGTGAATGACTGCGGCTGCACAAACTCCTGCACCACCAAACTAAGGGGGTCATTTTGTAAAAGTATCGCACGTGAAAAGGGACTTTTTGCATGCGATAGCTAAATAGGGGCAGAGTCGGGGGCGGCGTCAGCACCAGAAGAGGAGGAGTCAGGGTGGCGTTGGGGAAACTTTGCTGGTGGCGATAAGGTAAGCCACGTTATCGCCGCCAGTAGCACGCCCAATAGCACCACCTTTCACAGTGGAGCTATTGGGTGCGAAAGCCGGCAGCAATAACACCACTGTGGTGCGATCGCTGCTGGCTTTCGCAGGCCCGCCCCCCGCTTCGCCCCCCTGTTACCGCGGGATTCAGCCCTACGTTTTTTTCTGTTTGAATTTCTAAGAACATAAGAAATTGCCATGCTGGGTCAGACCAAAGGTCCATCAAGCCCAGCATCCTGTTTCTAACAGAGGCCAAACTAGGCCACAAGAACCTGGCAATTACCCAAACACTAAGAAGATCCCATGCTACTGATACAATTAATAGCAGTGGCTATTCCCTAAGTAAACTTAATTAATAGCCGTTAATGGACTTCTCCTCCAAGAATTTATCCACTAACCACATTTATCCACTAACCACATTTTCTGGCAACAAATTCCAGAACTTTATTGTGCGTTGAATGAAAAGAATTTTCTCCGATTAGTCTTAATCTTAAATGTGCTGTCTCTTCTCCAAGCTGAACAGCCCTAACCTCTACAGCCTTTCCTCATAGGGGAGCTGTTCCATCCCCTTTATCATTTTGGTTGCCCTTCTCTGTACCTTCTCCATCGCAACTATATCTTTTTTGAGATATAATTGCGACCAGAATTGTACACAATATTCAAGGTGCAGTCTCACCATGGAGCGATATAGAGGCATTATTACATTTTCCATTTTATTAACCATTCCCTTCCTAATAATTCCTAACATTCTGTTTGCTTTTTTGACTGCTGCAGCACTCTGAGCCGATGATTTTAAAGATTTATCCACTATGATGCTTAGATCTTTTTCCTGGGTGGTAGCTCCTAATATGGAACCTAACATCGTGTAACTACAGCAAGGATTATTTTTCCCTATATGCAACATCTTGCACTTGTCCACATTAAATTTCATCTGCCATTTGGATGCCCAATCTTCCAGTCTTGCAAGGTCCTCCTGTAATGTATCACAGTCCGCTTGTGATTTAACTACTCTGAAAACTTTTGTATCATCCGCAAATTTCATAACCTCACGCGTCGTATTACTTTCCAAATCATTTATATATATATTGAAAAGCACCAGTCCAAGTACAGATCCCTGAGGCACTCCACTGTTTACCCTTTTCCACTGAGAAAATTGACCATTTAATCCTACTCTGTTTCCTGTCTTTTAACCAGTTTGTAATCCACGAAAGGACATTGCTTCCTATCCCATGACTATTTAGTTTTTGTAGAAGCCTCTCATGAGGGACTTTGTCAAATGCCTTCTGAAAATCCAAATACACTACATCTACCGGTTCACCTTTATCCACATGTTTATTACCCTCTTCAAAAAAATGACGCAGATTTGTTAGGCAAGACTTCCCTTGGGTAAATCCTTGTTGACTGTGTTCCATTAAATCATGTCTTTCTATATGCTCTATGATTTTGATCTTGAGAATAGTTTCCACTATTTTTCCTGGCACTGAAGTCAGGCTCACTGGTCTATAGTTACCCGAATCACCCCTGGAGCCTTTTTTAAATATTGGAGTTATATTGGCCACCCTCCAGTCTTCAGGTACAATGGATGATTTTAATGAAAGGTTACAAATTGTAACTAATAGATCAGAAATTTCATTTTTTAGTTCCTTCAGTACCCTAGGATGCATACCATCCGGTCCAGGTGATTTGTTACTCTTTAGTTTGTCAATCTGACCTACTACATCTTCCAGGTTCACAGTGATTTCATTCAGTTCGTCTGACTCATCACCCCTGAAAACCATCTCCGGAACTGGTATCTCCCTAACATCCTCATTAGTAAACACGGAAGCAAATAATTCATTTAGTCTTTCTGCAATGGCCTTATCTTCCCTAAGAGCCCCTTTAACCCCTCGGTCATCTAATGGTCCAACCGACTCCCTCACAGGTTTCTTGCTTCTGATATATTTAAAAACGTTTTTATCATGAGTTTTTGCCTCTATCACCAACTTCATTTCAAATTCTCTTTTCGCCTGTCTTATCAATGTTTTACACTTAACTTGAACTCAAAAACAGTGGTTCAACTGGTTAATATCAATATCACACAATACCCTAGCCAACTCAAAATTTCATATGTAGGCCCCTTACTCTAAGGGTCTGTGATTGACTACAGACTCTAATTTGGTATAGGGTCACCTTGCTTAACTTGACAATGCTTATGTTTTATTCAATTTTCTTCAGATGGATCCTTCTTCCAGTTTTTGAAGGATGTTTTTTCGGCTAAAATAGCCTCTTTCACCTCAATTTTTAACCATGATGGTAATCGTTTTGCCTTCTTTCCACCTTTATGTGTGGAATACATATGGACTGCGCCTCTAGGATTGTATTTTTAAACAATGTCCAAGCCTGTTGAATACTTTTAACCTTTGCAGCTGCACCTTTCAGTTTTTTTCTAACTTTTCCTCATTTTATCAAAGTTTCCCTTTTGAAAGTTTAGTGTTAGAGCTGCAGATTTACTTATTGTCCCCCTTCCAGTTATTAGTTTAAATTTGATCATGTTGTGATTACTGTTGCCAAGTGGTCCCACCACCGTTACCTCTCTCACCAAATCCTGCGTTCCACTAAGAATTAAATCTAAAATAGCTCCCTCTCTTGTTAGTTCCTGAACCAATTGCTCCATAAAGCAGTAATTTATAACATCCAGGAACTTTATGTCTCTAGCAAGTCGTGATGTTACATTTACCCAGTCAATATTGGGGTAATTGAAATCTCACTATCAAGACGTTGTGTAATGGTATTTTTAAGATTTTTTCTTAAAGGTGCTATTCTTATCTAAAGAGCCATCATAACACCTGCAGGCATACCAGCATGTTTTGCTTGAAGGTTTTGCCACCTCAGGTCATTTTTAATCATTGGCCCCAGTCCTTTATTTTTCCACCAATTTTTTTGGATTTTTTGTTTTTGTAAAATTCAATATCGGGGTAAATACGCTCGTTGAAGTAACTCGGAAATTTTATTTAAAGCCCAGTCCGACGCGCGTTTCGCTCCGCTTCATCAGGGACTGAAACAAGTATCCTCCGCTTTTATTTCTGGAGATAAATTGCCCCGTTACTCAGTTGTTGGCTTACTTCTAGCCTTCTGTGAAGGACAAACAACTATTATTTGATAAACTGTGCAGCACGCTCATAATTTAAAATTGGCACGTACCTGGGTAGAACTGAGTAGAAATGTAATGCACTCACCCAACCTTGCCGCCGTGTTTCTCTCTCTGGCGTCCGAGCAGAGTTGCCGCGAGATTCTCGCTGATTTTAAATGATTTTACATTCGGCAGCTGTGTGAAATCAAGCTGGTATTACATGATTTTACATTCGGCAGCTGTGTGAGATCAGGCCAAGTCGGCTGGGAAAGTGACATTTACATAAAATGCACCCATTCTATTTCTTTATTAAGTCCAGTTGGATGTACTGTATTAAGTGTAAAAATCCAGCGTTGTTCGCTTTGTCGAAGTCGTAGTAACCTGTCACCTCGCCTCCAGTGCGGTGGTGTTATCTCCAAAATGGTCCACTTAATGTCAGTAAATGCATGTTTATGCTCCATGAAGTGTGTAACCAATGGTTCCTCAGTTCTTCCCGTTTTTAGACAACACTTATGTTCTGTCAGTCGTGTGCGAAAGGGACGCTTTGTCATGCCCACGTAGATAAGTGAGCAGGGGCAAAATATTGCATAAACAACATATGATGTTCTGCACGAAGAAGGTGGTAATGATACTAATCGTCCTGCTGCTGTACGTATTGTGGTCTGGGTTGATTTTAAAGAACAGAACGTGCAATTAGCACAATCATTGGATATGATGTGAGGTATTGATGGCTCACGTAAGCTGGAATGCACGATTTGATCTTTTATGTTCCTACCTCTGGAGTAAGCTATACGTATTGGCTCTTTGAACATGGGATGAAGATCTTGTAAAATTGACCAATGTGCTCTGATGGCTCTGCTGATAGACGAGGATGCAAGCGAATGTCTCATAACTAAAGTCTGCGGGTTCGAATCCGGCGAACTCCTTGGAAGGAACAGGTAATCACGATTTGAATACAGTGCTCTGTGGTATGCCCTCTTCACGCAAGATGTAGGATACCCTCGTTGCAAGAATCGTTTTGCCAATTGTTCTGCCTGTATTTTGAATTCTTCTTCTTCTGTACATAAGCGTCGGATGCGCATGAATTGCCCTACAGGTAAATTAGACTTAAAAGTATGCGGATGGAAGCTATCAAATCTGAGGAAGTTATTGCGCTCATTCTGCTTCCGATAAAGAGTAGTGATGATGCTGTCACTGCTTCTGGTGACAAGAATGTCTAAATATGCCACTTGATGCTGGTCATAATTGATGGTAAATTTCAAACAAGAATTCAAATTGTTTAACCATGAATGGAACTCTAAAAGAGATGCAACAGATCCTTGCCAAATTATGAACACGTCGTCAATGTACCGTTTCCAGTGTTTGATCTGGGCAGACCACTGATTTTGATGAATATACTGTGATTCAAAAGCAGTAACGAATAAATTGGCTACATCCGGGGCCATGGCTGCCCCCATGGCGGTGCCACAAATTTGTAAATAAAATTTGTCCTGGAACATAAAGTAGTTCTTGCTTAATGCCAAGTGTAAAAGTTCAATCACGAATGATGTTGGAATACGTTGTGGGGGCACCCGAGTCTTTAGTACAGCGGAGATTACAGTCAATAATTCTTCCTGTGGAATAACTGTGTAGAGGGATTCGATGTCCATGGTGACAAGTATGCTGTCACTAGTTAGCTCAACTGTGGAAAGAAACTTCAACATTTCAGAAGAGTCTTTAATGTATGAATCTGCTTTGGAAACATGGGGCTATAAAAGTTTGTCTAAAAAGATGGAAATAGGTTCCAATACCGATTGCTTAGCGGAAACTATTGGTCTGCCAGGGGGTCGATTTAAATTTTTATGGATTTTGGGGACAATGTATATCACCGGGATGGTGGGCTGTTTGTTAATAAGAAAATCCCGCTCACTGTTGGTTAGAAATCCTGAATCATGCCCCCTGTTTACTAATGATGTGACTTCTGCTAGAATCTCATCTGTTGGATCCGTTTGTAATTCCTGATAGAACGATGAATTTGAGAGTTGTCTCTGGATTTCTTCAGTGTATGCAGTAAGACTCATAATAACCACAGCGTCCCCTTTGTCCGCTGGTTTAATGACAATATCTGCCCTATCCCGTAGATGTTGTAACGCTTGATGTTCCTCTTTAGTCAGGTTGAAATAACTATGAAATTGCGTTTTTTCAATTCGTTCCACTTCATGCATGACTAGTTGTTGAAAAGTGACGATAGCTGCGTCTCCCGGGGGTGGTGGACTCCATTTTCATTTATTTTTAACTATGGAGGTAATTGAGGCTGGTGAATTGTCGTATGAACTAGCTGACAAGTATACTTTGCGTTGTAATTGCCTAATGAATTTGTAGAAGTCACATCGAAACTGAAAGGGATCATGGCGTTGAGTGGGCACAAAATTCAATCCCTTGTTTAGGACGCTTTCTTCAATGGCTGAAATTGGGCATCCTGATATGTTGATTACAGCAGATGTTATTTCCATCCTTTTTGGGTCACTGGTGGATTGCTGGACTGATGCTGTGACCTTGTTCTTGGGCGATTCCATTCTGTGTTGTAATAATTTCAGGACCCCCGTCTTCGCCCTCTGCCAGTTTGTCCGCGTTGAGGTGCTGGCTTGTAGCCGTCCCCCGACGGTGTTTCTTCATCACTGCCGGAAGATTGATCAGATGTGTTAAAGGTAACTTGTCTGGGTTTTGTAGTGCGGGTGAGCCATGGATAGATGGGGCCTTCTTTATAGTCTCCCTCATCACGTTGAAATTTGTTGATCTTAGCTAATTTTGCATCTGCTTTGAATTTATCCATGTTGCATTTAAATTCCTGATGAGCGTTATCAAATGCCTCCAGAGTTGCATCCTGCTTCAATGATTCCAACATGGCCGTAAGTTGATCCTGTAACTCCTGCATGATTTTGTGAGTTTGTTTGACAATTAACAGCATCAGGTCCATACTGCACTTGTTCAAAATGAAGGACCACTGTTCCAGGAACTCAGGATATTCTGTGTAAATTTTAGGTTCTTTAACCATCCTGAGCCCTCTGGGAATGCGATGATGTTTTAAGTATTCTATCATCGTGGCTCCATGGAGTTCTGTACGAATTAATCTTTTGTGTAACATGGTGATTTCAGACCAACTGGAGGTTGATGGAATGGGTTGATCACTTGAGAATAAAGATTCACTTTGTAACGCATCACTGAGTTGATCCACGGAGAAACTCAGGACGTTAACCCAGGGTGCATGTACCATACTGTAACACTGTAAATTCGTGGAATCCACACACTATAAACAGTTATAATAAAGCACAACGAGTGCAAGTCTCACTATCAAGACGTTGTGTAATGGTATTTTTAAGATTTTTTCTTAAAGGTGCTATTCTTATCTAAAGAGCCATCATAACACCTGCAGGCATACCAGCATGTTTTGCTTGAAGGTTTTGCCACCTCAGGTCATTTTTAATCATTGGCCCCAGTCCTTTATTTTTCCACCAATTTTTTTGGATTTTTTGTTTTTGTAAAATTCAATATCGGGGTAAATACGCTCGTTGAAGTAACTCGGAAATTTTATTTAAAGCCCAGTCCGACGCGCGTTTCGCTCCGCTTCATCAGGGACTGAAACAAGTATCCTCCGCTTTTATTTCTGGAGATAAATTGCCCCGTTACTCAGTTGTTGGTTTACTTCTAGCCTTCTGTGAAGGACAAACAACTATTATTTGATAAACTGTGCAGCACGCTCATAATTTAAAATTGGCACGTACCTGGGTAGAACTGAGTAGAAATGTAATGCACTCACCCAACCTTGCCGCCGTGTTTCTCTCTCTGGCGTCCGAGCAGAGTTGCCACGAGATTCTCGCTGATTTTAAATGATTTTACATTCGGCAGCTGTGTGAGATCAGGCCAAGTCGGCTGGGAAAGTGACATTTACATAAAATGCACCCATTCTATTTCTTTATTAAGTCCAGTTGGATGTACTGTATTAAGTGTAAA